>NC_057861.1:235140513-235468513 GCF_019393635.1 Dromiciops gliroides
ATGCTGCACCTTGGTTCTTAATCAAGTTTTATAAAGGCAGATGAAAAGGTAGAGGAATCTTAAGGTTTTCTTGGGGGTTTTTTTTTTGGGGGGGGGGCGAACTTTAAAAATCTCAACATCTGCAAGGCTTTTATAAGTATTTTCCCATGAGATTTGGAATCAGAGGCCCTGGTTTTGAATCTCAGCTCTGCTTTTTACTAGTTGTGTGAACTTGGGGAAGTTATTTAATTTCTAGAATCCTAGTTAATATTTTGTTGGTTTTATCATATAAAGTAGTAGTGGTGGTGGTGGTAGTAGCAGGAGCAGCAGCAGCAGCTAACACACACACACATATAGCGCTTACTATATGCCAGGTACTGTGCTAAGTTCTTTACAATTATTATCTCATTTGAGCCTCACAACAACTCTGGGAGGTAGGTACCATTATTATCCCCATTTTACAGATGAGGAAACTGAGGCAAACAAGTTAAGTGACTTGCCCTGGGTTATACAGCTAGTAAGTACCTAAGGTCATATTTGAACTCAGGTCCTCTTGACTACAGGCCCAGCACTCTATCCACGAAACCACCAAAATTCTATGACATAGGATCTAATTTTAATTTTTCATTCACTTTATATAGCATGAAATGTAAGAAAAAGCAGTCGTCTGGAGTTTTACTACTGTCAGTAATACAGTCTTAGGCAGTCATTTAACCTCTCTAAGCCTCAGTTGCTTCATATGTAAAATGGAGGATGGTAGAAAGAATAAATGATATCTAAAGTCCCTCCCATCTCTCCAATTCTGTGATTCTAAAAGTCCACTGTGTATTAAGAGATTGAGTGCTAATGCAAAAATAACAACATAGATATATTAAGTGTAGTAAAGTGAACATTTTGAGAAGTGAATTTCTGTTAATACAAATATGTAAATTAGCCATGCCTTTACCTCTGATACATTAACAAGCATAAGTTATAAAGAGAAAAAAAGTTTTAAATCTTTAACACAACAAAAATTCTTTGTAAACTACCAGGGAGGAAGCAGAGTAGTCACCAAAATAGAGTTGGGGAGGGAGCCAGGGAAGGACTTTGGTAGCATCACTAAAGATAAACTGGTTAATGTGGAAGGTACAGAGACTTGAGACTGCATTGATCCAAAGGCATGAGGCAATTAACTTCTTGAAAGAGAATAAGTATAATTGGAAAACACCATTTAGGAAGAAAGAGAAAGCTTTGGCAGCAGACTTGTGCAAAAGCAAAGGAGACTTTAAAATTCCTCTGTATTTTATTTACTCAGATGTTCTTTGTACAGTTTTAAGAAGCTGAAAAGCAGTCATTTTAATATTTATATAAATATGTGCCATGTACAAATGCATTTTATTGCAATAAGTTTCTTCTTCTTACCAACTGTTTTGATTCTGAGCAAGTGACTTGCCCAGGGTCACACAGCTAGTAAGTGTCAAGTATCTGAAGCCAAATTTGAACTCAGGTCCTCCTGAATCCAGGGCCGGTGCTTTATCCACTGCACCACCTTGCTGCCCTACAGTGAGTTTTTAAACCATTGTATGTTGGTAGCATTCACTCTCCTAGGAAAACTGCCCACAGAAGAGGCTTATGGAAAAACAATGAATCAGTCCATCTTTACCAGATATATCCCCACCAAACCTTTGTACTAAGAACGTATGTACAAAACCTTTACAACACTAAGATTAAAGGAAGCTCTTATATGTCAAAAAATTGCCAAGTTATAAAGTTACCGTATTCTCAGTCAGAGGTACCATATTATACCTATGTTTGTATTTTGCCAATTTCTTGCATTTTATTACCTATTCTATCTTAAGAACATACCATAAAATGCAGGTGCACACCATAAATTGTATATCAATTGTAATTCAGTACAGTAAATTGCATGTTATTTCAAAAATGCATGCCACAAATGTGTAAAGAATGTAATGTGGCTGAGTTACTATAGGAACCTTAGCTTTGTAGACAGTTCCAAGAAAGTAATGGGCTTAATGTAACTTTGCAAAAGTGCACTTAAAAAAAAATACACATATACATATACACACATATATATTTACTGGAATAAACTTCTTTTGATTTCAGATAACAATAGAGAACAGATAATCACTGCAATTAAAATGTGGTTTACTTTTTTAAAAAAACAATATTGTTCTTTTTAACATTTTATTCCAGTGTCCTAGGAAATATCTGAGTGATATAAATTTTTCCACGCACAGGAATACTTTGTTTAAATTGTTCATTTGCCTAGAGGTAAACCATATAAAATCAGGCAAGCTAATCTTACATGTTTAAAATCATAGGATTTAGGGGCAGCTAGGTGGCACAGTGGGTAGAGCACTGGCCCTGGATTCAGGAGGACCTGAGTTCAAATCTAGCCTCAGACACTTGACACTTACTAGCTGTGTGACCCTGGGCAAGTTGCTTAACCCCAATTGCCTCACAAAAACAAAAACAAGAATCATAGGATTTAGAGCTATAAGGTACCTTAGACATCATCTTCTAGTCTAACAGATGAGGAAACTGAGACACGGAAGTTAAATGACTTGCCCAAAGTTTCCCCAGAGAGGAAAAAACAGAGCTGAAATTCAAACCCACTTCTCTGACTTCAAATCCTCTTGCCTCCCTCCTGTCAAGGCATTCAGAATGGAAGAAAATAATCATTTAGAGATTTAGACTTAGATGTCATAGCTCTAGTTTAATGAAATCACAACTTGGAAATGTTGGAAAAGACAACTCATTTCAGTATTGGTGCAGTGGGTAGGGGAAAGAAGATCCAGGGCCCTAGATCCAGGGTCCACTTAAAGACTTCTCCCTAGTCACACTTTATTGCTGGAATGTTAGCCTCTGACATCTGTGTTCCATTTTTCCCCCCACTCACCCCAGAAACTACAACTCTGTTGCAACTACAAAAAAATTACCCTGCTTAGAGTGGCCCTGGTCCTTCCCTTGAAGTAAATACATTCTAGGGACATCCACACTACTACACTACTCCCCAGGAAATATACCCCAGGTTCAAGATACTCTGTGGTTTACATTCATTAAGCACCATAAGTCATAAGCCCCCACTAATGTGTTTACTTTTAATAATGTTGTACACCATAGCAACTACCCTATTTTCTTCTTCTTCTCTTCCTCATCCCCCTTCTTCTGTCCAGGCTGGTTCATTCAACCAACCTACATTCACACTGTCACATTGGTGGTTCACAGAGGGAGATAGCACAGTGTTGAGACTCACTCTCTCAGGATCCTAAGGTTAACTCTAGTGAAAAGATTACACTTCTACTACTCACAACTATAGTTCCGGAGCCCCTACCAGTGTGCTTCCCATTTAACTAATCAGGCAGAATGAAATGATTAACTTTTGGGGGGGCGGGGCACTGAGGGTTAAATAACTTGCCCAGGGTCACACAGCTAGTAAGTGTCAAGTGTCTGAGGCCAGATTTGAACTCAGGTCCTCCTGAATCCAGTGCCGGTGCCTTATCCACTGTGCCACCTAGCTGCCCCATGATTAACTCTTAATCACAACATTTACCAAACAGAAGGCAAAACAAAAATAATTATAGCATAACAATCTATAAACCTAGAATATACTTCTTTACTGATGCATATAGTATACATGGGGATAGAGTAGACACAAATTTACAGTACTATAGTAAGGAGCCACATGAGCAGACACACATGTGCCTAGGGAACCTCATGACTCTGAACTCTGGGCCTTGATGGGTTTTTGTCCCTTTCAGGGACAGTCTGCACAATAATTCACTGATGAACTGAACTGATCCTCTGCTGACCGCTTCACTCAGATCACTCCCCTTCTGGGTAGTTGAGGCAATGGTAAGCTCTTTGAGCAAAACAGAAACCCTAAGCTTGGGATGGGCAGACATTTTCCAGGTCTGCTGCCTCAGCTGCCCAGCTGAGGGTTTTTGACCTCTCAGAAAATAAGTAGAGAGAGAAAGCTCTGAGTTCTATTCCCATTCCTCAGCAGAGGTCTCCCCTGAGCTCTCAGTTCAGTTTCACTCAGCTCAGTTCTCTGAGCCCTCAGCTTAATTCAGCTCCCAGTAGCAGATGGAAAGCCTTTTTCTCTTCCCCACGCCTCCACCTGTCAGCTATTCCAAGAGCATTAGGGAACAATGCAGACCCAGAGAAATGTTCTTCAACCCAGATGGAGGTCTGTCCTGGTCCCAACTCTGAAGATACTACTCTTCTTAGTGTTCTGCTGTTAACAATCCTACTGCTCCAAATCAGAGTCCCTTGCATAATATGATCTACTTCTATTTCATGGTGAAAAACCAAATTCCATTTTTCTTCCATCTAAGCAACAAGAAGACTATATCTATAAACACACACATATATAAATATGACTATTTATATGTGTGTATATGCATATATTTAAATATCTACAATCTATCTATATCTATCCATCTATCTATCTATACCCTAAATGAATGTCTTTTCTCTGTGAGACTGCCTCCTTGGTGTTTTTCTAGCACCTGTCCTTGCTTCTGCCCCTTTCTATTAATGTTGTTGTTATTGTCGTTCAGTTGTTTTAGTCCTGTCTGATTCTTCATGACCCCTTTTGGGGTTTTCTTGGCAAAGATACTAGAGTAATTTGCCATTTCCTTCTCCAGCTCATTTTACAGATAAGGAAACTGAGGCATGCAGGGTTAAATGACTTGCCCAGAATCAAAACAGTTGGTAAGCGTCTGAGGCCAGATTTGAACTCAGGAAAATTAGTCTTCATGACTCCAGGCCTAGCACTCTATCCACTGCACCACCTAGATGCCCTTTCCATTAATAAAATTGTCCAAATTAGAAAGTAGAACCAACTTGTATCGGTCAGCCAAAGAACTTAATGCAAAGAATAGACATATAACGTAATGACATAGTAAGAAAAGTAGCAATAGAACATTTCCTTAAGAAACCCTACAAATGTATTCACTATCAGTGGGAAAAGCAGACAGGCTTAAGAAATGTTCATGGAGGGAAACAAATATAGGAGACATGCAGCTAGGATACACGTATAAAGGGACACAAAGATCAGCAGCCCTTTGAATCTATAACTAGCCCTGTCTCTCTTATTTGCATAGAACCGAAGCATGCTCCAGAGAAGTTGAAGGCACTTTCCTCACCCTAGTTTCACTCAACTTCTTTTCATTTTGAGGAAGTAGAGCCCCAGGAATATTTGCTCCAGCTAGGAGGTAAAAGAATTAAGAGCTAAAAAAGATTTCTGAGGCTGTCAGATTGAAATTGAATTGAGGGAGTTAGAGGAATCATTAAAAGAAGACAGAGCAATAAAAGAATAGATGTGATCTTAGCCTAGTCATCTACTAGCTTATAGTGAAAGTCCGGTTTAGGGAAAATGGTTCATAGCTGTTCCAAGTGCTGCCTGAAAAATGCTCTTCTCCTCTACAGCCAAAGAGAGAGTTATTAACTCCTAAGTGTATTGTTGACAGAAGGTGGCTCTGAAAATAGCACCTCTGCTGAAGACTATAGTTGAGATGTTGCAGATGATCAATGACCTCAGATCAGAATGGCATAGGAGATGGAGAAATGAATGAATTTAGCCTCTGAGAAATCATGCAATACTCTTACATTGTGGTACAGTGGAAAGATCATTGGGTAAAGTCAGAAGATCTGGATTTTTATCTGCCTCTGATGCTTATTGCCTATGTGACCTTGAGTAAGTCACTTAATTTCCCTGAGCGTCAATTTTTTCATCTATAAAAGGATGGGGTTGGACTATATGGGCTCTGAGATCTCTTACAGTTTTGGATCTGTGAGCCTATGGTAGCCCCAACTTCTCCCTGAAACAAAGGTCCATTTTTATTTATTTTTTTTTTAATGAGGCGATTGGGGTTAAGTGACTTGCCCACGGTCACACAGCTAGTAAGTGTTAAGTGTCTGAGGCCAGATTTGAACCCATGTACTCCTGACTCCAGGGCCGGTGCTCTATCCACTGCGCCACCTAGCTGCCCCAAAGGTCCATTTTTAAAAAATCAATATTCTTCCTCTAATTTTGTATAGACACAAGTCATAGAACACAACAATTCTGAAAAATTAAAGTTGCAGATCATCAAAAGGAAGAGAGAAAGATCCAGGGTAGATGTGTGTATGCTACAAAGCATTGTCAATGAAAAATTTAATAGGAGAAATAGCACTAAAGATATATCAGGCATACATATAAACAGAAAAAGAGGAAGTCCACTAATGTAATTAGAGTAAATTACATACAATAGATAACCTATTTGTTCCTTTGGTATCTGTTCTATTTCAAGAAATCTATAGAAAGAGCAACCAGACCATTAGATGGATTCATTTTTGGAAGATTTATGGGAGGAGGTAGACAAGAGTTAAATAAAATTTAAAAGTATGGATGGTTTTCAGTCTATACTAAAACAGAGTAACCTCATCAATGAGATTCTGTGAAGTATCAAAGTACAAAGATAGATAATTAATTTTACGAGGCAAATATACTTTAGCAGGCAATCGTGTTAAGTGATTTACCCAAGGTCACACAGCTAGTACGTGTCTGAGGTTGGGTTTGAACTCAGGTCTTCCTGACTCCATCTACTGTGCCACCTAGCTGCCCCTGAGGCAAATATACTTTTAATTCTCAAATGTAGCAAAGAAAAAGCTGAAAAATAAAAATGTGGACCAATATTAATAATGAACTTCAATACAAATATAGTAAATACTGACAACATAAAGCAGTATATTTAAAAAATGTTTATTACAATCAAATAGAATGAATATTAGAAATACAAATATAGTTCAAAATTGGAAAAAGTATCACTATTACATATCTTAATCAACAAGAAAAAAGCATAATATACTATCTATAACCTTATGAAAAAATGCTCTAAATCACTAGTAGAGAAATGCAAAATAAAGAAACTGAAGCTCTTCCTCAAATGGACAAAATTGTAAAAAAAAAAAAAAACAAAAAAGGAAAAATTACAAATATTGGCAAGGTTTCAGGAAAATAAGCATGTTAGTGTACTGTTGGTGGAACTGTGAATTGGTCCAGTCATTCTGGACAACAATTATGAAAAATAATAAATAGAGTAGCATAAGAACTCAGCAATGCAATGATCGACCAATTATTCCAGAGGAGCAATGATGAAGAATGCTAACCACCTTCTGACTTAGATCTAATGTACTAATGAAATATGCATTTTTAGACATGGCCCAATGTTGGAGTTTGTTATGATTGACTGTACTTGTTTGTTACAAAGGTTTTGCTTTTCTTTTTCTTTTTTAATGCATGGGTTGGGGTTGGTAGGAAGGAAACAAAATGAATGCCTGATAATTGAAATAATTAATTTTAAAAGAAAGTATGATAATTATATGATTACAGAATTAGCTTCAAGAAAAGTCTTTAAGAAAATAAAGCTTCCATTTATTTTGAAAACTCTGTCAAGTATATGCATAGAATGTTTAAGCCCCTGATGTTACTAGTTTGGCTAAATCAGGAAGGTACTACAGTGGACCTAGCCTATGTTCACTCAAGAATATTCACTCAAAATGGAAAGGGTATTACAAGTAGCTATCATAAAAGAGCATTCAAAGATATGGTGAAACTATGTTATGGTTTTGTGTAGCCCTAAACGTAACATCATCTCTCCTAAATAGAACACAGTATGTCTTTCAAGCTTAAGAGATTCTTCAACTTTTCCTTCTTCAGATTTTAGCAACCCTCAACTTCAGTCCTCATTCCATCTAATCTGTTCTTTGGGATGAAGTTAATTCTTTTGATTACTCTTCATTGTTCTGTGGTACATTGTTATGTGATTTGGAACTGAAGATACAATTGACTAAAAGCAACATGATGCTCTTGCTTATAACCAACCATAAGACCTGTAACTAATTTTGTTATGATATGGTAACTGGTTTATAATGAAGGGAATTCGTATCCTCTGTCAATTTTCATATGCATTCATGGTTTGCCTGCTATCTGACTGAAGCATTTCCAGCTACTTCGATATTGGCGTTTCTCATTTGTTTTATTTTATCCTGTCTTCTCGTAGTTCAAGAACATGAGGGAGAGCCCCTACTCCACTGTCCTCCATCTCAGGCTAATCATCTTGGCAGCTTTGAATAGGACCAGCTGCCAAATTCATGCTGCTCTATTTAGTTCTTTGACTTTAGGAGCAGTTGCAACATACTGTCTGGAGTGCTAACGCAATCAATGCTATCACTAGAGTCAAGTTCACCAGCATTTCAAGTTTCCTTTCAGGCCTTTCCAGCCCCACATGGGAAGTCTCAGCTGTACAACACCTTGGCTAGAAATTCCCCTACTTTACCTCTGCTTTTGTCACATGCTTCCTGGCACAAAGGATAGGCTGTACTTGAATGAATGGATGAATGAATGAATGAATGAATGAATGAATGAATGAATGAATGAAAAGCATTTAAAGACTTTTTTATGTGCTGGATCCTGTGCTAAATACTAGGGATGAAAATATAAGCAAGACAATCCTTGCTCTCAAGGAGTTCAGATTCTAATAGGGGAAGGTAATAAATAAGAGAGTAGTAGTGGCTAGGAAAGTTTTAGACAGGGAAGTTAAAGGGAATGGTGATTGGAGTCATAAAACAATTGACATGTTCTTAGAGGTAGAGGTGGAAAGGTAGGTGTACACTCAGTGGCACACTCAGTGGCATGATGTGAAGATATCCAGAGTAGCATGGTGGGGCTGGGACTGAGCAAAATAAGGTGAATGCTTGCCTATCAGAGCCCAGAGCCCCAGGGGTGGAAACCCAAGTTCCAGGGCAGAGGTGGCAGCTACAATGCAGGATACATGACAAGGAAATAGCTTTGAGTGGGTCAGTTATTATTATTCAGAAAGTCCAACTCAGCATATTCCATAGCAATATGGAAGTAACCCTGTATTTTCTTGAAAGCTATGCCAGGGCAGTTAGGTGGTACAGTGAATAAAGCACTGGCCCTGGATTCAGGAGGACCTGAGTTCAAATCCAGCCTCAGACACTTGATGCTTACTAGCTGTGTGATCCTGGGCAAGTCACTTAACCCCAGTTGCCTTACCAAGAAAGAAAGAAAGAAAGAAAGAAAGAAAGAAAGAAAGAAAGAAAGAAAGAAAGAAAGAAAGAGAGAGAGAGAGAAAGAAAGAAAGAAAGAGAGAAGGAAAGAAAGAAAGCTATGCTAAGGAAATATAGCTCTACAGTGGCACCACTAGAGTGGTGGGAAAGGGAAAAGAAGGTGCTGAGTCACAGTTTTCAGAGAATCTATAAATTTTAATTTGATTATTGATACTCTAAATGTGACATCATTGTCCAGTGACCAACAAATGGGCATTGTAACTGAATGTTATAATGGATAGAGGGATAGACTTGGAGTTAGAAAGATCTGAGCTTGAATGCTGACTCAAATATGTATTACCTATGTGACCCTGTCACATACGTCAAGTCGCTTACCTTATCTTAGTCCTAGTTTCCTTATCTGTAAAATGGGGATAATAATAGCACCTAATTTACAGAGTTGTTATAAGTATCAAATGAGATAGTGCATGTAAAGCACCATATAAAGGTTAACTATTTTTTTTTATATCACTGGAGAAGTTGAATCATAGCAATCTTGGAATTCTTGCTATAAACACAACCAGAAGAAAGAAGTAGGTTGCAGCTCAATGGAAGGATGATTCATAAGTACTCTCTTGAGAGATTAAGAAAAGAGTTAGTGGAGTGGGTTTTATTGTACAACCAAAAATAACAAGGGCCATTATTTCAGGAATATTTGGTTATCACATATTTTGTTACTGATAATAAGTATTTGCAAAAAGACCAACATAAAAATAATTGCAACTTCTATCCCAATACTGGTTACTGCAGATGAAGTAGATAATTTATATTATAAACCTGATAAGATCCAGAGTACATTAAATCAATATATATTTTGATATTTGGTAACTTTAGAGCAAATGTGGGAAAACATTGAGATAGGGAAGAATAGATAAAAAAAGCATGATACAACAGCAAGAAATGAAAGGCCAAAGACTTGAAAGTTACACAGAACTCTCATGCTTTTATAACATGAACACATGCTTCAGGGGAGAAAAAGTGATTAATAGGAGCTGGACAGAAAAGTGCCATATAATATTACCAAAAAAAAAAAGAAATATATTTTAACAGGAGAAGACATATTATTGATGTTGGAAATACTCCTAAATCAGCTATCTTTGTATAGTCATACCATCTCATAACTAAGATCTGAATTAGGAAAAAAAAAAAGTCAAGAAGAATGATTAGAAAAAGATTATTTGTCTTTCTTTTTTGAAGAGGACCAATGACATCACAGGGTGATGTCTTGACTTGTGCATGAATTGAATTTCGGTGTGGCAGAGTTGTACAAAGTCATCAGCCTCACTCTCTCTTGTAGAGTCATAGAAGTCCAGTGGCAGAACTGGTGATTAGACTGGGATGCAGCAGATAACCTTGGTGTCTTTGATATTTGACCAAGCTCTAAGTCCTCCATAGTGTTTGCTTCACCTGGCTTCATGGCTATTGGAACAAATTGTTCTCATGTGCGCATTGAAGCCACAGGTGAGAGTTAAGTGCCAGTGGACACCAAAGGTGGATGAACAGCCCTGAGAAACGCTCTGTAGGCCCTCATACCAGAGGTGCTAGTCCTCTTAGAACACGCCATGCACTGCCCCACCCCAAAGATATATGTAGAATAAAACTGAGGTAACTCAATCCTGAGCTGTTTAAATGAGTCATTAAAAATTTTTAATGGAAAATGTTGTTTTCACAAGAGTGAAAACAACAATTCTTGTAATAATTATTTACAGGAGTGTAAATAATATAAATTAACTACCACAGTGAAGATTCTAAAAGAGCCCAGTAAGTACCTTACTCCAAAAAGAGAGAAGTGGATGCCAAAAGCAATGCTTGGCTAGAATATAAAGTTGTAAAATATTATGAAGGACGGGGCAGCTAGGTGGCGCAGTGGATGGAGCACTGACCCTGGATTCAGGAGGACCTGAGTTCAGATCCGGCCTCAGACACTTAACACTTGCTAGCTGTGTGACCCTGGGCAAGTCACTTGTCCCCAATTGCCTCACCAAAAAAAAAAAAAAATTATGAAGGATGATGGACAATTATAATCAATATCATCTCATAATATGAGAGACAACTAAGTGATACAGATAGGTGCTCAGTCTGGATTGAGTTCAAATCTGAACTCAGACACTTACTAGATATGTGACCTTGGGCAAGTAACTTAACCCCTGTTTGTCTCAGTTTCCTCAACTGTAAAATGAATAAAAGAATAGAACCTTCCTCCCGGGATTGTTGTGAGGATCAAATGAAATAATATTTGTAAAGCACTTAGCACAGTGCTTGGCATATAGTAGGCCCATAATAAAAGCTGGTTTCCTTCCTTCTTTCCTTCTTAAAGTGAAGCAGTTGGAAGTAAAACCAATTTAAAGAAAGCTTGGGAAGCATCCATCCAAGAAAAGCTGGCTCAAGAACATTTAAAGACAAAAATTTAATTTAAATTTTAAAATTTAAAGACAAACCAAAGAATTAAGAATATTTGTAAAAAAAAACAACATCACAAATTGTTTTCTCCCAAATGTGCCTATAAGAAAGGTAAAAATGCTTCTAAAAAGAAAAAATATGGGAAAAGTAGCCATATTGGACTAAATATATTTAGAGGAGAATGTCTCTCATAATGACAAATTCATACACAAAGTATCAGAGGGAGGGGGAAATTCCAAAGACATAGATTATCCTTCTTCTTGGCTAGGTATTAAGTAGAATGGCATCCTTGTTAAAAATACTTTGTCTCTTCATTTTGGTGGTGTAGCTAACTATTTCATTGTTAAACAGTGACAACTGACAGTCCACACATTGTTGAAAATTATGTATATTTTCATTCCTTAAAAATTTTATTATGATACTTTATTTAGAATAAATATTTTAAACAAGGCATTAAAAATAAATCAGTAGGGGCAGCTAGGTGGCGCAGTGGATAGAGCACTGGCCCTGGATTCAGTAGGACCTGAATTCAAATGCAGCCTCAGACACTTAACATTTAGCTGTGTGACTCTGGGCAAGTCACTTAACCCCAATTGCCTCAACCCCCCCCCCCCCAAATAAATAAATAAATAATCAGTAAAATTAAAGACTATTTTATAACCCCTGTTTGAAGGACTAATCCTATAAGCCTAGCATATTGCTTAATCATAGGAAGTAGTCAATAAATAATAAATTGAATGGTTTGGGAAGTACTTATCTAGCTAAAAAGGTGATAGTATCTGGATGTTTATTTGGATTTTTAAAAGCAGAGGGAACTCAAGATGTTGGCCTGTGAATTTAATTTCTGTTCCTGGCAAAATTTAAGAGACTTACTTTGCAAACATTTAGAAAGGGAAGTGGTAGTCACTAAGAGCCAGTATTAGAACGTCATGCCCAAATGACCTCATTTCCTTTTTTGTAAAAGCAGGGTTGTTAAAGTAATGTATTAGGGGAATGCCACAGGCATAATATAAGCTTTTCTGCAATTAGAGCTATCCAAAGTGTATGGAGATAGATTGCCTTTCAGGTACTAGTTGGAGAAGATGATCTCTGAAGTTCCTTCCAACTGTGATTCTATGATTCAGTGATATGGGCTACATCCAAAATACTTACCTTATACTTACTATATAGGGTCTGCAGTCACAGATCCTGAATTGAACATTTATTAAGCACCTGCTATGTGTAAGGACCTATAATAAACACTGAGAGAGAAAAAAAGAGATGAAATAATACACAATCTGTTCCTACTCTCAAGTTGTTTACAAACTAGGTAGGAAAATAATTTTAAGATGTATTAAATGCTAAAGCTATGCCAAATGATACTAGGGCAGGAATACAGGTAAGGACCATGAAATGGAAAGAAAGTAAATATTTCCAAAAAGAAAACTTCCTTGAAGGTTTCTTGTATTATTTATTTGGTTTTTGTAACTGTTGTATAACTGTAATGCTTACATGACCGAGTTAAAGAAAAAAGCCAGTACTACTATTGGTTCTATGTAAACAGATGTAGAAAATCAAGGAAAAAATATGAAGTGAAAATGCTTTCCTTTGGGGGCAGCTAGGTGGCGCAGTGGATAGAGCACTGGCCCTGGAGTCAGGAGTACCTGAGTTCAAATCCGGCCTCAGACACTTAACGCTTAGTAGCTGTGTGACCCTGGACAAGTCACTTAACGCCAACTGCCTCACTAAAAAAAAAATGCTTTCCTTTGGATGATGGCTTCATGTAAACAGTAGTGGTCTCAGCTTTTAGCACTGTGAGAAAAGCAGCTTAGCAGAACTTCAGACATAGGACAGGGGAGCAGGGATATCCATTGCCTCTTCCTAACCCCAAACTTTCTCCCTCTGTCTGAGAAATGTAATCAAAGCACTATTATTACTGACCCAGGAAAGAGCGTGTTAATGGACCACTCTATTGTTCTACTCAAAATTTTTGTGATTTCCCAGATCAAAACTCCCTTCCCTGCCCAAGACTCCTTTGTATTTTCTCCCCCATTAGAATATGAAGATCTATGAGGGCAGAAGTCATCGTGTGTTTATATTTGTAGCCCTAGCACATAACAGAGTACTTGTCATTTCTTAATAAATGTTTTTCACTCACTGTGAAGACACCTAGAAATATAGTATGAAGTGAGGGAAAGAAGAGAAGAGGTTGGATTTTTGTTTGCAGCCCACATTCCAGGCTGTCTGTTTATGTTTCTGTGTGTCTATGTTCTCTACTGACTTACCCACCCTAATAGGAAGGCAGCTAGGAGAATGGGTAATGAGTGCCCTCCCCTCAGGGTGTCTCATGCGCTGCTGACAAGGAGCTCTGACAAAATCTGGGCACTATTAACATGGATTGAGGGCCAGACTGTGATGATTCAACATTTCCGGTTTAGTAGAAAACACATGAAAATGAATGAATGAATGACTGAACACTAATTATGTGCCAAACATTATGGTAAGCACTATACCAAAGATAGTCCTTGTCCTCAACATATATGGGGAAGTGGTGGCCTCAGGAGAGATATTTTGGTTTAAAAAAGTTACAGGGGGTAAATAGAGAGCAATCTGAGCATCTTCCCTCACCATGCCCAGAGGAGCTAAGAGATATAACAGTAGGAGACTACATATGATATAGAGTATTTTAAATTATCTTCTGCTTTAAAAAGAAAAAGGGACAGAAAGAGTTTACACCCTATTACATGTTCTATATTTTAAAACTACAACAGAAACAACTCATAATTTTATTTAAAAACATTTTAAGTGGCACATAAAGTCAGTCTATTGAAGCAGTGTTTTATTTTTAAGATTACAAACTTGTAAAGTGTCTCTTTTATCCCTGTTCATAGTGACATTATATAATTAACTACATATATACTATATAATTATTACTGAATTACAACAAAAAACCCCACATAAAATGCAAAGGAGAAAAAAAAAAACTAGAAAGTTCAGTTTTGTTTTGTTTTAATTTTTGGTATGGCATTTTTCTAATTTATGGAAGCTACTAGTCTCATGGTCTGTGGTGACATTGGTTAACTATCAAGTTTGTGCTTCCAGAGTCCCTCTTTAAAAGAATTTGTTGCTATTCTTTTAGCCTGCCTTGGATTTTAATCCTATATTCCAATTTGTCAGGTATACCTTTTAGCCGATTCCCCTTCTGCCTTGTCACCAACCATACTCCTATTCTGGTGGTGGAGAAGGGAAGGGTGTTGTGTAGTGAAAGATTGCATATTTCTGGCTTCAGTATCTGAGATTCTTTTCTTCCTTTGCTTGCATCCCACAAACTTCTTGCCTCTATTCCTATTTCCTATAGGAAATCTTCCCTTGATTTAGTGAAATGGTGGCTTTTAAAAACATCTCACTCTAAGCCCTACTCTGAATGGTCTGTTATTATCTGCCTTAAACTCTTCCCCTAACCCAATCCTCTCACCAAGTGATGGTGGGTCTAAGTTATACTCAAAACTCACACTGCA
This sequence comes from Dromiciops gliroides, assembly GCF_019393635.1. NCBI lineage: Eukaryota > Metazoa > Chordata > Mammalia > Microbiotheria > Microbiotheriidae > Dromiciops > Dromiciops gliroides. The sequence goes on from NC_057861.1 coordinate 235,155,507, forward strand.
AAATCTTCCCCTCACTACCATTGTGGAAAACACCAAGCACAAAATACCATTTGAAGAGAGAAGTATATTTTTTGTTATAGAATGTAAACTCCTTAAGAGTAAATATATGCATATATGTGTATATATGTATATATGTGTGTATACACACATACGCACACTGCTGGAAACAGAATCATGAGTCAGGAAGTAGCAGAGAATTGGCTAGTGGCTGGGACATAATAACTAACCCATAGGATATATACTACCCTCATACTACAAGCCCAGCTGAGGATTAACACAAAACAACCCAAGCACAGAAATTGAAAAAGTTGTTGCTGTTCAGTCCTACCTGACTCTTCATGACCCCATTTGGGGTTTTCTTGTAAAAGATACAGGAGTGGTTTGCTATTTCCTAAATCTCCAGATTATTTTAGAGATGAGGAAACTGAGGCAAACAAGGTTAAGTGACTTGCTCAGGGTCACACAGCTAGGAAGCGTATGAGGCCGCATTTGAACTCAAGAAAACTCATCTTCCTGACTTCAGGCCCAGCACTCTATCCATTGTGCCACCTAGGTGCCTACATTAAGAGCATTCATGATATCCTTTATTCAGACCTTAATTACAGCATGAAAGGCCTTGAATCAAGCCCTTTGCTTTACGCCTCTCCAAGGCTAATTTTCTGCCAGACAACATCAGAGCAGAGCAACATCAAAGTGGCCCCTACTTTACTAATATCATTTACTACTGTGTCTCCTGTGCCTAGCCTATTCCATTGGTCCTCCACTCTATTTCTTAGCCAGTACCAGATAGTTTTGATGACTGCTGCTTTATAGTAGAGCTCCAGATTTGGTACAGCTAACCCACCATCCTGTGCATTTTTTTCAATATTTCCTTTGATATTCTTGACTTTTTGTTTTTCCAGATGAATTTTGTTATTATTTTTTCTAGCTCTATAAAATATTTTTTAGGTAGTCTGATTGGTATGGCACTGAATAAGTACATTAATTTAGGTAGAATTGTCATTTTTATTATATTAGCTCGGCCTATCCATGAGCACTTGATCTTTCCAGTTTTTTAGATCTGATTTGATTTGTGTGAAAAGTGTTTGGTAATTGTGTTCATAGAGTTCCTGGGTTTGTCTTGGCAAGTAGACTCCCAAGTATTTTATATTTTCTACTGTTACTTTAAATGGAATTTCTCTTTCTATCTCTTGCTGCTGGACTTTGTTGGTCATGTATAGAAACGCTGACGATTTATGTGGATTTATTATATATCCTGTGGGGCAGCTATGTGGCGCAGTGGATAGAGCACCAGCCCTGGATTCAGGAGGACCTGAGTTCAAATCTGACCTCAGACACTTAACACTTACTAGCTGTGTGACCCTGGGCAAGTCACTTAACCCCAATTGCCTCACCAAAAACAAAGAAACAAACAAAAAATATTTCCACATTATTTTATATTCTGCTACTTTGTTAAAGTTGTTAATTGTTTCAAGTAATTTTTTAATTGATTCTCTAGGATTCTCTACATATACCATCATATCATCTGCAAAGAGTGATAGTTTTGTTTCCTCGTTGCCTATTCTAATTCCTTTAATTCCTTTTTCTTCTCTGATTGCTAAAGCTAACATTTCTAGTACAATATAATATGCTGTTTGATAAACCCAAAGACCCCAGCTTCTGGGATAGGAATTCAGTATTTGACAAAAATTGCTGGGAAAACTAGAAGATAGTATGGCAGAAATTAGGCATAGACCAACATCTGACACATACTAAAATAAGGTCAAAATGGGTACGTGATTTAGACATAAGAGGAGATACCATAGGCAAATTAGGAGAAAAAGGAATAGTCTACCTTTCAGATCTTTGGAAAGGAGAGCAGTTTATGACCAAACAAGAGATAGAGAATATTATGAAATGCAAAATGGATGACTTTGATTACATTAAATTAAAAAGGTTTTGTACAAACAGAAGCAATGCATCCAAAATTAGAAGGAAGGCCTCATTTCTAAAATATATTGGGAACTAAATCAAATTTATAAGAATCCAAGTCATTCCCCAATTGAGAAATGGTCAAAGGATATGAATAGGCAGTTTTCTGATGAAGAAATCAAAGCTATTTATTGCCATATGAAAAAATGCTCTAAATCGCTGTTGATTAGAGAAATTAAAACAACTCTGAGGTACCACCTGACACCTATCAGATTGGCTAATATGACAAAAAAGGAAAATAGTAAATGTTGGAGAAGCTGTGGAAAAATTGGAACACTAATGCATCGTTGATGGAGCTGTGAATTGATCCAACCATTCTGGAGAACAATTTGGAATTATGCCCAAAGGGCTATAAAGCTGTGCATACCCTTTGACCCAGCAATACCACTATTGGGTCTTTTTCCCAAAGAGATCATGAAAAAGGGAAAAGGACCCACATGTACAAAAATATTTATAGCTGCTCTTTTTGTGGTGGCAAGGAATTGGAAATTGAGGGAATGTCCATCACTTGGGGAATGGCTGAACAAGTTGTGGCATATGAATGTAATGGAATTCTATTGTGCTGTAAGAAACGATGAGCAGGTGGAGTTCAGAGAAACCTGGAAAGACTTGCATGAACTGATGATGAGTGAGATGAACAGAACCAGAAGAACATTGTACACAGTATCATCAACATTATGTGTTGATCAACTGTGATAGGCTAGATTCTTCTCACCAATCCAATGGTACAAGAAAGTTCCAAAGGACTCATGATGGAAAAGGCTCTCCAAATCCAGAAAAAAAAAAAGAACTGTGGAATATGGATGCTGATCGGATCATACTATTTCTTTTTTTTTGGTGTTTTTGGTTTTCTGATTTGAGGTTTTTCCTTTGTGCTCTGATCCTTCTTGTATAACATGACTAATGCAGAAATATGTTTAATGTTATTATGTACATATAACCTATATCAGATTGCCTGCTGCCTAGGGGAGGGGGGGAGGGAGGGGAGGGAGGGAGAAAAATTTGAAATTTGAAATCCTATATAAAAAAATGTTGAAAATTATTTCTACATGTGACTAGAAAATAATAAAATAATTTTATTTTTTTTTAAAAGTGGCCCCTACTGTGCTCTAAAGTCCTCCTACTCCCCAAATTCCAGCCTCCCTCTTTGACTTGGCCAGTGGGCTTAGCCCAGTGCACTGCACCTGTTTATGCATCCAACTGAAGACTGAGGCCTTGCTGTACATTCTTCGTCCTAACACTGCTTCAGAAGCCAGGGTAGCTGTCATGGTGGGTGGAGGATGTACTGCCCTCTCTATCCATTCTTGACCATCATCTCCCTAGCATAGGATTAAAAAACAGCTGGCATTGCTACAGAAGGGGAAAACTGTCCGGAGTGAGAAAAGGACAAAGAGCAAGAGGGACTGGAGGCCCTGTATCCTTAGAAAAGGCACCAATCTAGGGGGGAAGGGGACCCACATGTACAAAAATATTTATAGCTGCTCTTTACGTGGTGGCAAGGAATTGGAAGTTGAGGGGGTGCCCATCAATTGGGGAATGGCTGGACAAGTTGTGGTATATGAATACAATGGAATACTATTGTGCTGTAAGAAATGATGAGCAGGAGGAGTTCAGAGAAACCTGGAGGGTCTTGCGTGAGCTGATAATGAGTGAGATGAGCAGAACCAGAAGAATATTGTACACAGTATCATCAACATTGAGTGTTGATCTACTGTGATGGACTATATTCTTCTCACCAATGCAATGGTACAGAAAAGTTCCAGGGAACTCATGATGGAAGAGGATCTCCAAATCCAAGAAAAAAAAAAAAGAACTGTGGAGTATAGATGCTGAATGAACCATACTATTTCTTTTGTTTTCGGTGCTGTTGTTTTTTTTCTATTTTGAGGTTTTTCATCAGTGCTCTGATTTTCTCTCTTATAACATGACTAATGTAGAAATAGGACTAGTGTTATTATGTGTACATATGTATATATGTGTATGTATGTATGTATATATATATATAAAACCTATATCAGATTACTTGCTGTCTAGGGGAGGGGGAAGGGAGGGGAGGGAGAAAAATCTGAAATTGTAAAGCTTGTATAAACAAAAGATGAGAACTATCTTTACATGTAACGGGAAAAAAAATACTTTATTAATTTAAAAAAAAGAAAGAAAAGGCACCAATCTGATTGTCACCTTAGTATCTCCATTAGCAGTTTCAAGACACTGATACCTTTCTTTAGATTACTTTACATCAGGTGCTTGTGTGTTCTATAAAAGTAAAGGTAAAATGCATCAGCAAATGATTTTTAAAGTCTTTTCCACTTTCTGTGAATCCTCTACTTAATACTTTTAATGGAAACAATACTTTCTGCTATATTTTTCGAGAGAAATACATCAATGTTTTAGAAATAAGAAAGTATTCAATTCACCAATCTGAGTTTGAGTTTTTCTACCTAAGAACATTAGTTTTGCTTCTGTGTTTTTATTTTTTTCTTAGTAACATAGATACTTCACTTTAAAGACTTTTTAAAAAATTACATTCACATCAGGCTCTATTATCATGTCTTATCGAAAGTAAAGATAGTTTGTACACCAAAATCTCTGTACCCAACACTTATCTCACTGAGCTTTAGCTTCCCAGTTAGGGTGTTTGTGTTCATTATAGAAACATTCAAAATTCCATAGTTCAAATGGTAAGTAAGTTGTTGTCGTTGTTGTTTTTAATAGAAAAAGAAGTTCTACATGAACCTGTTACCTTCCCCCTATAGAATGAAAGCTCTCCAAGGGCCTGGAATAAAATGAGTGCTTAGTAAATGCTTGTCGATTGAATCATTAGGCATTAGGGTTGAAAAAAAATTATATCCTTTTCTGGTACAAACTGGTATGAGTTTTGATCATGTTTATGGCTTATAAAAAATTATCTCCTGTGTTTCCTCCTATTTTCTACTTCTTAAGAATTTCTCCCATTACTCCCTTTATGGAATCATAGAGTTGTAGCATTGGGAGGAACCACTAAGATCATCCAGTGAAAACCCCATCTATAACTTGGTTATTAGTCCTTTCTACAGCATCTCTGAGAGGTTGTCCTCTGGATTGCTGGAATATCCCATGGTAGAGAATCTGTTATCCTTTCAGACAGCTCATTTGATTTGTGGAGAAATCTAATTGCTATACAGTTTTTCCTTACATTGAGCTGAAATCTATTTCCCTTTAACTTCTGCTTATTGATTCTACTTCTGACCTTCAGGAGCAAGTGTGATACATCTTCTCTATCATAGTCCTTCAGATATTTGAAGAGCAATATCATGTCCCCCAAGCCTTGGCTTGATGTAGGCTAAATATTTCAAGTTCTGATTCTTCTATATCCCTTCCTCATTCTGGTCACTCTCTCAATTCAACCTAATCAAAAAGGCATTTTATTAAGCACCCATTATGTTTATCCATTATGCTCAAGGCACTGTGGTGTATGTTGGGAATACAAAAAGTAAACAAAACAAAAAAGTGTCCCTGCCCTCCAAACTTACAGTTTAAGAAGGACATTAATCATTTGAAGTTTACCCCAAGGAGGGCAATCAGAATGGCGAAGGACCTCAAATCCATGCCATATGAGGATCAGTTGAGAGAACTGGGAATGTTTAAGATAGTGAAACTAAGGTTCAGGGAGTACATATTCATTATCTCTAAATACTTGAAAGGTAAAATGCAGGCCCTCAGTTGTTGTTGTTCATCCTGCAGCTGTTGGTAGAGAAAGACCTCTCTGAGGAGCATTATAGGACCTGTCTCTCCAGCCTCTCCAGATTTTCTCAAATCTGGTGGAACAAACCTTTACTTCTGTGTTGGTCACCAAGTGCATCTTTATAAACTATGGAAGGCCCTGAGGAGCAACTCTAATTATGTTTCTTTATGCCACTACTTAAGTAAAACAACTGCTTGATTGTGTACTTAATATTTCTAGTGTTTTATTCAGTAGAACTGATCTTGGCTCGAGACAGATCCGATGTTAGTGTAGTCCTTGTTGCCATGGATATACAACCCCAGAATCCACTAGCTAGGATGTTTAGACCTGGAATTTCTAGGAGAAAGATGACAGAAGGAGTTGAGCCAAATAGGGAATTCAGTTTGAAGTTCATTCCATCTTAGGTACATTTTGGTTTATAAAGCATACATTATCTCATTTAATTTCATAGTACTTGATGTAGTCTAACCAGGACAGAATAGAGTTGAATATCCACCTTCACATTAAACACTATACTTCTATTAATACTGCATCAGCGTTTTTGGTTATGATGTCACACATATTTCCTATTGAGCTTGAAATCCACTAACATTTTCTGGTATGTTTAACATGAGCATGTTTCCTAGCCACATCTCCCCAATCCTAAACTTATATAATTGATTGTTTTTTCAGGCTAAGTATAAGGCTCTACATTTATACCTATTAAATTTCACTTTATTTTCTTTAAAAACTAATTCCTGGGGCGGCTAGGTGGCGCAGTGGATAGAGCACTGGCCCTGGAGTCAGGAGTACCTGAGTTCAAATCCGGCCTCAGACACATAACACTTACTAGCTGTGTGACCCTGGGCAAGTCACTTAACCCCAATTGCCTCACTTAAAAAAAAAAACCAACTAATTCCAATCTGTAGAGAATTTTGGACACTGGTTTTGACATCCAATGTACTAGCTATCCCCCCTATCTTCATATCTATAAATTTGATAACCATCTCATTTATATCTTCATCCAAGTCATTGGTGAATGTTTTGAATGACACAACACCAAAGATAGATCCCTGGGACTCTTCACTAGAGATCCTCCTTATTGATGGTATCAATATATAATGGTTGGATCATATCACTATCCTACTAAATAAAATCCAGGGACTTCCAATTGCCTCCAGGATGAAATACAAAATGCTATTTGATATTCAAAGCCCTCCATAATCTAGCTCCTTCCTACCTTGCCAGTCTTCTTACACCTTACTCCCTGACACATACTCTATGATCCAGCAACAGTGGCCTCCTGGCTAGTCCATGAACAAGACACTCCATATCTGATTCTGGACATTCTCACTCTCTGTCCTCCATGCCTTGGAGTGCTCTCCCTCCTCTTCTATGACTACTGACCTACCTGACTTCCTTCAGGTTCCAATTAAAATCCCACCCTCTATAGGAAGCCTTCCCCAGCTCCTTCCCTTTGTGAATTATTTCCCATTCATTTTTTATATACATTGCTTTGTATATGTTTGTGTGTTATCTTCTATCAGATTGTAAGTTCCTTGTGGGCAGGGAATGTCTTTTGCCTCTTTGTATTCCCAGAGCTTATCACAGTGCCTGGCACATAGGACATGCTTAATAAATGTTTATATATTGATTGATTGATTGAAAGTACCCCTTTTGTTATTTCTTACATAATAATAATATTCCATTACATTTGTACAACATAATTTGTTCAACTATTCCCCAGTTGGAGAAAACACACACACACATACAGAGTTTCCAGTTCTTTGCATATATGTGTATATGTGTGTGTATGTCCTTTTCCTCTTTCTTTGATCTCTTTAAGGTATAGGCCTATTTATAACTTCTTAATGCATCCATTCCATATCTTCTTCCCTTTCTCAGGCTCACAAATTATCCCTTTAAGTGTTAGAGATTTTTAATCAGGAGTCCAGTTTAAGCTCATAGGCCCATTTGTTTGATAAATCTAACTTCTTCCTTTTTTGTTGTTGAAAATTGGAACATCTACTTAAATTCCATGAGTTTCAAGTTTGTAGGCCAACAGTTTGATTAACTTCTTTCTTTTTTGAAAATTGGGACATTTGCCCAACTCCAGTGTTGAAACCAATTTCCCTAATGAATATTGATGCAAACATCTTAAATAAGATATTAGCAAGTGATCATCAGGATAATACACTATGACCAGGTGGGATTTATATCAGGAATGCAGGGCTAGTTCAACATTAGGAAAACTGTCAACATAATCAACCACATCAATAAGAAAACTAACCAGAATCATATGATTATCTCAATAGGTGCAGAGAAAGCTTTTGACAAAATACAGCACCAATTCCTAATAAAAACACCAGAAAGCTTAGGAATAGGTGGAGCTTTCCTTAAAATATTAAGCAGTATCTACCTAAAACCATCAGCAAGCATTATATGTAATGGAGATAAGTTAGAGGCCTTCCCAATAAGAACAGGGGTGAAACAGGGATGTCCATTGTCACCTTTATTATTTAATATTGTACTAGAAATGTTAGCTTTAGCAATCAGAGAAGAGAAAGGAATTAGAGGAATTAGAATAGGCAAGGAGGAAACAAAACTATCCCTATTTGCAGATGATATGATGGTATACTTAGAGAATCCTAGAGAATCAACTAAAAAATTACTTGAAACAATTAACAACTTTAGCAAAGTTGCACATTATAAAATAAATCCACATAAATCATGAGCATTTCTATACATGACCAACAAAGTCCAGTAGCAAGAGATAGAAAGAGAAATTCCATTTAAAGTAATGCTAGATAATATAAAATACTTGGGAGTCTACTTGCCAAGACTAATCCAGGAACTCTCAATTACAAAACACTTTTCACACAAATAAAATCAGATCTAAATAATTGGAAAAATAGAAATTGCTCATGGATAGGCTGAGCTAATATAATAAAAATGACAATTCTACCTAAACTAATTGATTTGGTGCCACACCAATCAGACTACCTAAAAATTATTTTATAGAGCTAGAAAAAATAATAACAAAATTCATCTGGAAAAACTAAAGGTCAAGAATATCAAGGGAACTAATAAAAAAAATGCACAGGAAGGTGGGCTAGCTGTACCAAATCTGAAGCTTTACTATAAAGTGGCAGTCATCAAAACTATTTAGTACTGACTAAGAAACAGAGTGGAGGATAAGTGGAATAGGTTAGGCACAGGAGACACAGTAGTAAATGACTTTAGTAATGTACTGTTTGATAAACCCAAAGACTCCAGATTCTGGGATAGGAACTCAGTATTTGACAAAAACTGCTGGGAAAACTGGAAGATAATATGGCAGAAACTAGGCATAGACCAATATCTTACACCTTATACTAAAATAAGGTCAAAATGGGTACATAATTTAGACATAAAAGGTGATACCATAGGTAAATTAGGAGAGGAAGGAATAGTTTACCTCCCAGATCTTTGGAAAGGAGAACAGTTTATGACCAAATGAGAGAGAGAATATTATGAAATGCAAAATGGATGATTTTGATTACATTAAATTAAAAAGCTTTTGTACAAACAGAAGCGATGCATCCAAAATTAGAAGGGAGGCAGAAAGCTGGGAGACAATATTTATAGCTAGTACCTCTGATAAAGGCCTCATTTCTTTCTTTTTTTTTTTTTTAGCATTTTCTCTCCTGTTTATTTTTTTTTTTATTCTTAATGTATGAGGTATTTTATTTTTTCCATTACATGTAAAGATAGTTCTCAACTTTTGTTTATACATGCTTTACAATTAAAGGCCTCATTTCTAAAATATATTGGGAACTAAATCAAATTTATAAGAATCCAAGTCATTCCCCAATTGAGAAATGGTCAAAGGATATGAACAGGCAGTTTTCTGATAAAGAAACCAAAGCCATCTATTGCCATAAGAAAAAATGCTCTAAATCACTATTGATTAGAGAAATGCAAATTAAAACAACTCTGAGGTACCATCTCACACCTATCAGATTGGCTAATATGACAAAAAAAAGAAAATAATAAATGTTGGAGAAGCTGTGGAAAAATTGGAACACTAATGCATTGTTGGTGGAGGTGTGAACTGATCCAGCCATTCTGGAGAACAATTTGGAATTATGCCCAAAGGGCTATAAAGCTGTGCATACCCTTTGACCCAGCAATACCACTATTGGGTCTTTTTCCCAAAGAGATCATAAAAAAGGGAAAAGGACCCACATGTACAAAAATATTTATAGCTGCTCTTTTTGTGGTGGCAAGGAATTGGAAATTGAGGGGATGTCCATCAATTGGGGAATGGCTGAACAAGTTGTGGTATATGAATGTAATGGAATTCTATTGTGCTGTAAGAAACGATGAGCAGGTGGAGTTCAGAGAAACCTGGAAAGACTTTCATGAACTGATGATGAGTGAAGTGAACAGAGCCAGGAGAACATTGTACACAGTATCATCAACATTATGTGTTGATCAACTGTGATAGACTAGATTCTTCTCACCAATCCAATGGTACAAGAAAGTTCCAAAGGACTCATGATGGAAAAGGCTCTCCAAATCCAGAAAAAAAAGAACTGTGGAATATGGATGCAGATTGAACTATATGTAATGGCCAAATTTAGTATGGGAAGAGTTAATTGGGTGGCTCGCCTTAATATTGGGTAAGAAAAGAAATAGCCTCTTTCAAAAACAAAACAGGTTTATTAATGAGAACAAGTTTAAAACACTATCTGAATCACACAAGTGAGATTAATAGAACTAGAAAGAAACAATGTATAAATCTCTGGGTAAAAAGGCCCCAGGCACCCGAACCTGCCTCCAGCCCAGCTAGATCCAAAAGAGCTAGCTTTGCCTCAAAAACAACCTCACCACAACCAAAATCTGTAGCTCTAAGGCGAATCAGCTGTGCAGTCTCTTCTGTTTTTGTCTGAAGGTCAAAACACCAGCAACTCCTCTAAATATCTGCCTTCCCTGTTTCCCTCAGAACCCCTCTCTAACTGCCTTTTCACTGTATCTCTAATGCCTTTAACTGAAACTCAACTGCGTCTCTAACTGAAACTAATTGACTCCCACCAGAAGGGAAGGGGTGGTTCTTAGCCATGTTGAGTCTCTGATTGGCTCAGCACACCCACATGGGCTGTCCCCATTATAATCTAGCCAGACCCACATGGGCATGGGAAAGCTATTAGAGGAAGACTTAGTTACATAGTTTCAATAAATGTTCCCTGTGGTCAGAGTTCCTCTTGTTTGTTCAATTATATCCCAAAGTACACACCTAAGCTTACATTTTTTCAGTCTGACCATAATAAAGCAAAGATAGGGTTATGAAAACCTCAAATTACAACTAATTCCTTACACATACTATTTCTATTGTTTTTGGTGGTGGTGTTTTACTTTTCTGAGGTTTTTCCTTTTTGCTTTGATTCTTCTTTCACAGAAAGACTAATTCAGAAATTTGTTCAATGTGATTGTACGTATATAACCTATATCAGATTACTTGCTGTCTTGGGTAGGGGGGAAGGAGGGGAGGGAGTGAGAAAAATTTGGAACCAGAAATCTTATAAAAACAAATGTTGAAAACTATCTCTACATGTAACTGGAAAATAATAAAATCCTTTTATAATTAAAAAAAAAGAAAATTGGAACATTTACTCAAGCTCCATGAGTTTTGAGTTTGTAGGCCAATAGTTCAATGTGTCATGTGTCTAACTTCTTCCCTTTTTTGAAAATTGGGACATTTGCCCAACTCCAGTGTTGAGGCACTTCTCTAGTTTACCACAATTCTGAAAGATCAGAGATAGTAGTTTAATAATTACATCTGCAAGTTCTTTCAGTAACCTGGGATATAATTCTTAGACAAGTGACTTGAACTTGCAGAAAACATATATAAGTACTCTCTTACTTTCCTCCCCACACTACCCCCCACTTACTTTTGGTTTCAATTCCCTATTCACTATTTTTGTTATCTCCTTTCCAATCTGAAGGTCATTCTCCTTATTAGAGAAAAAATTGTTTTCTGAAATCAGGAGATATGAATAGCATTTCTTTGTTGCAACTAAGAAGGAATATAATTTTCATCTTCTCTGTAGAAATGAAAATAAAATCTTAAATCTCAGCTCTTTCTGATATATTTGAATTATGGACTGTTAAAGATCTCAACCTAGGAATTTAAAGTATGATCCAATTGTACTTTAATAGTTATCTATCCATCTACAAGCACTTATTAAACATGTAGTATGACGTAGGCACTAGTCTAGGCACTGAGGATACAAAAATAGTTCTTGCCCTCAGGGAGTTTACATTCTATCAGAGAAGATAATATGTCCATTTTTTTTTTTTTGGTCAGGCAATGAGGGTTAAGTGACTTTCCCAGCATCACACAGCTAGTAAGTGTCAAGTGTCTGAGGCCGTATTTGAATTCAGGTCCTCCTGAATCCAGGGCCAGTGATTTATCCACTGTGCCACCTAGCTGCCCAAATATATATATATATATATATATTTTTTTTTTTTCAGGGCAGTGGGGTTAAGTGACTTGCCCAAAGTCACATAGCTAGTAAGTATCAAGTGTCTGAGGTTGGATTTGAACTCAGGTCCTCCTGAACTCAAGGCTGGTGCTTTATCCACTGTGCCACCTAGCTGCCCCTCATATTTTTTATAAAATATATGAAAGATGATTGGGATAGGCATGGCTTTAGCAGCTGGTGGGGACCCATGCCCTTTAAAATTCTGATTATTTGATACTATATTGCTTGCCTTCTCAAGGGGTGTGGGAGGGGAGGGAGGCAGAGAGAGAATTTGGAACTCAAATTAAAAAAAAAAGAATGTCAAAAAAGTTTTACATGTAATTGGGAAATATCTAAAAATATATGTTAAAAAATCTTCGAAATTCTGATTTTTCAAGACTTTGCTGGTATCGAGAAAGAGAAATAAAAGAAAGAGAAAGCTATAATTATTATTATTATTATTTTTTTGCTGAGTCAGATACCAAATTCAGGTGTAAGGACAGTATCAGAATTATTCCTTATCACTCCTACTTTAACAATATATTATCTGTGAAAAGGGGGCAAAATTATGTAAATAAATAAGGCTTATTTTTTGAAAGTCAAAAACAGAAAAATTGACACAAACAATAGTTATTCTGATATCCATGGGGTGGTTTTAACTTCTGACTTTAGTACAGTGAAAACAACACTTATTAAAACACACATTTCATTGAAAAACCACATAAAACACAGGTGCGTGGAAGAACTATAACCTGCCCAAACTATGTTCCTTATCCTCACTGTGATCTCTAATTTCCCCAAGCCTTAGTTCTTCCACAAGCCACCATCCCTGCACTAACTACACTTTCCTCATTTGACCAGTGAACCAGTTCAATTCTGCATTGTCCTCTTCTCTCAGGTCCTTATCTTATTGACAATATTACCTTGCTTAGCTTCAACTTTCACCATCCACTGCCTTCATTCCTGCCCAAGTGCTGTTGAATGAAGCAGGATGAAATAATAAAACTATGTTTATTGAGTCCACTACAAATTTATGTTCTATGATCTCAGCTGGACCCTCACTTCAACAAGGCAATCTTGTTTACAAATTCCCAAACAATTCACTCTCATAGTCATCATAGTGCCTCTTCCAATTTTTTTCATCCTTCTTCAGACCTCCCATGGCTTCTTCTCTCATCTTCTCAGTTAAGATCCTTTCCTCAGTTCACACACACACACACACACACACACACACACACACACACACACACACGAGGCCATTCTCTAAGAGCTCCTTCTTTTTTTAAATTTCAATCAATAAACATTTATTAAGTCCTTACTATGCACCAGTCACTGTGCTAAGCACTGGAGATACAAAAAGAACCAAAGGACAATCCCTGCTGTAAGGAATTGGTTGTGATTTGGGGTTTCTGTGACCCCATCTTTGGCTGAGATTGGATGCCCCAGTGTGCCCATGCGTGCTGGCTCATGCCAGACACCCATCCACCTGCATGGGCCTGGCCAAATTATAATGAGGGAAGCCCCGCCATGACTAGAAACCTGGTGATCTTTGGTGTCAGGATGCTGGGGGCTGGCATTTGTAGAGCCACTTGTTAGTTCTGTCGATCAGGGCTGCCAGCCAATTAGCTCGGGCTGTGTGTGTGTGTGGTCGGCCCTTTTTCCTGTGAGAGAGGGGGTTTCTGGGAGAGAAAAGGGAGGAGAGAGCACTCTGGCATGAGCGGTGGAGGGAGTGAGACGTTGGAACACTGTGCAGTGGGTTCTCTTTGAAATTGCTTATTTCCAGGTGGTGGTGATTTGTGGATTGTTTCTTTTTCCTTCCCCTATTCCCTTTTTCTTTGTCCCTAGTTCTGTTAACCTTACTTGTATTTTAAAATTTGTTCCCATTAATAAACGCTGTTTTGTTTTTTTTAAAAGGATATTAATCTCCTTTCTTACCTCAATATTATGGCGAGACGCCCAACTAACACTCCCCATATTAAATTTGGCCCTTTTACAGATGGTGAGCCAGCACACTCGGGCACCTCCAATCCCAGCCAAAGATAGGGTCACACAAACCCCAAATCACAACCAATTCCTTACACTGCCCTCAAGGATTTTGTAATCTTAGAGGGGATACAACATGCAAACATTATATATACCAAGCAAACTATGTACAGGATAAATAGGAAATAATTAACAGAGGAAACACACTGGAAATTAAGGGTTGTTGAGGAAGACTTCCTGTAGAAGGTGGGATTTTAGTTGGGAACAACATTTGAATGCTGGCAATAATAGTAAGCATGTATTATGTCTCTAAAGTACATTCTGGTTTGCAAAGAACTTTCATCAAAACAGCAGTGCTATGACTTAAATTATTGTTTTATGTAGAACCTTTCAGAATAACATGGACATACTGCAGCTCTTTGACTATGATCTGTGCCTGACCACACTCATGCACTTTCTTTCTTTCTCTGATGAAGATTGCATATCATCCCAAGTTTCTCTGGCCCACTGCATGGCCTCTTCCCCTCTTGCTCTGTCTTTTTTTTTCTTTTTTTTTTTTTGCGGGGCAGTGGGGGTTAAGTGACTTGCCCAAGGTCACACAGCTAGTAAGTGTCAAGTGTCTGAGGCCGGATTTGAACTCAGGAACTCCTGAATCCAGGGCCGGTGCTTTATCCACTGCGCCACCTAGCCGCCCCCCCTTGCTCTGTCAACTGAAGAGCTTTGGTATTTTTTTTTTGTACATTTATTCTTGGGCCCTGTCTATCTATCTACCTATCTATCTATCTATCTATCTATCTATCTATCTATCTATCTATCTATCTACCTATTTCTTTCTATATCTCCACCTATCTAGCTATCTCTTTCCATCCATCCATCCATCCATCTAATCTATATATAGTATTCTAAGATTTGCAAAACATCTTTCCTGGTTCTAGAATAAGTGAGCCTGAGTTCAAATCCCACCTCTGATCTTCTACAAATCTCTTAACCTCCCTGAGTATCAGTTTCTCTGTATGAAAAATGAAGGAATTGAACTAGATTGTCCCTGAAATCCCTTCTAATTCTCTGATTCTGACGACTGGAAGATCCAAAGTTACTGAAGATTTTGGCAATAAGAGCTCCTTATCTTCTCCTCTTCATCTCACATCACTTAACTTCCACCACGATCTCCATCACTTCTATTTCATATGAAAAGGTGGCCTTTTTTATTGCCAATGTTAATCCCTCTACAGGCACAATTGGTTCTATTTGATCTCATTTCTCCAACACATTGCCTTCTCTATCATCCCAACTCTCTCATTAATCTTCATTCTCTTCATGTTGACTGGTTGTTTTCCTAATTCCTATAAAAATGTTTTTGCTAGCCTCAAAAGAGGATCACTTGATCCATCTCTCTCTGCTAGCTATCATGCTCTCTCTTATCCTTTTTGTGGCTAAACTAAAGAAGGTTACCTATAATCAATGCCTCTACTTCTCCCCTCATTCTCTTCTTCACTCACTGCAGTTTGGCTTCCAACTTCATCATTTAGTTGAAGCTGTACATTCCAAAGTTAACAATAATCTCTTAATTGTAAAACCTAATGGGTTTTTCTCAAGCCTCATCCTTCTTGACCTCTCTGCAGCCTTAGACTGTCAATAACCCTCTCCTCCTTGATATTCTCTTCTCTTTAGATTTTCATTACATTACTCTCTCCTGGTTCTCCCTCAACTGTCTACTACTTTTACTACCCTACTCCTTCCTCAGTTGCTTGATTTTCATTTAGGTCATGCCCACCAACTGGGGAGTCATCCAAGGCTCTGTCCTATGCCCTCTTCTCTTCTCCCTCCTTATTATTTCACATGCTGTTCTCATAGGCTCCCATAGATTCAGTTATCATCCCCATATAGATGATTTCCAGATCTACTCATCCTCTTTCCTGATGTCCAGTATTACATCTCCAATTACCTATTGGACATCTTGAACTGATATCCAATAGAAAATGTTGATATGGGTCTGGCACATGCAGTTGACTCAAGAGCACTTGATTGGTAATTAATTGGTTTTGTTTCAAATTTTTAAAAATCCTAATATTGTTTGAAGGTATTATGTCTCTAAATTTCCTTGTAATATATAAATTAGTGAACAATTGTATGAGCTTTGGTGGAAAAGCAATTTCTCTTATATCTGGATGTCAAATTTTTAAAAATTCTGTTAAAATAGGAAATCTTAGTTTACCTATGCTTGTTAATTAATCTAGAATTAGAACATTTGTGGAATTGCATGCAAATTAGTTGAATCACCTTAAATATGTTCCCACTCTTTTAAGGAATTCTGAAGGCAGTACACTTATCCCAACTCTTTTGTTTGTTATTAAGCAACTTAAAGCAAAATTAATTTGTGTAATACTAACTTAAGGATGAAAACCATGCATCTGGTATTATGGGATTGTTACATTATTCTGAACCTAACTTCAGGCATGATCATTGAGGCATGGTGCCAGCAACCCTGAGGGTTTTTTTGCAGGTGGTAGATTGTCATAGAAAAAACTGGGAGAATCACTTTTAGCAAGGGCTTAGATAGGATTCGCCTGACTTAATTTCCCCAATATGACACATAAAATCAGCACCTTGCTGATTTTAAGCCTGGACCACTGCAATTGGCTATCTATACAACTTCTGCCTGAAGGACACATGAAGCTTAGGGAAGCATTATTCTCTAAATGCTTTGTCCCTCTTCTTTTATGGAAAATTCCTATAATCATGCCATTTGATCAACATGAACACTATTGGTTCTTCATCCCTTAGATCTTAGCAAATGGGTTACTATAGTAAGATGCAGGTATAAGGTTTAAACTATTAGCAAACATTTATTTTATTTTCTATTTATATGTAAGGGTAGTTTTCAACATTCATTTTCACAAGATTTAGAGTTCTAAATTTTTCTCCCTCCCTCCCTCCCTCCATAAGATTGAAATCAGGTTATATATGTATAATCCACAAGTGTTCTTTTTATCAGTTCTTTCTATAGGTGTGCATTGTAAACTTCCTCATTAGTTCCTTGGGATTGTCTTGGATCATTGTACTGCTGAGAGTAGTTAAGTCATTCACAATTACTCATTGAACAATACTGCTGTCACTACGCACAATGTCTTCTCAGCTCTGCTCACTTCACTATACATCGATGTTCATTAGTCTTTCAAGGTTTTTCGGGCATTATCCTGTTTGTCATTTCTTGTAGCACAAGTCCATTCCACTACATTCATATAACACAGCTTTTTCCATCATTCCTCAATTCATGGACATTCACTTGATTCTCAATTCTTAGCCTCCACCAAGAGTTGCTATAAATATTTTTTGTACAATTTTCCCCCTTTTCTCTTTTTCATGATTACTATTGTTAACTGTTTCCCTCCATCCTATTCCCTTCCCCATGATATTTATTCTATTATCCATCTTCTTTCATCCTATCACTCTTAAAAAGGGATTTGCTTCTGTCTGTCCTCTCCCCCACTCTGCCCTTCCTTCTTTTGCCCCTCTCTCTTTATCCCTTTCCCCTCCAATTTTCCTGCAGGGTTAGAGAGATTACTCCACCCAATTGAGTGTGTACATTATTCCCTCCTTGAGCCAATTCTAATGAGATTGAGGTCTTAGAGACAATTTTGATGAGTGTTAGGCTCATTTACTGCCTAGATTAAATAGATTACTCCACCCATTTGGGTGTGACTATTAGTCCCTCCTTGAGGCAGCTCTGATGAGTTTAAGATCTTTGAGCCTTTTCTGATGAGTGTAAAATTCATTTGCTGCCCTGCTCCTCTCCCATCTCTTCCCCCACTCCACAAGCCTTTTCCTGTTACTTTCTTTTTTGTTTGTTTATTTAGTGAGGCAATTAGGGTTAAGTGACTTGCCCAAGGTCACACAGCTAGTAACTGTTAAGTGTCTGAGGCCAGATTTGAACTCAGGTATTACTGATTCCAGGGCCGGTGCTCTATCCACTGTGCCACCTAGCTGCCCTTTCCTGTTACTTTCATGTAGGATTTTGCTTCTGCCCTTCCCCCTCCCCCAATGAATTCCCTTCACCCCTCAATTTAACCCTAAAGATGTTATCATCTAGCTAAGTGACACAGTGGACAAATCATCACCCCTGGACCCAGGGGGATCCCAGCCAAAACCTGGCCTCAGACACAAGACAGTCACCCACTGTACGACCCCAGGTATGTCCCCCAGCTCCAATTTTTCTTTTTATGGTTCTCTAGGATCTTGTATTTGAAAGTCAAATTTGCCATTCAGTTCAGGTCTTTTCATCACAAATATCTGAAAGTCTTCTTTTTCATTAAAGTTCCATTTTTTCCGCTGAAAGATAATGCTGAGTTTTGCTGGGTACGTGATTCTTGGTTGTAATTCCATTTCTTTTGCCCTTTGGAATATCATATTCCATGCCCTCTGGTCCTTTAATGTAGAAGCTGCTAGATCTTGTGCTATCCTGACTGGGGCTCCACAGTACTTGAATTCTTTCTTTTTGGCAGCTTGCAATATTTTCTCCTTGACCTGAGAGCTCTGGAATTTGGCTATAATATTCCTAGGAGTTTTCTTTTTGGGATCTCTTTCTGGAGGTGATCGGTGGATTCTTTCAATTTCTATTTTAGCTTCTTCTTCTAGAATTTCAGGGCAATTTTCCCTGAGAATATCTTGGAAGATGGTGTCTAAGCTCTTTTCTTGATCATGGTTTTCAGGTAGACCAATAATTTTCAAATTATCTCTCCTGGACCTATTTTCCAGGTCGGCAGTTTTTCCCAGAAGATATTTCACATTGCCCTCTATTTTTTTATTCATTTGGATTTGCTTTATTGTGTCTTGGTTTCTCATAAAGTCACTGGCTTCCATTTGTTCAATCCTAATTCTTAGGCAATTATTTTCATCAGAGAGCTTTTGTACCTCCTTTTCCATTTGACTTTTCAAGGTGTTGACTTTTTTCTCATGTCTTTCCTGTATCACCCTCATTTTTCTTTCCATTTTTTCCTCTACCTCTCTAATTTTATCTTCAAAGTCCTTTTTGAGCACCTCTATGGCCTGAGACCAATTCGTATTTTTCTTGGAAGCTTTAGATATAGGGGCCCTGATTTTGACATCTTCCTCTGAGGGTGCCCCTTGGGCTTCCTTGTTACTGAAGAAACTTTCTATGGTCTTCACCTTTCTCTGTCGGCTCATCTTGCCTTTCTTTTACTAGACTTTTAGCTCCTTAAAGTGAGGCGCTGTTTCCAGGCTGCAGTATCCCAAGCTTAAGAAGTCCCAGATGGTGTGATTTAAGGAGAATCAGGTTCTTCCCTTGTCCGGCCTGTTTCCTGGTCCTAGATGACCCCAGACCAACTTGCCAATCAACCATCTTTGTGTGTTGTGGTTGTTAGCTCCGAGGAGCCTGTGCCCCTCCCCGACCTGAGCCACTTCTACTCGAGCCTACCACCTGGTTCTCAGTAGGGGTGTAAAATCCAAGTTCTGCCTTAGCACCAGCATAGACCCATGTAGTCTCTCCTCTGCCCAGAGCTCAGCCCTCTCACCAGACTGTGAGCTTAGTTCCAGATGACACTGGTGCTTCAGCTGATTCAGAGGCTCTGGGGGTCTCCTTCTCTGGTGAGGACTTCCTGAGACTGGATCTGTGTCAGGGTGACTATGGTGTTGGGCCCGACTCCTGTATCAGCACAGCAGCTCCCTCCTTCTGACCTTCCAAGCTGTTCTTGGTTAGAAGATGATTTCAGCACATTCTTCTGTGAGTTTTGCTGCTCCGGACATTTTCCTATGACCTTATTTAGGTTTAAACTATTTAACTTAAAAATTCTAGTCCTTTTTATATTCTAAACAACTAAAGGTTATAAGAATCTGGCTTTGTCAGCTGACTGCTATTAGTTATGCATTTAAAAACTGAATCAGAAACACCTTAAGTACAACTTATTTGACATGCACTCTTTTTAAATTTTCTTTTTTTTTTTTTAATGGGGCAATGAAGGTTAAGTGAATTGCCCAGGGTCACAGAGCTAGTAAGTGTCAAGTGTCTGGGGCCAGATTTGAACTCAGGTCCTCCTGAATCCAGGACCTTATCCACTGTACCACCTAGCTGCCCCTGACATGAACTCTTGTCACCTTAAGTTCTTTTGATTTTTGCCCTTGCCTTTTGTTAAAGTGTCCCATCCAAGCTCAAGGCTTCAACCTCATGGCATACATCTCTCATCCTCTGGACCAGGCCCCTCCTTCCCTTGTGATTTCTTAAACCCTGTTCAGCTTGAAGCAGTTACAGAAGAAGAATCTTTGCCCCCTTTTCCCTCAGCTATTAGAGAAAGTGGGGAAATTATATGGTTCTGGCCTAACTCAGGTTTTCTCCTTGAGAAGCTAAACTGAAGGACACACCTAAGAAGCAGGGGGAGATAAGCTGTGCCTAGGACAAAGATCACTCCAGAAGTCAGGACCACCACCCTTTATTCAAGCCTCTTCCACTCCACCTGGAGATAAGTCCACTGGGCATGATTGCTACCTGAGCTGCACCAAGGGATAGAGATACTACCACCCCTGATTTAAGCCTTTCCCATCCCACTCCTCATTCAAGCTTTCCCAACCCCCAAAGGTAACTTTCCATAGTCAGGTGGTCACTCCCTCTGTCTCCCCACCATCCATCGTCTATAAAAGCTTGGGCCTCCCTCCCCGTCGAGGAGAAATGTGTCTCAGAGAATCATGTTGTCTCTGAGCCATTTTCTTTCCTTGAGGTGAAGTCTTTGACTTCCCTGTTGGTCACTTTCTCTAAGCACCCAAATAAAAGACTAATTTATTCTAATTGGATTGCATTCAAGAGGTATAATTCTTTAAAGAGGAATACCTAAGGACCTTCACCACCTATTTCCCCTGTGACATATTTCAATATGCCCAGCATGTCCAAGAAGGAATTCATTATTCCCCTCCCCCCAAACCTTCTTTTCTTCTCAATTTCCCTATTACTGTCAAGAGCACTATAGCCTTTCAACCAAAACATCATCCTCGATTTCTCTCTTTCTCTCACCTCATATATCCAATCTGTTACTAAGTCCTCTCAATTCTATCTTTGCAAGATCTCTCACATTTCCATCTCTTTTGACATCACTACCACCCAGATGCAGGTCTTTATCACTTCACACCTATTGCAGGGACTATTGCAATAGCCTTCTGGTAGGTCTTCTTCCTGCCTCAAGTCTCTCCTCACACCAGTCCATCCTCCACTCAGTTGTCAAAGAGATCTTCCTAAGGTGTGAATCTGGCCATGTCACCTACCTATTCAATAAGTTCCAATGGCTCCTTATCATCTTCATGATTAAATATAATGTATTTTATTTGGCATTCAAAGCCCTTCATAACATGACCTTCTCCTATTTTTCTTATACATTACTCATCCTCACATACTCTGCAATCCGCTGACACTGGCCTCCTTGTTGCTTCTTGAAAAAGACACTCTACCTCCTGACTCTGGGAATTTTCATTGGCTGTCCCCCATGCCTGAAATGGTCTCCCTCCTCATCTCCATCAGCCCTCCATGGCTTCCTTCAAGCCCTAGTTAATATCCCACCCTCTAGAGGAAGCCTTTTCCAATCCCACTTTAAAACGATAACCTTCCCTCTAACATTAACTCCAGTTTATTCTGTATTTTTCTCATTTGTACATAGTTGTTTGCATGTTTTCTCCCCCATTAGATTGCTTGAGCATTGGAACTTCTTTTTGCCTTTCTTTATATCCCTTTTGCTTAGCACAGTACTTAGCACATAATAGGTGCTCAGCAAATGCTTTTTGACTGACTGACTTCTGCCCTAGGACATACTAAGGGAGACTTGTGGACTGCTCGAATGATATTGGATTCTGTAATCTTTAGGGTGGAGCTCTATGACAAAAGTTGACCTGAAACAAAGACCTATGAATGAATCAGTTCCCTAGATATAGAAAGGGTTAGGTTTTAACTTCACCTCAGAGCCGAATTCCTCAGAAAGACAATAGTAGAGACCATTACACAATTTAGTAGAAGAGATATTGCCTTAGAGAAAACAGCTTCTATTAATATAGAGTGCCTGGAGTGAAGAAGACAGGAGTTCAAACCCAGTCTCAAGCACTTAGCTGTGTGACTCTGGGAAAGTCACTTAACCTTTGTCTGCCTCAGTTTCCTCAACTGTGAAATGGGGATAATAATGTTACCTACTCCCAGAATTGTTGTGAGGTTCAATTGAACTAATATTTTCTAAAGTGCCTAGCTCAGTGCCTGGCACATAGTAAGTGTTATATAAATACAAGCTGCTGATGCTACTACTACTACTTTTACTGCTACTGCTATCATTACTACTACTAATAGAAAGAATTCCTTTTTTTTTGCAGGGCACTTGGGGGTTAAGTGACTTGCCCAAGGTCACACAGCTAGTAAGTGTCAAGTGTCTGAAGCTGGATTTGAACTCAGGTCCTCTTGACTCTAGGGCCGGTGCTCTATCCACTGCACCACCTAGCTGCCCCTAATCGAAAGAATTCCAAGTCTGCCATTCAACTCCCTTATGACATTGCACAGGTCACTTCAGTTCAATAAGCCTGAGGTTCAACTATAAAGATGAGGAGCTTTAAGCTTTAAGACTTTTTCCAGATTATTAACCATCCAAGATTATAAGACGTTTGAGGGAGAAAGTAATTGCATGCTCCCCCAGCCCCAATGTTAGTGTGTATCCCAAGAATGCTAATAGAAGTTTAATCAATATATAGTTAGAAAAGTGAATCTGCTGCTCCCAAAGGCAATTATAAATAATTTGGAGCTTTCTGTTGTCTTGGTTTGTCCATGCCATTAGTTTTATTTGCCTAACTTATACTTTCTATTTAGTGTAGTTAAGTGCTAGTTTGAATTGATATGCTATAGACTAGGTTTCAAATGTCCTAATAACTCTCTGATAAATATTCACAAAAAGTGTTTTCCACTTAGGAAAGGTATTTGCAATTTAAATTAATTAGAAAAATGGCAGTGCCAATCTAAGGCACACACATGAAAAGTCAGAAGAACAAAGCACAATACAGGGGAAAAAAACCCAGATATTCAAGAACTGCTATTGTTTGAATCTGCCTAGTTGCATATCTGCCTTAGTCATACAGAGGACGATTTTAAAAGAGGAAAAAAAGTGTTTGGTACTAATTTTCTACCCTGATCTCATGCAGAGAGATGCTTTGGTATTTTTCTCTTATGCACTCTTCCTCAAAAGGACAGAATTTAAGACTGTTTGTCATGATGCAGTATGAGAGAAGGGTTAGGCTGCTCTATAAACTGTTAGAGAGAGACGATTAAAAAAAAGCAATCTAATTGACTCATACAGGGCTCATAGCCATATAAATGCTTGCAAAATTGCTTCCTGTGCTGAAGTAGTGACCACAGAGAAGCAGAACTAAGCAAGAGACAGAATAAGAGATGTTAGCAAATCTTTAACTCCCCCCATCTCTTTTTCTCTCTATCTCCCCTTCTTGTTCTCCTCTCCTCTTCTTTCCTTTTCTCTCCTCTCCTCTCCTCCTCCTCCTCCTCCTTCTTCTTCTCTCTCTCTCTCTCTCTCTCTCTCTCCCTCTTTCCCCCAAATTGTTAGTTGAAAGGGCCATAGATAAATAAAAGTGTATTTTGGTAGATTCACTGTTTTTCAAGAAAGGATAGCTCTTATCAATATTCTGTATAATTTACCTAAGAAATCATATTCCTTTGGTATTGCATTAGTCAGTTTTCTAGAAATAGACTGTCTTCCAGCACTAACTGCTGAACAAAAGATAACTTTTCAGAAGATCTGTAGCTATATATGTGATTTGGGGGTGTATGTTATCTGCCTCAAGCATAAATAATCATAGCATATTAGAGCTCAAAAGTGCCTTAGAGATCTAGTTCAACCCCTTATTTGACAGATAAAGTAAGCTGAGGCTCAGAAGAGATGATGACTTGAAATTAAAACAAATTAGCTGTTTGAATTCAACTAAAGCTATTATGTATACATTTTTAAGGGCTAAAATTCTAGCTAAACTGTCTAAAATATCTAATGAGTGGTCGCCGATAAATGATAAGCTTCAGCAAGAGTTAGGCTTTTAAGCATTTATTAAGGAGAATAAGAATTTGATAAAGAGAGAGAGAAAGGCCTAGATTCCTATCTATTAAAGGGAGAGCACATTACTAGCTCCCTCCTCTGCTGGAGTCCTCAGGAAAGAGCCTGAGACCGAGTGCCAGTCTCTTCCTTCTTCCTCCCACTAGCCAACGTCACTTCCTGACACCAAAGAAAAGACACATGTTCTTGCCCTCAAAGACCTTCCTTTCATGGAGGAACTTTTCTATAGTAAGTCTCCAGCAGGTGGCATCATTCCAATCATTACAACATACATATTTAATTATTGTACTATAAGTTTTTTAAAAGAACCAAAATTTCAACCAAATGTGTGTGTGTGTGACTTCCCTAGTATTCACTTCTGCACAGACCTAACCTATTCTTCCTTAGGAGCACAAATTTACAGCTGGAAAAGACCTTAGACCCTCAATCCAGTTCAACTCCTTTGTTTTACAAATGAAAAACTAAAGCCCAAAGATGTTAAATGACTTACCCAAGGTCACACAGATAATTCCAGAGCCATGATTTGAATCAAGGTCCTCTGACTCCAAACCTATCTCTCTTTCCTTGGAACCAAGCTACCTCTCTGGCATTCTTATGAGGTGAGCACTTTGCAAACCTTAAAGTCACACAGCAATGTGAATTACTTGTATTGTCATTGTTATTTGATATCTTCTACAGGACCCTTCACCACCACCGCCCCCAGCCTGCTGGAGTTCACTCCTAAAAACTTTTTTATGTTTTACAGGAGCTTTTCTCAGACGTTTTGGACTCTTTGCTTTGCCCTTATCATCCATATGCCAAGAAAAGCTCTGGTAAATGTTTCCTCAGAAGCATTTTTTTTCTCTACTACTACAAATTACATGAATCGAAAAGGAAAATAGATGAGAAGGTCAGGATCCAGATAACAAGCCTGGCATGGAAGCACGATTTGAGTGCAGGCAGACAGTGAGGTTTTTCACTGGCCAAAACACAGCACTAAAGCTAAGACGTTTTGCTGCTGACAGATATGCCTAATAAAGGCAAGAATGTGGCTGTGTAGGTGGAAAAATCTTGTCTTTCATTTTGTTCTGGTTCAAGTTCATTTGCATGCTAAACAAGAGAACAAGAGAGGATCTTGGGAATATCCAACCTTAAGTGAGATAGTTATCTAGATCAGAAAGTTTTGATCTCTACCTAAGGAAGGGGTCAAGAAAGGAAATGCTTCATCTTAATGTGGGGCCAATCTGCCTGGTTTATGTTATTCTAGGGTGGAGCTCTGAAACAAAAGTTAATTGGAGGTCTATGTAAAAGCCAGTTCCCTACATATAGGAAGGGTTAGGAGAATTCTGCAGAAAGACAACAGGAGAGATCATTTAGTGGCTATAACTAAAAAGTTCCCACCTGCCTAGGTCAGGGAAAAGTTCAACCAACTAAAATTTTGGTAGACCTGAGATTAAATGGCCTTTGTTAGCCCTGAAGCATGTTGTTTAAAAATCTAAATGTGGGTTCTAATCTGTCCCCCCCAGTTTTGGGGGGAAACTGGCTAAAATCACTGACAAATTCACCAAGAGTTTAGGCTTTTAAGGGTTTATTAAAAGATATAAGATAGTAAAGAGAGAGAAAGATTGAGAACAGATTTCTTATAGCATGGAAATCCTAGCCTTCCTAAACCTCCCATGTGAAGTCCTGCCACCAGGCCAATTTCTCAAACCCAAAGAGCAAAAAGCCCTCCACCAGCATTGGCTTTCTACTTTGTGTCCTCCTCCCAGAAATGGGAGGCTCCTCAAGTTGATTGGCTGGTAGCCTTGATTGACAGTACCCACGAGCAAATGTCACTTCCTGATGCCAAGGAAAGCCGCATGGCTTGCCGTCAGACACCTTCTCCTCATGGTGGAGCTTTCCTACAGTAACTCTCCAGCAGGGGGGCGTCACTCCAATCATTACAGTAGACATGAAGCTGGTAGCAAGAAGTGATGCCCAGATCAAACTGTGACACCCACTGGCCACTGAGAAACTATCAAAGAATAGCCGAGTTGCGCTCAACTGAGGCTACATAGCTACAAATGACTAGAAGCCACTATAATACCTACAGGGACCCAAAGCAAGGTACTAAGTGGAGACAATATACCCAATGGAAAGCTGCAAAGTGATATCAGCAGAAAAGCTTAATGGCTCCATAGAATCAGCAGTATGAGCCATCTCTCCTTGCATATGGTTTGGTCACTCAGGTTCACTATGTCCCTGATGAATAATTCTTATGTGAGTTCACTCTCCCCACTGAAAGTGTGTGTATTTGTAGGAGAGAGTGCCCAGGTTTATTGGAGGAAGGCCCATTCTACTGGGATTTTTCTTATTAAACTCTTTCAATAAATGCCTTTGCTATTAATTGGTTGTCTTTTAGTTGACTGAAGAAAAAAAGTAAACATAATCACAGAGATTCACAAATTATGATTTTGACCCACAATTATGATGTGGATCCAGGGAATACCTTGAACCTGGGAGTAACTATTATGGATTCGCCAAATGTGAGAAGAGGGAATCACACAAGCTACAGTAATGATGAACATCAATTTCTAGTTATCTGCTAATCTGCTAGAGCTTTTTCTCTCTGTCAAAAGAAGAGAAGCTATTAGAAATTGAGGGAATGGCTAAACAAGTTGTGGTGTATGAATGTAATGGAATACTATTATAACGTAAGAAGTGATAAGCAGGCAGATTTCAGAAAAACCTGGAAAGACTTACTTAAATTGATGCTGAGTGAAATAAGCAGAACCAAGAGAACATCATACACAATAACAACCTTGTGTGACGATCAACTGAGATAGATTTAGCTCTTCTCACCAATCCAATGATCCAAGACAATGCCAAAGGATTCATGATGGAAAATGCTCTCAACATAAAGAAAAAGAACTATGGAGTCTGAATGCAGATTGAAGCATACCATTTTCACTTTTGTTGTTATTGTTGCTGTTTCTTCTTTCTTCTGTTTTTTTTTCCCCTTTCATTCTGATTCTTCTCTTACAACACAACTAATGTGGAAATATGTTTAACTTGATTGTAATGTATAACCTATAAAAAAAGGAGAGAAGCTAATAATTTCCTGGCTTACATCAATGAAAATTTTACACTTCAAAAAGTGTGTGAGAATTGGAATGACACCCCCTGCTGGGAGGAACAGTGTGAGCTCTGGCCTGAAAAGAAACCATGTGATTTTAGCATTTGCTGCCCCATGGGTCCTGTCAATCAGTGCTACCAACCAATTAGCTTGGAGCTGTGGGTGTGTGTGGACAGCCCTGTTTCCTGTTTCACAAGAGGCTTCTGGCAGGAGCAAGTCTTTTTCGATTCCTGACTTGGGCTTGGTGGGAAGACAGATGCTGGGCTCTCTTAGAGATAGTTAGATGAAGTTTGCTTTTTACCTCTCTCTTAATTAACTTCTTCTTTTTTTTTTTTAGTGAGGCAATTGGGGTTAAATGACTTGCTCAGGGTCACACAGCTAGTAAGTGTTACGTGTCTGAGGCTAGATTTGAACTCAGGTCCTCCTGACTCCAGGGCCAGTGCTCTATCCACTGTGCCACCTAGCTGCCCCCTTAACTAACTTCTGATGCACTTTAATAAATACTTAAGGTCTAAACTCTTGCTAAAGCTTCTAATTTAAGGTGACCACTTATTAGATTTTAGACATCACAGCTAGAATTTTAGGCCCTTACAGGTGAAAGAAGCAATTGGGAGAACTGCTGACCTGTTTTACACCAAAGCATGGTATAGCAGAAATAATGCTAATGCTGGAATCAAAGGACTTGGTTTCACATCCTGCCTCTGTCGCTTCCTACCTGTACAGCCTTGGGCAGGACAGCTATCTTCTTTGGACCTCAGTTTTCTAAACTGTAATATAAAGGGAATTAACTATGTGGTCTTTGAGATTTATGACCTCATAAACTGTTTCCAAAGTAAAATTGATGAGAACTTTGTGAAGAATCTTAAAATTCTCCCTTAAGATGTGTAATAGATAAAGAGAAGAAAGATAAACTTAATATAGCATGCATACTAGATTTGGGGAGAGCAGATTTCAAAAAGATCAGAGAAAGGGGCAGCTAGGTGGCACAGTTGATAAAGCACTGACCTGGGTTCAAATCCGGCCTCAGATACTTGACACTTACTAGCTGTGTGACCTTGGGCAAGTCATTTAACCCTCATTGCCCTGCCCCCCCCCAAAAAAAAGATCAGAGAAAGAATAGGCCAAAAATTCTATAAGGGAAGTCACCCCAGAAATGAAGAGAATTTCTCAAAAATCAATTCTTAAAAGCTACAAAGAGAAATAATTCCAATGAGGAAGAGAAGATATGGTTGTTTAAAGAGATCAATGTGTATGCACAAAAAGTTCATTGACCAATTTAGATTTTAAATAGTCAGATACAGAGAGACACAGAAATATAATATATCAAGAGCTGGAGATGTCCTTAGAAGCCATCTAAATGATCTAACACTTTTTTTTCTGCAGGGCAATGAGGGTTAAGTGACTTGCCTAGGGTCACACAGCTAGTAATTGTCTGAGGCTGGATTTGAACTCAGCTCCTCCTGAATCCAGGGCTTGTTCTTTATCCATTGCACCACCTAGCTGCCCCCAGTTTCATTCTAAAGATGAGAAAAGTGAGGATGAGAAATTTTAAGTGGCTTGGCATGGTCACACAACTAATAGGTTTCAAAGGTGGGATTTGAACTTGGTTTTCCCAAGTCCAGGATTAGATGACTGAATGAAAAATTGTGTCTAAGCCTAGTTAAGCAAGAAATGCTCCAAATATAACTAAAAGATGTGAGAGGAAAGAAGTCCTTAGGGAAATCCCCACAGAAGAACCCACAGAAAGATGGAACAAAGCAGAAAACAAAGAAAAGCTCATAATAAATACATTGAAAATATACAAGGGAATAAAAGAATGTCAAAAAAAGAGAGTAATTCTATAATAACTATGAGAATACTAGTTGATCCAACTGGTTGTTGATCAGTTGATGAGAGTAGAGAAGAGAATGGCTACAAAACCTTCCATACTGGGATAAAAGACTCATAAAAATAATTAAAAAAAAATAAGGAGTGAAATTAAAGCTCTCAAGAATAAACTCAAGGAGGTGGCTAGGTGGTGCAGTGGATAAAGCACTGGCCCTAGATTCAGGAGTACCTGAGTTCAAATCCAGCCTCAGACACTTGACACTTACCAGCTGTGTGACCCTGGGCAAGTCACTTAACTCCCATTGCCCCATAAAAAAAAAAAAGAATAAACTCAAAAGGATAATTGATGGCTTAGAACAGAAGTTGCAAAACCTTAGAATTTTTGGGAAAAAAAGATGAGATAGAACTAAAAATGCAATTATGCAACAAGAATTATTATAACAAGGTTGAAAGATAGCAACACTGTAAGAACATATGAAGTTTCTACAATAAGAAAAAAATTTACCTGGAAAACAGACCTCACAGAGTCAGTTTATTAGTCACTAACTTCACATAAAAATACAATAATAGGGGCAGCTAGATGGCACAGTAGATAGAGCACCAGCCCTGGAGTCAGGAGGACCTGAGTTCAAATCTGGCCTCAGACACTTGACACTTACTAGCTGTGTCACCTTGGGCAAGTCATTTAACCCCAATTGCCTCACAGGGAAAAAAAAACAAACACAATAATACAAAAGGCCTGTATGCCACATTGCAGAAATCATAAAAGAAAACTGGCCAAATATTGAAAACAAAGGTTAAAGTACAGATAGATTAAATTTGCCAGCAGAGAGAAACTTTACTTTAAACTCACCTAGAAATATTGTTGCCAAGTAATAGAACTTTCAGATCAAAGGTGAAATATTAAAAGTGAGCAGGAAGACACAGAAAATAAGCCAATAAACTTCATGTAGATTTAACTAAAACTATTTACCATCAATGAGAAAGGAAAGGAAAAAACCTGAAATATGACATCAAATTGCATTAGCAACTAACAAAAGAAAATGACATACTCAATGGTAACTTATTCTGCAAAACTGAACATAATTATATAAGGAAAAACGAACTTTTATCAGAATTCATGACTTCCTAGCCTTCCTTTCAAGAAAACCAGAATTAGTCTGTCTTTGAACTGAAAAAGCAGAGCAAGAAAGAATTTTAAGAAAGGTAAACAAAAGTGAGGTAATAATCCAGTGTTTACCCATTGAAACTGAAGTCTGTTGCAGCTGCTCTTTTGGAACTTAGAAATTTCCACAAAAAAGAACTGATGTATTTATTATAAGCATATTTTACCTTATATACAAGCACAGCTCTTAATGTGAGACACTCATGAGGATGAGGGCAAGAGAGGAGGGAAGAGGGACAAGGGGTCCAGTGGGTCAGGACACATCTTCAACTTAACCAGCAAACAAGCCCTGGTGAGATGATATTTGGACCACAGCCAAAGGAAGAAAAGGATCGATTAGCTAGAGAGAAGCTCCCTTTGGTCTCAGCAACATGGTTGGGCCAGACTCTTGCTACTCTTCCTCATTTAGTATGAACAATCCTGGGTTCTCTCACTCATAACAGGATCATTCTTCCATGAAAAAGAGGATCCACCACTTTATAGGGAGAGACATGGTCTAGATCCGGTACATCTAATTTGTTTCCCTTCCCTGATTAGGAACACACCAATTAGCTAAGAAGCTGTGAATTTTTATCTTGAAAAGCTTCAAGTATAGAGTGCTGCAGAAAAGGGAGAAGTTGTGGGTACCAAGCAAGAGGAGAGAATATTAGCAGTCACATGTACTAGTTCTGGTCCAGGTGACTTGAACTCATTAAAAGATATAAAAGATAATGGGGGGGGGGTACAGCTGGGTGGCACAGTGGATAAAGTACATGCCCTGGATTCAGGAGGACCTGAGTTCAAATCTAACTTCAGACATTTGACACTTATTAGCTGTGTGACCCTGGGCAAGTCACTTAACCCTCATTGCCCCCCCCCAAAAGATAACCAGAAACTCATTCTCATATTCTGTCCTTACTTGTATCATTATTGACTTTCTCTAAACCATTTCTATTCTGTCCCTTCCATTCTCCTCGACAGAGAAAATAGAATCAAAAGAATTGGGCAGGAGTCCTATATTGTGTCTATTATCAGGATTCATCAGGTCATCCAAACCAGAAAGTAGGATCTCTTCTCAGATCCTCTTTTTTTCCCTAACATGAAAATAAACTTTTTTTCATTGTTGGCATTCCTCAGCAACCTCTGTTTCTCCAGAGTTTTAGCAATCCTAATCTTATTCTTAACATGTTATACTTTGATAGTCATTCTTTGTTTCCTGCCCTTACTTCCACCTTCTTAATTGTCTTCTAAAAATCTAAGTTGGTTGGTACATTCCCTGTCCATCCACATCAGTAAAATCTCTTCTGACAACTTTCTTTTTTGTTTCTCTATAAGAATTGTTTTTCTCTGTGTCTTCAGAATTTCATTCTTGAGAGCTTTCCATCTCTCCTGAGTTAGGTTCCCCAGGAGAATTTTAGTACAGGTAGTTCTGCTTTAATAGACATATGCATTCCCCCAAGCACTAAGCTTTGCAAAATCACACAATAAAAACTACAGAGCTGATGGGGAAAATAGATTTAGAGGTATAAATTTCACTACTGACATGTAAAAAGCATAGGAACCTAATAAAAATAGTAGCACCATTTTATACATATTAAATGAATACATAAAATATTACAAGAATAGTAATCAAATAGTAGTCGACCTCTGTCTGCTGCTCTGCCTATTCCCTGGGCTGCAGGAACAAATTGGGCAGATGGCAACTCAGGGCCTCTAGATAGAGGCCATAGGGGAAAGGGGTAGGAGGGCTAATTAGGCTTTCTCCATTCACAGCTTTTACTGTACCAGAAGATATACAATAAATTGACCTTTACCTTGACAAAGACAGGAGGTTTGTTTTGTGGAAGAGGGCATTGGAAAGAATGTGGCTTGTTAAGTTGTTGTGAAGTGGTGCAGTTTTCTGAGTTCGCTTGCTGTTTCTTAAGGAAGGCATCAAGAAAAAGCAAAGTCAAGTTAAAGAAGGAATCTCTGTGGATGGTGAGATCCTCCAGATTTTCCTATTCGTGGATAACTTTGAGGTGGTTGTATCAAACCTGAAATATTACAGAGTCTCCTGGAAAAAGAAAAGTGGGAACAAATTTAAGTTTTTGAAAACCAGTTATACAAAAAAGGAAAATATTGAATGTTGGAGATGTAGGAAAACTGGGATGCTAATCCACGATTGGTAGAATTGTGAACTAATCCAACCATTCTAGAGAGCAGTTTGGAATTATGCCCAAAAGGCTATAAAACTGTGCATACCCTTTGATCCAGCAATACCACTACTAGGTTTATAAAAGCAAAGACATCTCAAAAAAGAAAAAAGGACATCTTTCTACAAAAATATTTATAGGGGCAGCTAGGTGGCGAAGTAAATAAAGCACTGGCCCTGGATTCAGGAGGACCTGAGTTCAAAGCCCACCTCAGACACTTGACACTTACTAGCTGTGTGACCCTGGACAAATCACTTAACCCTCATTGCCCTGCAAAAAAAGAAAAAGAAAAAAATATTTATAACAGCTCTTTTTGTGGTAGCTAAGAATTGGAAATCAAAGGAATGCCCATCAGTTGGGGAATGGCTAAACAAGCTGTGGTGTATGATCATAATGGAATATTATTGTACTATAAGAAATGGCAAGCAGGAAGATTATAAAAAACCTGGAAAGACTTATATGAACTGACATATAGTGAAGTAAGCAGAACCAGGAGAACGTTGTGCACAGTGACAACAATACTGTTTGATGAAGAATTGTGAATGACCTACTATTCTCTGCAACACAATGATCCAAGACAATCCCAAAGAACTAATGATGAACCATACTATCCACCTCCAAAGAAAGAACTGATATTGATTGAATATAGACTGAAGCATGCGATTTTTTACTTTCATTTTTTATTTGTTTTCTTATACAAAATGACTAATATGGCAATGGTTTTTTTTGTTTTGTTTTGTTTTTACGGGGCAATGGGGTTAAGTGACTTGCCCAGGGTCACACAGCTAGTAAGTGTTAAGTGTCTGAGGCCGGATTTGAACTCAGGAACTCCTGAATCCAGGGCCGATGCTTTATCCACTGCGCCACCTAGCCGCCCCTAATATGGCAATGTTTTACATAATTGCACATGTATAACTTATATCTGATTGCTCACCATGTCAGGGAGGGGGGAAGGGTGAGAAGGAAGGAGGGATAGAATTTGGAATTTAAAACTTTAAATAAAAATGTTTATTATAAAAAAAAAAAATAACCCCAACCCAGTTATAGCAGAACTAAGTATCCATGTGATCCTACTGATCCTTTCTCTGAACCTATTGAAATCTATACTACCAGGTACATTTAAAGCTATGCCTGGTTTCCTTCTCTATATAGATTTTTTTTTGTGGGGCAATGAGGGTTAAGTGACTTGCCCAAGGTCACACAGCTAGTAAGTGTCAAGTGCCTGAGGTCGGACTTGAACTCAGGTCCTCCTGAATTCAGGGCCAGTGCTTTATCCGCTGAGCCACCTAGCTGCCCCTCTATATAGATTTTACTAAGAACAGATACTACACTTGATCTTAGCAAAAAGGCTGAGAAGTGATCTCTATATAGATTTTAAAATGGAATAATCATCTCCTTCAAGGTTCCCCTTATTTTCATCCTAGCAACAAGGGTCTCCCTGTTGGTGAGGATCAGATACAAAGTAGAATTTCTCATGATTCCTCCATATTTTTAAAGATAAACTAATCATCAAGGCAAGTAAAAATTATTAACTACTATACTCTTGGCAAAGAAAAAACTCAAGTAGTTGACTGGGTAATTGAAGTCATGCATTAATAATAAATCCACAGCTCTGTGCCTGATTTGTTGTGATTCATTTCATGAAGCTTCATTTATTTTCTCTCTCTCTCTCTAGGTGATCTATGTTCAAATACTCAAAATTCTAAAACTTGAATTGTTGTCTCATAGATGTAGATATTCCCTCCAATGGTGCAGATCCCAAACCATCCATGCCTACCCGTTCTGTGTAACTCTTGTGCATGTACTATTAATTCATGACAGGAGGTCAACCCAATGTGATTAAGTTCCTCTTGGACTTCTCCTGATATTACGAAGGTAATAGTGGAGCACGGTTTGTGCTGTTTACACAGGATGTTTACCTGTCATCTCTTGCCCTCACAATGCTTCTAATCCATCTTTTCTTCACATCATACATTTCCCTGATGATATCTTTTACAGCTGTTTTTCAAAAGTACCTCATTAATTATATGCTGCAGACTTCTCGCACCTATGATATGCCTCTTTATTGCTCATTGTGTTATATTAATTTTTCATTTTTCAGAAATTATGTTCCATGTCTCATAGCCTTATAAGAAGACTTGTAAAATATTATTATTAAAACCATGGGTCTTTGGGAGAAACTTGGGGTCTTTAAAGAAGCTTTACAATTTCCTAAAGGCAATCCAGGCCATTTTAATGTTTAATTCTGGGCCCAACTTGTTGTCTACTTGTACTGAAATATATACATGCATGCATATATACAGTATCAACATTTTCGCCATCGCTTTCTTAAGTCTAGACATCAACAAAACAAGAAATCAAGCTCTGTTCACTAATTTCTCAGGTATAAATGCTCATACTAAAAATGTAAAAATCAGCTCTCACATGCCAGAATGAGCTGGTTCCAACATGATACATGTTGATGGATGTGCTCCATAGGTTGTCCGTTCAACGGTATGTTATATGGGGGCAGCTAGGTGGTGCAGTGGATAAAGTACCAACCCTGGATTCGGGAGGAACTGCGTTCAAGTCCAGCCACAGACATCTGACACTTAGTAGCTGTGTGACCCTGGGCAAGTCACTTAACTCTCATTGTCCCACAAGAAAGAAAGAAAGAAAAAGAAAAGAGAGCTGTTATAAATATTTTGGGGCAGCTAGGAGGCACAGCGGATAAAGCATTGGCCCTGGATTCAGGAGAACCTGAGTTCAAATTTGGCCTCAGACACTTGACATTTACTAGCTGTGTGACCCTGGGCAAGTCACTTAACTCCAATTACCCTGCAAACAAACAAACAAAAACAAAACAAAACACAGTATGTCATAATCTGTATACAGGCAATCTTTTCCCATTTGGAGTTTTTTTATTGGAACAGTCAAGCCAAACACTTTTCCTTTTCCAGGTTTCATACAACCACCTTAAAGTTGTCCACAAATAAAAAATCTGGAGGATCTCACCATCCATAGAGATTCCTTCTTCAACTTGGTTCAAAAATTTCCTCTTATGACAAGATCATAATATAAATGCTACTGTTTTAATCTATCCTGTTTCTTTTATTTGTTTTGCTTTTTGTTTTTTGGTGAGGCAATTGGGGTTAAGTGACTTGCCCAGGGTCACACAGCTAGTAAGTGTTAAGTGTCTGAGGCCAGATTTGAACTCAGGTACTCCTGAATCCAGGGCTGGTGCTCTATCTATTCCTAGGTAAGTTATTGTTAACTGTAAGCCCATATGTTTTGCCTTTTGGAATACAGTATTCCAAATTGTCTGTTCCTTTATAAAGGTGGTGGCTGCTAAATCATGTGTGATCCGGACTGTGTCTCCTCAGTACTTGAATTCTTTTTTTCTGGCTAATTGCAGCTTGGAAGAGTAACTCCAGAGCATGTGCTGTGCAAATATTGAAGGACCATGAAGTGGGAAAGAGATCAGACATGTTCTATTTGTTCTCAAAGGGTAGAACACAAAGCAATGAATAGAAGGTGCAAAGAGTTACCTTTAGAGTTGATAACAGGAAAGTCCCTAACAATGATAGCAGTCCTAAAGGGAAATAGGATATCATGAAAGATGACGGATTCTCTGTCCTGGGAGGTCTTCAAGCAAACATTAGGTATATTATGAGGAATATTCCTTTCAAGAGTTGGTCTAGGGGCAGCTAGATGGTGTAGTGGATAGAGCACTGGCCCTGGAGTTCCTGACCTGAGTTCAAATCCGGCCTCAGACACTTAACACTTACTGGCTGTGTGACCCTGGGCAAGTCATTTAACCCCAATTGCCTCACTAAA
Source organism: Dromiciops gliroides (assembly GCF_019393635.1). Classification (NCBI taxonomy): domain Eukaryota; kingdom Metazoa; phylum Chordata; class Mammalia; order Microbiotheria; family Microbiotheriidae; genus Dromiciops; species Dromiciops gliroides. The sequence continues at coordinate 235,191,828 of NC_057861.1, forward strand.
AAAAAAAAAAAGAGTTGGTCTAGATCAAGGATTCTTAAACTTTTTCCACTTGTGGCCCCTTTTTCCCCAAGAAATTTTTATGTGGCCCTAGTTATATAGGTATATAAAATAGGTATACATAACGTTTTACTATTGTCAAATTTTTAGCAACCCCCACATTTAGTTACACAATCCCATATAGGATTGCAACCCACAGTTTAAGAAGCTTTGGTCTAGATGACTGCTGAGTTCCTTTCCAACTCTAAAATACTGTGATTCTATTAGTTCTTGTCCTCCATAAATCCTTACAAATTTATATATAATATATAATATATATACATATAAAATTCTACAATTCACCTTCAAATTTTTTTCTCTTTATCCATTCAAGTGTTAATCCTTCTCCTATACATTTTTCTATACAACTTTTTTTTTATTAGGAAGCCAGGAACAGAATTTACAACTGAACAAAAGAGAGATAGAAAATACCAGTAAGTTGAGCTTATTATACAAAAAACTAGAAACATAAGAAATTAATAATGCTGAAATAAGCAGAAAAACAGCTGTTTTGAAAATAAGAAGAGATATACAAAGCTGAAAAAAAAGTATTAAGAGAGCAAAACAAAAAGCTTGGTTTTTCCAAAATGCCAATAAAATATAAAAACCATTGAATAATTTGATTTTTAAAAGCGAAAGGAAAACCAAATTACCAAGCTCAAAAATGAGGTAGGGAAATTCACAATGAAAGAAGAAATAAACGAAATCCTCAGAAAATACTATACCCAAGCATATGCTAGCAAAATAAAAACAAATGATAGATGAAGACTTATCCAAAATATGAAATACTCAAATTTTAAGAAAATAGAGATCTAAACATGTCAACCTCAGAAAGAGAAATCAAGCAAATAATATATGAAATACAGATGAAAAAGTCTGTAAATTCTATCAAGCATTTAAAGAACAAATTACTATTGTGCTACATAAAATGTTTTCCAAAATAAAGAAAAAAAGAAGTTTGTAAGTATACTATGATACTAATATGTCCCTGACTTCCAACCCAAGAAAAAATAAAGAAGAGACAGAAAACCATAGACTGAAATTACCAATGAAGTCATATAAAAAATATGAAACTCAAGGGGAAGGAAAAATATGATACCTCATAGGCTTACAACACTAATGAATATAGAGGTAAAATTATCCACAAAGCAACGATAACAGTACATTTGAAAAATTATTCATGTTGACAAGGTCATTTTTTTCTACCAGGAATATAAGATTGGTTCAATATTATGAATGCTATAAATGTATATAATCATGTAATCATATCAACGCATAAAAATATTTCATCAATAAGCTTACAAAAATTCTCATTTGCTTTAAAAACACTAAAAAGGATATGATATTAATAAAAAGACATTATTGACCTGATCCAAAGTATCTATCTAAAACCAAGAGATGTCATTATTTATTAGTAAGAAACACTGGATGCATTCATAGTAAATCTGGAGTAAAACAAAGTTGTCCACTATTGTCACTATTAGTTGATATATTGATAAAGAATATAAACTACTGAGAAAAGGACAAATTTTTTTTCAATAAGAACTTCTGGGAAATCTATAAAACAAAACTTCAAAAAAAAGGTTTAACTCTACCTCATATCATTTACTGTAATAAATTCCAAATGGAAAAAATTATTAACATTTTAAAAATCACATTATTTTTATAAAGAAGAGAACAGAAGATTATGTCTTCCAAAGTTATGTTTGGAAGGTGAGTTCAAATCTTGCCTCAGATACTTACTATCTGTGTGACCTGGACAAGTTACTTAATCTATCTTTGGTTTCAGTTTCTTCATTTATAAAACAGTGCTCACCTCCCTGACTATTTTTGAAGATCAAATGAGATGTATTGTAGTGCAGGAGAGATCATATGAAGACTACCTGAACCGTAAGAGGATAGCAATTAACAAAACTTTATTACTATTCACAAAGGGAGGAGAACAGATATTAACAGTGAACCGTCTTGAGGGTGAACCCCATTGCTGAGGGTAGATTCCAGATGTGATACTGTGTAATAGCTCTCTCACTTCCTTTGAAGGTTGTTTCTCAAGAACTCTAATTTACATAGCATTTTAGACAAAGAGCCAGTATAGCAACAATAGGAGACTGTACTATCATGAATAGAGGAAAATAGTATAGTTGGTAGCAGAGAAATGATGGTATTTTCTAAATTGCCTAACAAGGAATGAGGAACAGAGATATAGGAAACACCTCCGTGCCATCCAGTAAGAGGTTAGGGGGTGTTAATGCCTGAGTTCAGCATCCTGGGGGGCTGGAGTCATATCAGTCAAATCTTTTTCACAAGTTCACACACAGGTAAGGTGCTTTTCAAACCCTAAAGTGCTATGTAAAGGATAACTACCACTATTACTGTAAAAAAGAGAAAAATTCACAACTAGACTGAGGATAGAAGAGTTCATAAAAGACAAAATAGACAGTCTTAGGGGCAGCTAGGTGGCGTCCTGGATTCAGGAGGACCTGAGTTCAAACCCAGCCTCAGACACTTGACATTTAACTAGCTGTGTGACCCTGGGCAAGTCACTTAACCCTCATTGCCCCACCAAAAAAAAAAATAGACAGTCTTAGTCATTTAACATTGAAGATCTTTTTCACAAATAAAATATTAAAATCAGAAGAAAAGGTACTGATTGGGAAAACACCTTTGCATTAACTATTTGTGATAAAAGTATACTTTCTGGGGGCAGCTAGGTGGCACAATGGATAAAACACTGGCCTTGGATTCAGGATGACTGGAATTCAAATCCGGCCTCAGACATTTGACCCTTAATAGCTATGTGACCCTGGATAAGTCACTTTGCCCTGCCAAAAAAAAATTAAATGTAAGAAAATCAATGAATTAATAAAGTTAGTTATTTTTTAAAAAATAAAAGTATGATTTCCAAAATCTATAGAGAATTGTTACTTACCTATTCTTTTTTTTTGTACAAAAATATTTATTGAAGCTCTTTTTGTGGTGGCTAAGAATTGGAATTAAAAGAAATGTCCATCAATTGGGGAATGGCCTAAACAAACTGTGGTATATGATGGTGATAGAATATTATTGTGGTATAAGAAATGACAAGCAGAATGACTTCAGAAAGGCCTGGAAAAACATGCATGAAATGATGCATTGTGAAATGTGTAGAACCAAGAGAATATTGTACATAAAGACAGCAATATTGTTTCATGAAGAACTGTGAATGACTTGCCTATTCTCAACAATGCAATGATCCAAGACAATCCCAAAAGGCTATTTATTTATTTATTTATTGCAGAGCAATGGTGGTTAAGTGATTTGTCCAGGGTCACACAACTAGTACGTATCAAGTGTCTGAAGCCAAATTTGAACTCAGGTTCTCCTTAATCCTGGGTCATACTTACCTATTCTTGATGGAAAAATAACAAACAGATATGTATGATTTTCAAAAGAAATACAAACTATCAGTCATAGAATCATAAATTTAGAACTGGAAAACACTTCAAAGGCCATTTAATCCATTCACCTTATTTTACAGATGAAAAAACTAAGGTCCAGAGAAGTTTAGTGACTTGCCCAAGGTCACATGTGCAGATAGTGATAGAGACAGGATTTGAACCCAGGACTTCTGGCTCCAAAACTATGTTACTCTCAAAAAATAATTCCATGAAAATATTCAAAATCACTAATAATCAGAGAAACTCAAATTTAAACCACCTTGAGGCATTGCGTCATGCCCACTAGGTTAACAAAGATGGGAAAAGTAATTTTTGGAGAGACTTGTTATTGTTTGTCCTTCATTCTGAAATAGGACCAATGACATCATGAGGGTGATGTCTTGATTTGCTCATCAATTGGATTTAAATGAGGCAGAACTTAAAGTCACCCACCTAACTCTCTCCTCCAGAGTCATCAAAGTCCAGTGGCAAGCCAAATGTCAAAATGACTGGCAATGGCCCAGGATACAGTGGGTGACCTTAATAGTGATAGTGTCATCAGTCTTTGAATGGTTGTGAAGAATGAGAGGGATGTTCCAAGATTGGAAAATGTTCTATTTTTAAAAAAGGAAAAGAGAGTGGAGCCTGCAAACTACAGGCTAGGAAGCTCTCAAAATTCTAGAATGCATTTTTTAAAGTATAGTTATTCTAGCAATGACTATAAAGAGCTAGTATAGCTTCATCAAGAACCAGACACACCAAACCAAACTCATTTCTTTCTCTTTCTTTCTTTCTTCTTTCCTCCTTTTTCTTTCTTTCTTCATAGAGACTAGACCAATTGATCAAAGGAATGCTCTGAATATAGTTTTCTTAGATTTTTTTTTTAACCAAAACATTTGACAATGACTCTTGTTCTAGTCTTTGGGACAAGATGGAGCAATATGGGCTAAAGAGTAGTATAGTTAGATTGATTTAGAACTGGTTCTATGGCAGGAACTAAAAAATAGCCATTTATGGTTCAATGTCAACTTGGAAAGAGATTTGTATTTAAGTTCCCCCAGGGATCTGTTCTTGGCCCTGTAATGCTTAAAGAGATATAGCTACATTTTTATTAAAAACCTGGGTAAAGGAAAAGATGGCATGATTATCAAATTTGAAGGTGACACAAAGCTGGGAAAAAAGCCAACTAAATATATAATAGAGCCAGGATCCAGAAAGGCCTCAGCAGGTTTGATCTATTGGCCAAATCTAATAATAGGAAACTTATTAAGGATAAATATAAGTTAATATAGATTTTAAAAAATCAACTTCACAAATACAAAATGGGGAACACGGTTCCCCTACTTGGCAGATAACTAATTCTTTTGACAAAGGCCTAGTGTATGGCAAAGCCACGGTGAGTTAATAGTATTATATAGCAACAACATTAACAAAATCTCATGTGATCTTAAAGTATATTATTAAGACATTCATAATATCGAGAAATAGGGAGGTGATTACCCTATCTCCTCTCCCCTGATCCGAACACATCTGTAGTGTTATGTTCAATTCCTTGGCATCATATTTTTTAAAAAGACATTGATAAACTGAAAAGGATGGTGAAGGCCCTGGAGATTATGCCATATGAGAATTGGTTAAAGGAACTTTGGATGGTTATTTTGAGAAATAGAAGACATAGTGGAGCTGGGATGGCTATATTTAAGTGTTTGAATGGTTGTCATGTGAAACAGAGATTAGATTTGTTCTGTTTAGCTTCAGAGAACAGAACTAGGAGCAGCAAGTGGAAATAGCCCAGAGATAAAGGACATAAGGGCATAAGGACAAACTTCCTAATAATTAGATCTATTGAAAAGTGAAAAGTGTTGCCTCAGGAAGTAGTGGATTTCCTCTTCCTAGAAGTCTTTCAATACTAGATGACTAGATGACTTCTGAGTTTCTTTCCAATCCTGTGATTCTATAATATTAAAAAAATTCTTGTAAAATACAGTTTAGGGAACAGCTAGGTGGTGCAGTGGATAAAGCGCCAGCTCTGGATTCAGGAGGATCCGAGTTCAAATCCAGCCTCAGACACTTGACACTTAACAAGCTGTGTGACCCTGGGCAAGTCACTTAACCCTCATTGCCCTGCCCCAAATAATAATAATAATAAATAATTTAAAAATAAAATACAGTTTAACTCAGTGTCATTCTTACCCTTCATTTTCTATCAACTGTTCTGCTTGGCTTTGACTCTGGAATAACAAGCCCTTCCCCTTACTCCCCAAGAGCTAATCATCTGAAATCTTAGCATCTCAAAGAATGACTCAGGTTTGGGTGTTCTATACTTTCTCAACTCACCCTCAGTCGCCTCTTCCCTCCAAGCTGAGGACTGGAAGACGAAACACCAAACCCTTCCTTTATCTGGAGGTCTAAATATTCAGCTTCCTTTTGTGTGTTGAGTTCTCCCATTAGTTCCCCTTAGAGTTCAGGGACTGTATCCTTTTCTTATTTGTATCACCAGTGCCTAGCACAGTGTCTGGCACATAATAGGTGTTTAATAAATATTTATTAAATTGAATTTTGATTGGAGGTTGGAAATAGTTTCCCTGAACCTCAGAGTTTATGCTAAAAGTACATGTCATGGTCATGAGGGTACACTTATAAAACATGACAATTTGTTATTTTAAAAAATCATCTTTGGTTATTAAGAACATTTTTTCAGTCATTTACTCCAGCCTGTTAATTAGTATGAACACTTGGTTAATTACACTCAATTCAAGCATTTATTAAGTACTTACTATATGCCAGGTACCACACTGAGTTCTGAGGATACAAATACGTTCTTTTTCCAGAACCTCACTACAAATTTATTATGTCATCCTTTCCAGTCAGTATGAAAAAGTGAGAACTCAAAGTCAAATTGAGTTCACAAAATAAGTTAAGAGCTAGAATTGAGTAATGAAGCCATATGTTTGGCACTGGTTTTGATTTATTTGTAAAGTAAATTTTTCTCATTTTTCTGTGTGTCTGGGTGGATCATGAAGAATGAGCTAAAGGGGTACCCTCCCCAAAAGTCCCACCCCAGTGCCTTCTTGTGGTGTGAAGGTAGCTATGGGTTCCTGGAGGTTATGCCAATGGGGTTCAGGTGAGATGGCAAAGTTTGGAGTACTTATAGAATTCATAGAATTATGTGCCTGCTGGCATAGAATTATATGCTTACTATATGAGGACATGAAAGAATGGATTGAATAACTGGACTAAAGAGCAATCATTAATGGATTGATGGCAATACAGAGGCAGATTTTTTGTGGAGTACACCAGAGATCTGCCCTTTGTTCTAGGCTGCTCAACAGTTTTTTCAATGACTTAGATGAAAGCTTAGATGGCTTACATACTTAACAATTTTTGGGTTAAAACTAGGAGATATATAAGCCAACGATATGCTATGATATCCAGATAAATTAATGTCATCTTAGGTTGCATTAAGAGAGATAATAGGGGGCAGAGCCAAGATGGTGGAGGAAAGGCTGTGACTCCATCAAGCTTCCAACAACCCATCCACACACTTTCAAAAATAATGCCATAAGACAACTCCTGGAGCAGCCCAATCCACAAAAGAACAGAGTGAGACTATTTTCTAGACAAAGATGGCTTAACTGGACCACCAGGATCACCTACTGTTTGGGCTGAGAGAAGAGCTTAGTGAGCAGTACAGATGCAGCCCAGGAAAAACTGTGACTCCAGGGCCTTGGAGATCCCAAAAGAAAAACTTCTAGTAATATTAGAGCCAAATTCCAGAGATCCCAGGTCAAGGAGAAAATATTGCAAGCAGCTAGAAAAAAGGAATTCAAATACTGTGGAGCTGCAGTCAGGATAACACAAGATCTAGCAGCATCTACATTAAAGGACTGGGGGGCATGGAATATGATATTCCGGAAGGCAAAGGAATTGGGACTATAACCAAGAATCACATACCCAGCAAAACTGTGTATGTTCTTTCAGAGGAAAAAATGGGACTTCAATGAAAAAGAGGACTTTCAGTCATTTGTGATGAAAAGACCTGAACCGAATAGGAAATTTGACTTTTAAACAAGACCCTAGAGAAGCATAAAAAGGTAAACAGGAAAAAGAAATCATGAAGGATATTAAAAGGTTAAACTGTTTCCATTCCTATATGAAAAGATAATACTTCTAACTCATAAGATCTTTCTCAGTATTAGGGCAGCTGAAAGGAATATACTTAGACAGAGGGCACAGGTGTAAATTGAATATGAAGGGATGGTATCTGTAAAGTATTTATTTTTTGTTTAACCTTGTTTTTTGTGGTGCAGGCAGGGTGGGGTGGCTTATGTCTGGGGCTGGATTTGGGCTCGGGGTCCTGGGTCCAGGGCTTTGTCCACTGTGTCACCTAGCTGACCCATGATGACATCTTTAAAATAAAGTTAAGGGGGAGAGGACAGTAAAAAGCAAAACAATTTCAATGAGGGTTAGGATGAAGGAAGATAGAAAATAGAGTAAATATCAAGGGGAAGGAATAGAATGGAGGGTAATACAATTAACAATAGTAATTGTGAAAGAAATGATGAGCAGGATGATATCAAAAGGATGTATGAAAAAATGCAAAGAATCAACAGAAGAAGAACTGATGGTATCTGAATACAAATTGGAGTATAATTTTATTTGTTAGCTCTTCATTCTAAAGTTATTTTGTCTATTTTCTTTCACAACCTGACTAATGTGAAGATGTTTTGCATAACTGCACGTGTATGACATATTGAATTGCTTGACTTCATAGAGAGTATTGAGCAGGGAGGAAGAAAATTTAGAACACAAAGTTTTAAAAAATCAATGTGAAAAATTTTTTTTCTTTATATGTAACAGGGAAAATTCTAAATAAAATTTTTTTAAAAGAGAGAGATATCAAGAAAGGAAGTATTAGTCCAACTATATTCTGTCCTATTCAATGCATCTGTAGTATTTGAGTTCAGTTCTGCATATTTCATTTTAGGAAGGACATTGATATGCAGTGGGGAAGATTTTTGCTCACTGTCTCTGTCTTTTAAATTTCTCCTGGGTCCCAGGAAATAAGAATGACAAGCAAATAATAGCAGATTCTGAGACTTTTTTTAACCAAAAATAGAACTACCTTGAGATAGAACTAATCTGTGTGAGTGAGAGGACAGTATAAAAGGGATATTGGCTGTTTTTTTGTTTTGTTTTGTTTTGGTTTTGGTTTTTTGCAGGGCAATGAGGGTTAAGTGACTTGCCCAGGGTCACACAGCTAGTTAAGTGTCAGGTGTCCGAGGCCGGATTTGAACTCAGGTCCTCCTGAATCCAGGGCTGGTGCTTTATCCACTGAACCACCTAGCTGCCCCGATATTGGCTGGTTTTATAAAAATTAGCATTTAAAAGTCTTGGGTTGATAGGGCAGCTAGGTGGCGCAGTGGTTAAAGCACTGGCCTTGGATTCAGGAGGACCTGAGTTCAAATCCAGCCTCGGACACCTGACACTTAACTAGCTGTGTGACCCTGGGCAAGTCACTTAACCCTCATTGCCCTGCCAAAAAAAAAAAAAGTCGGGTTGAGAAACAAGCAGTGCTTAGTGAAGTGGTTAGGAAGAATGAACTAATGTATGAATAAAGAAGCATTTATATGCTTACTATGTATCAAGCCCTGGATATGCAAATAGAAATTCAGACAGTCCTTCCTCTCAAAGAAATCATATTCTAATTGAAAAAGGCAACTCATATAAGAAGGCCAGTTTCAGAGCAGATGGAAAGGCCCAATGGTCTTGAGGCCACAGTGGCAAAGCAAATGGCAATGGTGCCATTGGTTTGAAAGGCCCATGGCAAGACTGTAGGCTCATTCCTTTGCCCACCAGGTAGTGAATGTTGTATAGCACCCCACTGGTTAAGAAGAAACTAGATGGCGCAGTGGATAGAGCACTGGCCCTGGAGTCAGGAGTACCTGAGTTCAAATCCAGCCTCGGACATTTAACACTTACTAGCTGTGTGACCCTGGGCAAGTCACTTAACTCCAACTGCCTCACTAAAGAAAAGAAGAAGAAGAAGAAGAAACCAAGATACTTCTTCACTGTGTATCATGTTGCATATGGGTCAGCGTGCATCATAAGCCCCATCACTATGTTCTTGGGGGGCTGACACCCTGTGTGGGGACAGGGCAATGACCTGTCACACAGCTGCTGCAATGGTCAACCCTTCCTCACCACCAGCTGCAAAGAAGGAGGTCAAACAGAAAGCTGAAATGGCAGAGAAGGAGTTGAGATGACTGTTGTGTCCCTAAGCAAACAAGGAGTCATTGTTACAACTCAAGCCTGGCCTAGGCCCACCCCCTTTAACCAGTGCTGTAGGCATTCCTTACCTTTGGTAGGCAGAATGATAGACTATTCCTACTAGATGCATCTTACTAGAAGGATTATAGTTGATTACATTCTCTCTCTCTTTTTTTTTTTTTTTGCGGGGCAATGGGGGTTAAGTGACTTGCCCAGGGTCACACAGCTAGTAAGTATCAAATGTCTGAGGCCAGATTTGAACTCAGGTCCTCCTGAATCCAAGGCTGGTGCTTTACTCACTGCGCCTCCTAGCCACCCCGATTACATTCTCATAGAAGTGGTTTGCCATGACATGGACCCATGTCCATCAGCATGCAGAGGGAAAAGGTGAGTTGAGGGACTAGCATTCATTACCATTGGTTATAATAAGACTCCATGCTGCAATCATCTATAATCCAGAGTTTGCAGAGAATTAAAGGAACCAGGAGTCCTGCTACTGATTGAATTAGTCTCTAGACATACTTGTTTTATGCACATTCTTTCATTCTTCAGGGAGGAAATAACCCTTTCCTCCCATGATTCTCTATGAGCCTCAAGTGTATACATGAAATCTACCCCCAACTGTACAAATGATCAGAGAGGAAAAAGGAAGACAAAGTAGATATGGGTATTGATACCTTTTCCTGCAGAGGCATAAAAGAATTTGTTTCCCTAATCCCTCTGTTTTTGTTTTTTAAAAAAACTGCAGCATTCCAATTCCTTCATGTTTGATTTGATCTGTTTAAAGGGAAGGGAGAATGAATTACCCCAAAGGAGTGGAGACTAGAATCACTATAATTCCTATATCTTAAAACTTCACTGTTTCATCTCCTAGAATAGAATTTAGGGTATGATATCCTTGCAAAAAGGATGAATGTTTTGAGTTTAACGCCATTTTGATAAAATAGAAAGAGCAGAAATATTGAGATGCCTTTGTGGAGGAAGGCAAAGAAATCTGACATTTTCAGCCTTTGTACTCCCTCTAATGGAGGGAAAAGATATTGAGGACCAATGAAAAGTCATCCTGCACACATATAGCCAGGAAACTGAAGACCAAATAGTATACTACCTGTTGATTAGTGATGTCATATGCACTCTGAGTTCATATAATCCCCACCCCCACCCCAAACAGAATGTTAACCCAGTGGCCATACCAGTGAACTAAAACCAAACACCAAATCTTCATTGGATGCCTGGACAAGTTGAAAGGGTTCCAGAGAAATGCAACCAGCATAAGAAGATTCGAGGCCAAGCTATAACAGAATTTGTTGACGAGATGATCTGAGAATATTAAGCTAAATAAGACTTAGGAAGCATATGACAGTCATGGAAAGTACTAGATGTGGTAAGCACCACATGATGTAAAAAAAAAAAATGAAGTTAGCCATAGGAGAAAAAATGAAATTATTTAAATTACTTAAGAGAAAAAGGAAATTACTGCTTCTCAATATGGGAGTAACTTCAGAATCAGTCCATGTGTAGTTAAACTGTGCAAAAGTCAAAGCAAATAGCATATTAGAAGATAAATGAATGAAAAGCTTTTGTTTGATGCTATTTAAGAGAGTAGTGGCCATGGAGAGATGTTTTGGACTGAGAAATCACAAGAATAGTGAGTGGGGCCACTGGGCAATCGATTTACAATTTTTTTCAAAAAATAATAGTATTTTTAAAAATTGAATTTATTATTTATTTTAAACATTCTTTTCTTTTCAAATTTTGAGTTCCAAATTCTGTCCCTCCTTCCCAACCCCTCTCATATCTGAGAAGGTAAGCAAAATGATATACATTAAAATGTGAAATCATGCAAAACATTTCCTTATTAGCCATATTTCCAAAAAAGCAAGAAAAATAAAGAAAATGAGAAAATTACACTTCAATTTGCACTCAGAGTTCATCAGTTCTCTCTCTGGAGATGGATTTTTTTTATCATTAGTCTTTTGAAATTGTCTTGGATATGGGGCAGCTAGGTGGCACAGTGGATAAAGCACCAGCCTTGCATTCAGGAGGACCTGAGTTCAAATCTGGACTCAGACATTTGACACTTACTAGCTGTGTGACCCTGGGCAAGTCACTTAACCCTCATTGCCCTGCAAAAAAAAAGAAAAGAAATTGTCTTGGATTGTTGTATTGATCAGAGTCATTCACAATTGATCATTACACCATTACTATTACTGTGTACCATGATCTCCTGCTCCTGGTTCTTCTCACTTTACTTTGAATCAGCTCACATAGTTCTTGTCATGTTTTTCTGAAACCACCCCTCTCATTATTTCTTACAGCACAATAGAACTCCATCACAATCACATTCTACAACTTGTTCATCCATTCCCCAATTGATAAGTATCCCCTCAATTTCCATTTTTTGCCACCACAAAAAGAGCTACTATAAATATTTTTGTACACATAGGTTCTTTTCCTTTTTCTTTGATCTTTTTGGAATACAGAGCTAGTAGTGGTATTGCTGGGTCAAAGTTTTATAGCTCTTTGGGCATAGTTCAAAATTGTTCTCCAGAATGGTTTGAACAGTACACTACTTCACACAGTTCCTTAGTTTACCTATTTTCCCTAATCCTCTCCAGCACTTTTCATTTCTAATAGGTTTGAGGTTTTAATTGTGATAGGTTTGAGTTCTTTAAATTTGTATTTCTTTAATCAAGAGTGATTTAAGAGGGGGCAGCTAGGTGGCACAGTGGATAAAGCACCGGCCCTGGATTCAGGAGGAACTGAGTTCAAATCCAGCCTCAGACACTTGACACTTACTAGCTGTGTGACCTTGGGCAAGTCACTTAACCCTCATTGCCCCGCCGAAAGAAAGAAAGAAAGAAAGAAAGAAAGAAAGAAGGAAGGAAAGAAAGGAAGAAAGAAAGAAAGAAAGGAAGAAAGAGAGAAAGAGAGAAAGAAAAGAGTGATTTAGAGCATTTTTTTCATATGACTATAGATAGCTTTGATTTCTTCTTCTGAAAACTGCCTCTTTATATCCTTTGACCATTTATCATTTGGGGAATTGCTCTAATTTTTACAAATTTGACTCAATTCTATATTCAGTGTATCTTTGAGAAACAAGGCCTTTATCAGATAAACTGGCTGTAAATTTTTTTTATACTTCTTCATTGTCTATGGTAACTTTTTTTTTTTTTAGTGAGGCAATTGGGATTAAGTGACTTGCCCAGGGTCACACAGCTAGTAAGTGTTAAGTGGCTAAGGCTGGATTTGAACTCAGGTACTCCTGATTCCAGGGCCGGTGCTCTATCCTGCAACACCTAGCTGCTCCTCGATGGTAACTTTTAGTATAATGTGATTTCCCTGATTATCTCTTTTAATTAGGTCTATTTTTGCTTTTGTTTTGTCTAAGATCACGTTTGCAATTTCTGCCTTTTTACTTTAGCTGAAGCATATTAGACTCTGTTCCAGCCCTTTATTTTAACCCTGTGTGTCTTTCTGTTTCAAGTGTGTCTCTTGTAAACAACATATTTGATTCTGGTTTCTAACCCATTCTGCTTCTGTTTTATGGGTGAGCTCATCCCATTCCCATTCACAGTTATGATTACTAACAGTATATTTCCCTCCATTCCATTTTCTTCTGTTTCTTCCTCTTTTTTTTAATCCTGTTTCTCCTCGAAAATCTATTTTGTTTCTAACCACTGCCTCACTTAATATGTCCTCCCTTTTATCATCACCATCTTATCCTTTGTCTTATTCTCCTCTCCTATTTTCTTATTGGGTAAGTTACATTACTATATACAGTTGAGAATGTAAGTATATTCTTCCCTCTTTGAACCAATTCCATCAAGAATGAGATTCAAGCATTGCTGGGGCCCCCACCCCCTTTATTTTCCCTTCCATTGTAAAAGCTCTTCTTTGCATATCTCTTTTATGTGATAAAACTTTCCCTATTCTACCTCTTCATTCCCCCTTCTTCCAATGCAACCCTCTTTCTCACCCCTTCATTTTTTGGGGGACCGTTCCAACATAATCAACTCACACCCAGGTACTCTGTCTATGTAAACTCCTTTTAACTGCCATAATAATAATGATACATTTCTTAGGAGTTACATATATCATAGAGTAACCAGGTGGCAGATCAAATCTGGCCAAAGACATCCACCAGCTATGTGATCCTGGCCAAGTCACTCAACCCTGTTTGCCTCAGTTTCTTCATCTGAAAAATGAACTGGAGAAGGAAATGGCAAACCTCTCCAGTATTTTTGCCAAGAAAACCCAAAATGGGGGTATGAAGAGTTGGACACAACTAAATAACAACTTAAAAATGACTAAAAAATAGCTAACACATACCATCTTCCCATATAGGAATGTAAACAGTTTAATTTTATTGATTTCCTTATGATTACTCTTTCACGTTTGCCTTTTTATGCTTCTCTTGAGTCTTGTGTTTGAATGTCAGTTTTTTCATTCAGCTCTGATCTTTTGATCAGGAATGCTTGAAAGTCCTCTTTTTACTGAATATCCATTTTCCTCCTGAAGGATTATACTTGTTTTTTCTGGGTAGGTAGTTCTTGGTTGTAATTCTAGCTCCTTTTTTTTAAAAAAAATATTTTATTTTTTTATTTTTTGCAGGGCAGTGAGGTTAAGTGACTTGCCCAGGGTCACACAGCTAGTAAGTGTCAAGTGTCTGAGGCTGAATTTGAACTCAGGTCCTTCTGCATCTAGGACTGGTGCTCTATCCACTGCGCCACCTAACTGTCCCCCAATTCTACCTCCTTTGCCCTTCAGAATATCACATTCTAAGTCCTCTAATCTTCTAAGGTAGAAGCCACTAAATCTTGCATTATCTGGACTGTGGTTTCATAACATTTGAATCGTTTCTTTCTGGTTGCTAGGAGCTAGTATTTGGCTCTAATATTCCTGAGATGTCTTTTAGGAGGTGATCTGTGTTATTTTTTTCAATTTTTATTTTACCCTTTGGATCTAAGATATTAGGGAAGTTTTCCTTGATAATTTCTTGAAATATGATGCCTAGGCTCTTGCTTTGATCATGACTTGCAGGTAATCCAATAATTTTTAAATTATCTGTCTTTAATTTATTTTCCAAGTCAGTTGTTTTCCCAATGAGGTATTTCATATTTTCTAATTTTCTTTTCATTATTTTGACTTTATTTTATTGTTTCTTCATGTCTCATGCATTCATTAGCTTCTACTTGCCCAATTCTAATTTTTTAAAAATTATTTTCTTCAGTGAGTTTTTGTATCTCCTTTTCCATTTGGCCAATTCTGTTTTTTAAGGAGTTCTTTTTTTTTTTTTTTTGGTTGGTTGGTTTTTTCCCCCATTTTCCTAGCCTTTTTCTTGACTTTGAACTTTATATTAAAGTTGGACTCTGCTCACCTGGGGGTTGGGAGGAACTCTTACAAGCTTCAGGCTTTTTTCTGCTGCAGTTTTCAGAGTTAGTTCAGGGGAATCTGCAAGTTTTTGGTGCTTTCAAGGTGATGTGATAGAGAAAGAGGTATAATCACTGCTCTCCTGGTCTGTGCTCTGTTCTTTACTTAGAAATGGCCCCTCTTCCTTTGTAGTTGCAAATGTTAGTGCTCCTCTTTGCTTTGGAAACGTGACTAGGAACCTACTGCCTTGTGACTAACCACCAGTCTGCCCCTTCACCCTTGAACTATGACCCAGAACTACATATAGTCAATAGAGTTGTCAATCAGTAGCAGCTGTGCCCAGTGCCAGCAAAGGGTCCCCTATAATCTTTTTCTGATCAGTTGTTCAACCTCTTTACAATCTCTAAACTGAAAGCTCCCAAAGCTGCTGCTGTTGCTGCTACTGTGTGTACGGGCTCTGAATAGGTCTCAGACTTCTCTTGCTGACCTTTGAAGTTTTCTTACACTGGAAAAATGTCTCACCTTGACCTCTGGTTGGCTCTGCCACTCCAAATTTTATTTGAGGCAGTTTTTTTGTGTTTTTTTTGTGGTTTTTTTTGGCAAGGCAATGAGGGGTTAAGTGACTTGCCCAGGCTCGCTAGTGTCAAGTGTCTGAGGCCTGATTTGAACTCAGGTACTCCTGAATTCAGGGCCAGTGCTTTATCCACTGCGCCACCTAGCTGCCCCCTTGAGGCAGTTTTTTACAGTTGTTTGGAGTGTGAGAAAATAATTATTAATAATCAATTTGGGGGGGAACCCAGGAACCAGTCCTTTCTCCCCCCCCCACTCCAGAAAGTCAGTTCTCCTTGAGATTTCATCAAATATCATCTGGGACAAACCCAAGGGAACAAAAGGAATGGAGATAGATTATTTTGTCTAGATTGCTGGACAGATGGGATTAAACCACACCTTTATAATGGATTTTACCCTGAGGTGGGGGGTGGGGGGGAGATCTTAACATTCCTTTCCTTCCTGAGTTGAGTTAGCTGATGGCATCTCTACAGTTCATTTTAATATAGACCACCTTCAAGTCATGTCAACCAATAGATTTGAATAAAGCTAACCAATTAGATTTTTTTGATATATAACAACCCATTTAGCTTTGATCAATGCATAATGACCCACCTCTATCAAAAGGAGATAAAGGGTAGCTAGGTGGTGCAATGGCTAAAGTACCTGTCCTGGATACAGGAGGACCTGAGTTCAAATTTGGCCTCAGACACTTGACACTTACTAGCTGTGTGACTCTGGACAAGTCACTAAGTGACTTGAGGTTAAACCCTCATTGCCCTGCCCCCCCCCAAAAGAAAGAGGATAAAAACCCTTGGAAGACAGCACCTGAGGGCTTCTGGATCATAATCTGGGTCATTTGGGGTTTTTCTCCTGCTTTTACTAATTGGCATTCTGAAGCTCTCTCTTTGCCTCCACTATCAAATAGCCTGGGACCATGAGAAATTAGGGAGATGTGTGGTCCATCCTTTACTGGCATAATAGTGAAAAATTAATAATATGCTTACCCCAAACTGGTGTCTATAGTAATTATTTCAATGTCACAAGAGAAAAAAATGTTAGGAGAGTTCAGCAGGATCGTTGCCCCTAATCCACCATCTTGGCTCCACCAAGGAAAAGTAATATTGATTTCTTTTCTTTTCTTTTTGCAGGGTAATGAGGGTTAAGTGACTTGCCCAGGGTCACACAACTAATGTCAAGTGTCTGAGGTCAGATTTTAATTCAGGTCCTTCTGAATCCATGGCCAGCGCTTTATCCACTACGCCACCTAGCTGCCTGAAAAGTAGTATTGATTTGATGACTACTCCCATTGCTAGAGTTCAAAGGGAGTGGGAGAGAGTACACATGTATAACATGGAGTAAATATGGCCAGAGAGCCAATCAGGAGACATGGCATGAAGTCAGAAAACATTGCATGTGATTATAGCTGACCTATTTAAGCAAACTATCAAAACAAAAACATAAAGAGACACTGACTCACTGTTGCCTTTTCTTATAATGTATAACTGATGAAAAGCTGTTGCCACAACAAACACACAAGAGTCCAACCAGCCAACACTGAACCACTCCAAATGGAGTGACATGACAGCCAAGGACAACACTAGTCCAGAATACAAGCTAATTTTGAAAACATTGAAGAGGATGAAGGGGTTGGGGAAGAAGAACACCTACAATGTGCCAGGCACTGAACTAAGTGCATTTTTTACAATTTATTATCTCATTTGATCCTCAATAAGCCTGCAAGGTAGGTGCTATTCTTATCCCCCATTTTACTGTTGGAGAAACTGAGGAAAATAGACTTCCTCAGGGTCCCACAGTTAGCAAATGTCTGAAGTCAGATTTGAACTCAGATCTTCCTGACTCCAGGACCAACACTCTATTGGCTACTACCAACTATCTGCCTCTCAGGTGATATGAATGGTGTTTTGAAACTTTGATGAGTCTGATCTCATAGCTGTAGAAATTTCCTCTACCAGAACACATTGTAACTTATCCATGGCTTCTCGTTTGATTTGATTTTTAAATTTAATTTTAATTAATTTCATTTAATGACTTCAGTTTGATTTAATTCAATTAAACCTAAATCAACTAGTTATTAAGACCCTGCTATGGGCATGTTTTGGCAGCTAGGTAATGCAATGAATAGATCATTGGGCCTGGAGTCAGGAAGATCTGAGTTAAAATCCAGCCTCAGACACCTACTAACTGTGTGACCCTGGGCAAGTCACTTAACCCCTGTTTGCTTCAGTTCCTCAAATGTAAAATGGGGACACACTGGAGAAAGAAATGGCAAACCACTCCAGCATCTTTGCCAAGAAAACTCCATGGGGACATGTAGAGTCAGACATGACTAGATAACTAAACAACAATAACAACAATGGGCATGGCTACTCTGTTAGGTACTAGGGATACAAAACCAAAAATACAACCATTCTTATCTTTAGAGAGTTTGTATTCTAATGAGGACTTCATCATATACATAAATAAGTTTATACTAAATACATATGTGACTCAGTTTCCACCCAAGCCTGGAGAATGTTAGGGATGGTTTCTATGCTGCTGCATATGTAGGTGAAGGCATGACCCCTAATTGGTGAAGAGAATGCTGAGCACAATGCTGTGGATCTGTAAATGGGATTCGCTGAAGTGGTTCCAGAGATGCCTCAGAGACACATGTGAAGAGTGAAACTGAAAGCACGTAGGATAAGCCAGCTTCTCAACATATCCCTGACTTCCAGCTTGCTTTCCTTTTCCTGAGGTGAAATCAGGCCTCCTCTCTTTGCTTGAGCTTATCTTGCTCCCAGCTGGAAAGCTCAGTTGCTCTTGTGCATTGTTTTTGTCTATTCTAATCTTTGCAACTCCCCTAAATGTATTGTTTTGTTTAGATAAATAGGTTTACTCACTGCTATTTGTGATGTCTTTTGGGGCAAGAAGTTTGGTGGGAAGGGGCTAGAGTGGTGAGTATAAGATAAAGGCTCCCTTATCGAACTGTCAGTAAACACTCCTTAAGAGCCATCCTAAGCACCAAGGATACAAAAAAAGGCAAATGACAGTCCTTTCCCACAGAAGCTCACAATCTAATGTGGGAGACAACATGCAAACAACTATATAGACAGAACAAAGCAAAAATAATCAGCAGAGTTAAGGCACTATCAATCTTTAATACTTTGAAAGTGCCATGATTTCATTGGCGTAGTTACTCCTATAACTCATATTACAAACCCCATGTTTCGTGAGTTGATATAGTGAAAATATCACTTAGTGTCATCCAATGGCTCCATACTTAACCAAGCTGGTCCTCAGATGACACATAGTTTTTCACTGTTGTGGTGGGTAGGGTGGGTAAGGGAGATGCTATAAGTCAAAGCCAGGCAGTATAAGATCTAACAGAGCTTGTGTTCCATTGGCATAGCCTTTTAAAACCCCTAGACCTCAACAAAGAGGTGTCATCAATGGGAAGATTTTGTATAATCTGCAATATACATCTACTAATGGTCACATACACATGTACTACATATACATACATATGTACACATGAATATACATATATACATATACATGTATGTATATATATATCCTGGTCTTCTTGGTCCTTTAAACATTTTTTTAATAAGCCTTTATTAATTATGGACCAGACACTGTACTATAGGTACTGGGGGATTACATACAGGGGATACAAAAATAAAAGTCTCTGTTCATAAAGAACTTCGATTCTATTGCTAAGAATATATTATATAAAATAAAATGCAAAATACATACAGTGTGATTTTCCAGGGGTATATACTGTAAGGGGCTAAAATTCTAGCTAGTCTGTCTAAAATATCTAATGAGTGGTTGCCAATAAATTATAAGCTTTACCAAGAGTTAGACTTTTAAGCATTTATTAAGGAGAATAAGAATTTGGTGAAGAGAGAAAGGCCTAGATTCATCTATCTATTAAAGGGAGAGCACATTTCTAGCTCCACTCTCCACCAGAGTTCTGACGAAAAAGAGTGAGAGAGCCAGCCTTGCCTCTTCTTCCTCCCACAAGCAAATATCACTTCCTGACGCCAAAGAAAAGCCACACGGCTTGCCCTCAGGCACCTTCTTCTCGTGGCTGAGCTTTCCTATAGTAGCTCTCCAGCAGGTGCCATCATTCCAATAATTACAATACACATATGATGTATACGTAACTTTTAGTAGATTTGTATTATAGGTTATATAAAATCTCCCCATTGATATGATAATACATATAAAACTACTTTGTGAATCTTAAAATAACATATATACTTGTGTGTATATATGTACATATATATGTACATATGTATACACAAGTATACATATTCCTTAATTGTCCCGAAAGTGCTTTAATACTATCTCATTATGTGTATGCTACTCTCACTAGATCTATATTATAGATCAAAGTACTTAGGGAACCTCAAAATGACACATATGGATGTATAGATACACATATGTATTTGTTTGTATATATACACACTTGCACATATACATGCCACTTTAAATAATATGTATCATCTCATCTGATCCTCACAACAAGTCAGAGAGGGAGATGCTTTTCATCTTCATTTTATTAATGAGGAAACTGAGGCTGAGAGGTTGCTGACTTGCGCATGATATGCCCCAGCTATTAAGTATCTGTGGCAAGGGGCAGCTAGGTGGCGCAGTGGATAAAGCACCGGCCCTGGATTCAGGAGGACCTGAGTTCAAATCCGGCCTCAGACACTTAACACTTACTAGCTGTGTGACCCTAGGCAAGTCACTTAACCCCAATTACCTCACCAAAAAAAAAAAGTATCCGTGGCAAGATTTAAACTCAGATCTTCCTGATACCATCTCAGTACTCTTGTCCACTCTACCATGCTGTCTCTGTCTTTAAAAAACCAAAACTAAGCATGACCTGTGATTTCATTATTTTAGGTGACTTCTATTGAGGAAATTCTCCCTATCAAAGCAGACCAGCAATTGCTCTATAACTTGTGGTTACATGATTGAACCTGTGTTTTAGGAGAATCACCTTAGTAGTTGATTGGAGGATGGACAGGAGTGAAGAGAGACTTGAGGTAGGCAGATGCACCAGCAGGTTATTGCAGTAGTCCAGGCATGAGGTGATGAGAGTCTGCACCAGAGTGGTGGCAATGTCAGTGGAGAAAAGGGAATGTATTCAAGAGATATTGTAAAGGTGTCTTGGCAACAACTTTTTTTTTTTAATTTTTTTAATTTTTTAGTGAGGCAATGGGGGTTAAGTGACTTGCCCAGGGTCACACAGCTAGTAAGTGTTAAGTGTCTGAGTTCGGATTTGAACTCAGGTACTCCTGACTCCAGGACCACTGCTTTATCCACTGTGCCACCTAGCTGCCCCCTTGGCAACAACTTTGAAAGTGCTGCACGATTTCCCAGAGCTGGCACATTGAAAGCTATTGCAAAAGTAGTATTGTCAGGGGCACAGTGGATAAAGCACTGGCCCTGGATTCAGAAGGACCTGAGTTCAAATCCAGCCTCAGACACTTGACATTTACTAGCTGTGTGACCATGGGCAAGTCACTTAACCCTCATTGCCCTGCAAAAAAAAACAAACAAAAAAACCCAATATTGTCCTGGAGATGCTTTGATACTATGAAGCACTAAATATCACAATCCCCCAAAATAAAAATTACACTAACTAAAAAACCAATAGAAAGATCTATGGTGAACATAAAGAACTGGTTGCAATATATTACTGACTAGGAAGCAGGATAAAACAAATTGAGCACATGTAAGCTCAATTAATCAATAAAAAAGCATTTATTCAGTGCCTACTATGTGTCAGGCTCTGTACTAAGTGCTGGGAATGCAAACAAAAAGCAAAAATAGTCCCTGCCTTCAAGGGACTTACATTTTAATGATGATACAGCATATGTGAATAAGTAAATACAGAATAAATCTAAATTAAATAGAAGCCTTAGGAGAATCAGAAAAAAAGTTTTCACTACATTGTTTACTTGATAAAAATTTGTTGTTGTTGTTGCTCAGTCTTGTCCTACTCTTTGTGATGCCATTTGGGATTTTCTTGGAGTAGTTTACCATTTCCTTCTCTGACACATTTTAAGGATGAAGAAAATGAGGCAAACAGAGTTAAGTGATTTGTTCAGGGTCACACAGCCAGTAAGTGTGTGAGGACAGATTTGAAAATGAGTCTTCTGGGGGCAAGTAGGTGGCACAGTAAATAAAGCACTGGCCCTGGATTCAGGAGGATCTGAGTTCAAATCTGACCTCAGACACTTGACATTTACCAACTGTGTGACCCTGGGCAAGTCACTTAACCCTCACTGCCCCACAAAGAAAAGAAAAGAAAAGAAAAGAAAAGAAAAGAAAAGAAAAGAAAAGAAAAGAAAAGAAAAGAAAAGAAAAGAAAAGAAAAGAAAAGAAAAGAAAAGAAAAGAAAAGAAAAGAAAAGAAAAGAAAAGAAAAGAAAAGAAAATGAGTCTTTCTGAGTTCAGGCCTGGCACTGTGCTACCTAGCTGCCCCAAAACAGTAAAAATAAGAAATAACAAATATATGTCCCAAGTCCTACATTGGTACTTCTGAAAATACTCCAGGAGAATATCTACATTGTGTTAGGTGGACCCTCTCTGGAATATCTGTGAAAAAAGACAGAGGCAAAAATTATACCAGATAAGGCGTATTAGAGGTTACTATCTGCATTAGCAGGAACAGTGATGAAATAGTGACAAAATCACAAATCCATTGAAGTGTCAAAGGAACTAAATGACTTAAAGTAGTAGATAAACATCATTAAAAAAGTGTTTGAAAGAAATGTTGGGAAGTGGAAAAGAGGACTGACTTTGGGATTCAAACATGCTCATCCCAGCCCATTTAGCCCACCATCTCTTATGCATCACTCCCCTCACTCACTCTATAATACAGCTGACATTGACCTACTTGCCAAACCACAAACACTCCATCTCTGTGACTCTGTACTGACTGGATTCCATGCCTGGAATGCTCTGATCCCTCACTTTCTCCTCAGTTTTCCCCACTTTCTTCAAGACCCAAATCAAATCCTGCCTTCTGCAGGAGGCCTTTCTATTTCATATTATTTTCATCTACTCTACTTACATCTTATATATACCTAGTTATTGACATGTTGTCTCTTCCATTAGAATGTACACTCCTTGAGGGCATGAATTGTCTTTTACCTTTCTTTGCTAAGTGGAGGTTGGGGGGTACTTTTTCAGAGTTTGAAAGAGAGCAGCAGTAGTTTGTTGCTTTCAGAAATTGTCTCCTGGATAACATTGAATCATAAAATTTGCCCTGCTTACTAGTGCACAGGCTAGCTCAGATAGGGCTCCATAAGGGCCAGGGGTTCTTCAGACCCTCAAGCAAATATACAAATAACGCTGGTATATGGCAGAATGTAAAAATGCCACGAAAGAGATGGAGAACCATTCTGGACAGCAATTTGGAACTTTGCCCAAATTGTGCATACCCTTTGATCCAGCAATACCACTGCTAGGCTTGTATCCCAAAGACATCCCCCAAAAGAGAAAAATACCTATTTGTACAATAATATTGATAGCAGCTCTTTTTGTGGTGGCTAAGAATTGGAAATCAAAGGAATGCCCATCAATTGCGGAATGGCCAAACAAGCTGTGGTATATGAAGGTGATGGAATATTATTGTGCTATAAGAAATGACAAGCAGGATAATTTCAGAATGGCCTGGAAAGACATGTATAAAATGATGTATAGTGAAGTGAGTAGAACCAAGAGAACATTGTACACAGAGACAATGATATTGTTTGATGAAGAATTGTGAATGATTTAACTGTTCTCAACAATACAGTTATCCAAGGCAATCCCAAAGGGCTATTGATGAAACATACTATCCACCTCCAAAGAAAGAACTGATATTGATGGAATACAGACTGAAGCTGCTATTTTTCATTTTCTTTCATTTTTTCTTTTATTCACGTTTTCTTATATAAAGTGACTAATATGGCAATGTTTTACATAATTTCACATGTAGAAACCATATCTGATATCTTACTGCCTTAGGGAGGGGGCAGGGAAGGGAGAGAAGGAGGGATAAAAATTGGAACTCAAAATTATAAATAAAAATGTCTATTACTTTAAAAAAAAGAGATGGAGAAAATGCTGTTGAGGTTCAGAGGAGAAAGCACATCCTCGTGGGGGGAATCAGGGAAAGTTTCATGGTATAGTATTCCTGTATTGCTAAGTCACTCCAAACTCTGGGACAGAGCCAGTGATCAGGATTGGAAAAACACTGAACTTTCCTCCCAGGGTTGCTGTAAGGATTAAATGAGATAATTGTAAAATACCAGGCTTATAGTGAGCACTATAAATGTTAGTTGTTGTTGTTGTTGCTGTTGCTGCTGCTGTTGTTAGCAAGGTTTCTAAGATTCCTCTAAATTCACCATTGGTGCCAAACTGGATAGAGTATCAGGCCTGAAGTCAGGAAGATTCAATTTCATGAGTTCAAATCTGGCCCCAGACACTAACTGTGCAACCTTGGGCAAGTCTCTGTTTCCTCATCAGTAAAATGACCTAGAGAAGGAAATGTCAAACCACTCCAGTATCTTTGCCAAGAAAACCCCAAAGTGGGTCATGAAGAATTGGACATGACTCAAACAACAACTGAACAGCAACAAAATAAAATATTCTATATTTCCATATTAGACAGATTATAAATATTCTGAAGGAACACAGGATGACAAAATCAAAGTCATACTTGTGTCAAGTAGATGCTCAGCCAACAGTGTTTCTACTCATTGGCAGGTATTTTCCCATGAAATCTACTTCCCCTCTAATTTATGCCATTTCCTCATGACTCAGTGGGTTAATCTGTTGGTGTTGCCCCCCTTTGGATGTGGGTCACTTTAATATTACTGATCTCTGACATTATCTGTCCTTCATAACATACAAAGGTCTATAGTTCTTAGATAATCTGGGTGTTACTGTCAAAAAAAAAAGACCTAAGCTTCCCCCCAATTTAGCCAGTGTTAGCATTTGTTAAGGGCTAAAATTCTAGCTAGTCTGTCTAAAATATCTAATGAGTGGTCACCAATAAATTATAAGCTTTAGCAAGAGTTAGACTTTTAGGCATTTATTAAGGAGAATAAGAATTTGGTAAAGAGAGAGAGAAAGGCCTAGATTCCTATCTATTAAAGGGAGAACACATTTCTAGCTCCACTCTCCACCAGAGTCCAAAGGAAAGAGCCTGAGACTGAGTGCCAGTCTCTTCCTTCCTCCTCTCACTAGCCCGTATCACTTCCTGACACCAAAGAAAAGACTCCTGGTCTTGCCCTCAAAGACCTTCGCTTCATGGGCGGAACTCTTCTACAGTAAGTCTCCAGCAGGTGGTGTCATTCCAATCGTTACACATTTACAGGAAAAGAAAATATATTTTATTAAATAAAATTAAAGTTAAATTTAAAAGAAACAAAAAAAAATATCATCTGCATTCTTAGCCTGAAAAAAAATGACATGCCCTATCCTCTAGAGCTTTCCTCTTGCTATTGGCTGAGAGTCATTCACTTGGACCTTCCATTCATTGTGACCTATGCTTCACTCTAGCTGTATCATCCTTCAAACCTTGCTTGTAGTAAGGTAAAGAACCAATCTAAAGGCCCAAACTACTTCTAAATCACTTTTACAGAATCTTAGTTTAATCTCATTAAATGCTGGTAGATATTTTACAAATTAAACACACAAATCAGAAACAACTTCTCCTCCTCACCCTCTCTACAATCCCTAATACCACCATGGATGACAGAATGAATTTGCCCAAGATATATGTTCTGGGGATGAAGTGTTATAATCTCCAAGGGATGGTCTCTGATCCCAGTGACATGATGGCTGGCAAGAAAATGGTCGAAATGCAGAATGTTAAGAGGGCAGCTAGGTGGCACAGTGGATAAAGCGCTGGCCCTGGATTCAGGAGGACCTGAGTTCAAATCCAGCCTCAGAAATGTAACACTTACTAGCTGTGTGACTCTGAGCAAGTCACTTAACCCTCATTGCCCCACCAAAAACAAACAAACAAACAAACAAAATGCAGAATGTTACAATGCGAAGAGCAACTGCATCTGGAGTCAGACAGCCTGGGTTGGTTACTAACTACCTGTTTGAATCTGAGTAGGCCCCTTCTGGGACTCAGTTCTCATCTGAGGAAATGAAGAGGTTAAGCTAGATATCTCAAGGGTCCTTTTCAACTCTAAAGTTCTGATCTCACTATAAAAGAATTTACATAGGTATCTCAAGTCTAAGCAGACAAGTGGTCAAAACAAAGAAATCAGACACTGTAGGAAGGAAACCATAGATTTGGTCAGGCAAAAAGTCAAGTTCATAGAAATTAGTTAAAGCAGAAGCTGTATCTGTAAGAGCAGGGTCCAGTAGGACTGTGAAGGGTTAGTAAGAACAGCAGAAGAGAGCAAAGTTGGTGACCTTTGATCTTAGGGCAGAGACTGTTTACTTTTTGGCATGATTTATATAGCCTGCTTGAGTGTAGGTAGCCCTGAACCCACAGTCATAAATTGTAATAGGAAACCAGTAAGGAGCATGCAAGTAAATTCTTTCTATTTATACCAGCAACAGAGAGAGATCCTAAGAGTCTTTCACAGTATAGAAATAACCCAAGTGATAGAATCTAAAGAGGAATGAAAGAGGAATTGAAGCCACCTTAATTGTCCATACATACAACAACCTCAATGTTGTAAAGGACAACTGTGAAAGACTAAAGAACTATGAAAGAAACACTAACCAAACATGCTTCCAAATTCTTGGAAGAGTGGTGATGTATGGAAAGAGACAAAGATTTTCAGACATGGCTAATGTTTAACCCCAAAGAAATATCCTAGACACAAAGATGTATTGTAGGCATTTATCACCGAGGGTGGGGGAAGGGAGAAAAGATCTTCAATTGTATAATCATATAAATTATATTACTCGTTATAATAGAGGGCTTGGTTAGGTGGGGGGAGGTGGTAAGATGTTTTTGGAGGAGTGTGGCTAGTGATGACACTGAAACAAATAAAAGTACTTAGAAGAGAATAGAAGGAAGTTCAGAAAGGGACACAGAGAAGTAGGACAATGTTGGAACCAAAGCAATAAATTTAAAATACACTTTTTAAAAATCTGGGTCATAAAAAAAACATAAAAAAATATGGGTCATAGATAATCCTCTTTCTATTCTTTTTATAGAGTGTCCCAAAAGTCTTAGTTCAGTTTTAAGCTTTAATAGATGGGAAAAAATGTTCATATCCTTAAAAGCTAAAAGGAAATGCTCATATTTGTTGATGTTGAGGAAGTTCATGTGATGACAATAATAATATAATAATTTATTTTCTTAATCCCCTATATTTAGGCTTCAAGTTAATCTAACCAAGGTTATTTCCCAATATAGGCTCTATACTCCAGGTTACCTAGGTATATCCTACATGTCCTTAGACTGTGTCTACCATATTGGAATGCCCTCCTTGCTTTATTCCCACCAAATTCTACTGATCCTTGAAGACCAACTTTAAATCTTTCTTCCTCCCTTCCTGACTCTTTGAACCAAATTAATCTCTCTCTCATCTGAACTCTGTATATTTTGTCACACAATTTTACATTTGATCATATACTGTTCTGTATTGACCTCTGATTATTTCAAGAACATTAATCTTATTTTTCTTCAATTGGTTGTGATCTCCTTAAGGGCAAGGACAGTCTTCTTTTGTGTTACTTAAAGTGTTTAGACACTGTGCTGGAGACACACATGTTCAATTAGTAGTTACCGATCAAATTGGAATGAGCTGCCTCAGAAAGTAATAAGTTCCTCTCGCTGGGGCTCATCAGTCAAAAAGATTGGATGATCACTTGTCAAAAATGTTGTAGGAAAGGGTCTTGCTTTGTCATGGATTAGACTAGAGAGCCCTTCCAATTCTGACATTCTGTGATTTACTGATCTAATTCGAAGGGAGAATATGCTATATCATTTATAAAGTATGCCTAGTAGAACAATATCCTCAAGTAGATTAACGCATTCTTCTAGTTATAATAATTACACCATTGAACATCATTTCTCCCTATCCTCACCCTGGGTGATAAATGTTTACAATACGTCTTTGTGTCTGGGATATAATTAAACCTCTCACAGCAAATATAATTCAGCAGCGTTAGTCCATTATAGTCACACAAAAGGCTATTGAAATGTGTGTGCCTGGTGTGTATTAGGCACAGACATTCTTGTTTTCATTTATTGGAGTGGGGTCCTGGTTGGAATGGTGCTCTATCAACTATCAGCCCTTCTCGTAGAAGTATCACAAAAACTTCCACATCAAACATTCCTTAGGATAGTAATCTAACCACAGAACCTTCATATGATTCACATCTGGATAATTAAAACACAAGCTCTAGACATGATGATATAAGATAAATCATCTAAATTCGGAATGCTTATAAGAGGCAAAGGATATTGGAAGCCTTGGGGGAAAGGCTAGGATGTTCTTTCTTTCTTTTTTTTTTTGTGGAGCAATGGGGGTTAAGTGACTTGCCCAGGGTCACACAGCTAGTAAGTGTCAAATGTCTGAACTCAGGTCCTCCTGAATTCAGGGCTGGTGCTTTATCCACTGTGCCACCTAGCCACCCTAGGATGTTCTTTCAAATTACAAATCTTCAGGATAATTCCCCTCTGACTTCATAAATATATCTTCTTTTATCACAAATTAACACTGTGTATACATACATACATACATACATATATATACTTATATACATGCATATACACATATATATAAATATAGTAATGCTATTAAAAATACTCAAAAGATCTGTGATCTCTTCAATGTGGTTATTCCCTCTGATGGTACAAATTGCAACCTATCCATGTCTGCCCCTCCTTTTATCTATGTCCTCCCATAAGTTCACCATTCAAGTTGGGGGGCGGGGCTGGGGGGGGGAGATTGGATCTTCCTCATTTCCTCTTGACTTCACAAAGGTACCAATGGAGCATGTAGGGTCTCTGTTCATTATTCCTTGGTTTCATTGTCTGTTTTCCTCTTCCCTATACATTTCTTTGACAACATTACTTTTCCTTGGTAATTCTTTGTTTGCAATGAGTGGTAGCTTGCTTGCATCCACCACGAACCTCTCTAATGACCCTTGGAGGATGCTTTATTTCAGCTATCTTATTCCATGCTTCATAGTTGCATGATCTTCAGAAGGATGCTCATATAAAAAAGATGGGCCTTTGTTTCAGGGGCAGGTAGGTAGCATAGTGGGCTGAACAGTAGGCCTCAATTTAGGATAGACCTGAGTTCAAATCTGGTCTCAGACTCTTATTAACTGTGACCTGGAAAATCACTTAACCTCTGTCTACCTCAGTTTCCTCACCTGTAAAATGTAGATAATAATATCACCTATCCTACAGTGTTGGTGTCAGGATCAAATAAAATAATATTTGTAAAAAGCTGAGCACAAGGCCTGGAACATAGTAGATAATTAATAAATACTTGTTCCCTTTGCCCTTCCTTTTTCAGGGATAAGTTTGGGGTCATTAAAAGAATTTTTTTTTTTTTTTAGCGAGGCAATTGGGGTTAAGTGACTTGCCCAGGGTCACACAGCTAGTAAGTGTTATGTGTCTGAGGCTGGATTTGAACTCAGGTACTCCTGACTCCAGGGCCGGTGCTCTATCCACTATGCCACCTAGCTGCCCCATTAAAAGAATTTTGTAATTTCTTAAATGTCAATCAGACTACTCTCGTATTTATGCCTGGGCCCAGTTTGTCCTCCACTTACAACGTCTATGAAGACATTGCAATAAAAATATACACATACTCTTATGGACAAGCTCCACTATATGTTTTTCTTTTTGTTTTTTTTTTTTTTGGTGAGACAATTGGGGTTAAGTGACTTGCCCAGGGTCACATAGCTAGTAAGTGTCAAGTGTCTGAGGCCGGATTTGAACTCAGGTCCTTCTGAATCCAGGGCCGGTGCTTTATCCACTGCGCCACGTAGCTGCCCCCTCCACTATATGTTTTATCTAACTGAATGTGATAGTATAGACCAAAGCTTCTTAAACTTTGGATCATGACCCCATATGGGGTTGAGTAACTGAAAGTGGGGGTTGTGAAAAATTTATCAGCATTAAAAGGTTATGTATACCTATTTTATATATCTAAATGCCCAGAGCTGTGTAAAATTTTCTTGGGAAAAAAGGGGTTGAGAGTGGAAAAAGTTAAAAAAACTCACCCTGATCTGGATAAACTATGGTCTAGGTCTAAGGATCATAGGTATTCTTCATCTACTTGATTTTTCCCCAGGCAAAAAATTAAGCCAAACAAAATTTCCCTTTGCCAACCCCTCTTAATGCTAGTGCCTTCCCTCTGTTAATTATATCCCGTATGTCCTATTTAGAATTTGCTTTGTACATATTCGTTTGCATGTTGTCTCTCCGATTAGATTGTAAGCTCCTTAAGGGCAAGTGCTATCTTTCTTTTTCTTATTTGTCTCCCTGGAGCTTAACATAGCACCTGGCACATAGTAGGTGCTTAATAAATGTTTATTGATTTATTGGTTGAATATGTATCTCATATAAGAAGCACAGTCATGTTCTGAAATTTGATGCAGTCAGTGCAATGTCATTTGCAAACAGGAACATTTGGAAGACTTCAGATCTTGAGGGAATGTCCCTGTGACTCAAAACTCACACTGATCCTCCTCACTAACTGTGAGGGAAAACAATCCTCAGTAATTCTTGGGAACTCAGCAGCGATGTGACAAAGGCTCGATTATTTCCTTCTCCTGAGAAAGGGGCACCCTAGTGTGCAGCTAGTGGGTGCCAAGAATGGGGGCTCGCAGGCCCTATTTTAAACGCTAGTCCCTAACGTGAATGGACCCTCCCTTTTTTCATCATTGGTCTGATTACTCAAGGGTTACAATCTACAGGCAAAAACTAGCTAATCAGAACACAGTATTCCCATCCCTAATCGATTCTTCCTTATATGGACACAACTCAGGAGTGGACCTTATTGAGACCAACTCAGGGCTCCTTGAACCATGTGATTTTGTTAGCCAGAGGGGGAGG
The DNA here is from genome assembly GCF_019393635.1 of Dromiciops gliroides. Classification (NCBI taxonomy): domain Eukaryota; kingdom Metazoa; phylum Chordata; class Mammalia; order Microbiotheria; family Microbiotheriidae; genus Dromiciops; species Dromiciops gliroides. Next base: position 235,222,535 of record NC_057861.1, read on the forward strand.
AGGGGATCTGAGACCTTTGTCCTAAAAACAGGTCAGGAGGAGTATGATTGACTGTTATATCCCCATTGAGAGGAGACAACTACCCATTTTCTCACACTAACAATGTTAAATACTTTAAGCCAACATACTCTATCTAGGAGACAGCCAGTGTGATAGAGCACTAGACTTGGAGTCAAGAAGACTTGAGTAGTTAGTGATATTCTCTTGGTTCCTTCTCCTTGTCCTTTTTTTTTTTTTTGCATTTATAAGATCTGTGATGATTTCCAAACTTTTTAATGTTTTTATCTCCTTTAGTTACCTTGAGAATATGTCCCTTCACTATTAACGAGGACTTCATCTGTAGTCTAATTCCATTGCTTTTCTCATTTGTCTTTCCTTCTGTGAGTACATTTTCTCTAAGAGCACATCTGGAATTATGATATTAGAGTCTAAATGCTGTGGTTCCACAGTCCACGACAGTAAAAAAAAAAAAAAAGTATGTAATAAAAATTCATTTTCATCCTTAAATGCCTTTGGGATGATTTTGCTTTGTTTGGTCACTTGCCAATCTTTTTTTTTAATGACTTTTATCCTCCACTACTTACTTCTCTTTAATGAGGCAATACTGCTCACAATCTTTTATCATCCTTTTCCATAAGAGTTTATAAATAAATTTAAATCCTAAACCACTGCAGTCTTTGGTTGTCATAGCTCTCTGCTTTATAAGTCAAAGATTTGCTAAAGCAATTTTTAAAGACACTTTTGGTCTCCTTGTTATGGTAATTAATTTAACTCTGTTATGAAAACATTATAATCAGTAATTTTTTTTTACCATCCACTTCTCAATTGTTTCCATTAATAATTCATTTAAATAGTCTAGATTGGATTTTTTTCTTGTGGGGCAATGAGGGTTAAGTGACTTGCCCAGGGGCACACAGCTAGTAAATGTCAAGTGTTTGAGGTTAGATTTGAACTCGGGTCCTCCTGAATCCAGGTATGGTGCTTTATCCACTGTGCCACCTAGCTGCCCCCGTGGATTTAAAAAAATTGCATGACATATCTTTTTCTCATTTTTATTCTTTCTTCTAGATATGTATTAATTTTCAGTTTTGCCCTAACAAGTTGATGGTCTGACTATACAGGCAACTGAGTGAGTAAAGATTCCCTTATTAATAATGTGTCATTTCCTGTGTGTTAAAAATATTCAGTTCTAGACTTTGTGATTTTTTTTTGGTACTAGCCATGCCCAGAATATCAGATTCTTTTCTTAAATAAAATATCCATCATGTCTAGTATAAAGTTGTATCCTTTTAAAATTTGGACAATTTTCTTAATAGAAACGGGAAGAAACAAGAATAGATATTAAAAACATCCCCCAGAGAAAAGACATTTTTATTCAGGGTAAAAATGGCTGAATCACCCTATTTTTCAGACTCTAATTTGCATGTGAACAATATAAGTAGATCTGAGGAGAGTCCCCAAAGCTGGAAGTGGGGAAGATCTTCAGTGAGGTCTGAGAACACATGTTTCAGTCTATACAGATCACTGAGGCTTTGTGCTAAGGTGAGCTGAAGTCTCAGAGAAGAGCTGAACTGGAAGTGGAGCTGAGATCCAGAGCCCAGTAGATCCACCTGGTGAGGCATGGATGGGAGCAGATTTCAAAGCTAACTCTGCCACCTGCTTCCTGAGAGATAGAAACCTCTCAGAGACCAGGCATGGGATCCCAAATTTAGGGATTGATTTTCCAGAAAGAGCTTAATGCTGCTTCAGCAGGCAGAAGAATATTTTTTTTTGGTTGGGGCAATGAGGGTTAAGTGACTTGCCCAGGATTACACAGCTAGTGAGTGTCAAGTGTCTGAGGCCGAATTTGAACTCAGGCCCTCCTGAATCCAGGGCCAGTGCTTTATCTACTGTGCCACCTAACTGCCCCCAGGGCAGAAGAGTATCTTGAGGGCAGCATTCGGCAGAAGAATGGCCTCACCTGCCAGCGAATTATATAAACTGTTCCTGAAAGAGACAAAAGACACCAAGGTCCAGAGTCTAGTGCTGTGAGTTATCTCAGGAATATGTGTCTGTTTTTGCTTCTCTTTTGGAAGTTTTTTTTTTCTTCTTCCCTAATCTCCCTTAAACACACTGTGCATTTGTGGGAGAATGTGTCCCAATTTTATGGGGTGGAATGTTGTTTGAGTTATTCTTGCTTTGTCTTCTACTTATTAAATGTTTCTGATTAAGAGTTAATATCCCTAACCTATATCAGATTACCTGCTGTCTAGGGGAGGGGGGAGGGAGGGAGAAAAATCTGAAATTGTAAAGCATGTATAAACAAAAGTTGAGAACTATCTTTACATGTAACGGAAAAAATAAAATATCTCATTAAAAAAATAAATAAATAAAAAGAGTTAATATCCCTGGGGCAGCTAGGTAGCCCAGCAGATAAAGCACCAGCCCTGGGGATTCAGGAGGACCTGATTTCAAATCTGCCCTCAGACACTTACTAGCTGTGTGACCCTGGGAAAGTCACTTAACCCTCATTGCCTGCCCTCCCCCCCCAAAAAAAGAGTTAATATCCCTGTGAGGAAATGAGGAATGGTCTCCTCTCAAAAGGAATAAAATAATCACCATTCAAATTATACTCCTCTGGACCTGTTTTAGGACAAAGGTCTTAGATCTCTTCCTCCCTCTCTGGCAAACAAAATCACATGGTTCAGGGAAGCCCTGAGCTGGTCTCAATTGGTTCTGCTCCTGTGCTATTAGGGAGGATTGAAGAATTGTCCCTGCATCACCTCCCCCATTGGCTACGAACCCAAAGAATAATTATGGAAATTAGGGTTAGGAATACTGTGGTTCTGGTTAGCTAGTTTTTGTGTTAGATTGTAACCCTTGAGTAAATCAGACCAGTGATGAAAAAAGGGAAGGGTCCATTTGCATTAGGGACTAGGGTTTAAAATGCGGCCTATGATCCCCCATTCTTTGCACCTATCAGCTGTACAGTGGGTTGTCCATTCTCACAAGAATGACAATAAATGAGCCTTTGACACATCACCACTGCTAAGTTCCAGAGAATTATTGAGCAGGAGTTGTTTTTCTCACAGTCCCAAAAAAGAGAAAAAGACCTATATGTACAAAAATATTTATAGCAGTTCTTTTTGTGATGGCTAAGGGTTTGAAATTAAAGGAATGCCCATCAACTGGGGAATGGCTAAACAAACTGTTGTATATGATGATGATGGAATATTATTGTGCCATAAAAAATGACAAGCAAAATTATTTCAGAAAGGCCTGGAAAGAGTTATATGAACTAACATATAGTGACATGAGCAGAACCAGGACAACATTGTTCACAGTGACAGCAACATTGTTTGATGAAGAGCTGTGAAGGACTTAACTCAATAATACAATGATCCAAGACAATCCCAAAGGACTCATGATGAAGCATATTATCCACCTCCAAAAAAAGAACTGATATTGATGGAACATAGACTGAAAAATGCTATTTTTCATTTTCATTTTTTTCTTTTATTCAAGTTTTTTATACAAAATGAATAATATGGTAATAGTTTACATAATTGCACAGAGATAACCTATATCTAATTGCTTACCACCTCAGGAAGGGGAGAAGGGAGGGAGGGAGGAATAGAATTTGGAACTCAAAACTTTAAATAAATATGTTTATTATTATTATTATTTTAAGTTAATGGTTGGGGCAGCTAGGTGGTGCAGTGGATAAAGTACAGGCCCTAGATTCAGGAGGACCTGAGTTCAAATCCATCCTTAGACACTTGACACTTACTAACTGTGTGACCCTAGACTAGTCACTTAACCATCATTGCCCTGAAAAAAAAAAGTTAATAGTGTCATTGCCTGCACTGCAGCCATCTTCCTCATTTCCCTTCCACTCAAACCTTAGACTCTCACCCTGGGATGCTGGACTCTTGAAATAGGTGAGCTTTTGATTTATCTTGGAAATTATGTCACATCACTGTAAGGGCCAAATTTAGTATGGGGAGAGTTAATTGGGTGGCTCGCCATATTATTGGGGTACAGAAAATAATGAGAGACCTCTAGGTCCAGAGTTAACTGCCTTTTGTTTAGTTATTTCTCTCAGACTGATAAGAAAGGAGATTAACAGCCTCTTTTCCACAAACAAATCAGGGTTTATTAATGGGAACAAAATTACAACATAAACGAAGTTAATAGGGCAAGGGACAATGAGAAAAGGGAGAGAGGAAGGGAAAAAATATGTCCCACTTCCTAGATGGTTAGAATCCAAATCTCCAGGATAAAAAAGGCCCCAGCTCAAATAAAAACTGATTAAAACCCTAAACCTGCCTCCAACCTCGCTTCAATAACACACACTCACCACTACCTGGAATCTGCACCTCATCTGTGCAGTCTCTCCTGGCTCGTCCAAAGCTCAACTCCCCAGCTCCTCTCTCCCTTACTCCTGGGCAAAAAAAAAAACCACAGCACTCTTCTCCCAAAGCCTCCCACTGAACGGGAAATAGGATGCCCCCCCCCAACACACCCCCCAAGCTAATTGGCTGTGTGATGAAATAATGGGATTTAGCAGATACTCAAAGACCCACCTGGAGATTAATCTAGACTGATTGAATCAAGTGAGAGTGATTGATTGCTGATTAGCCTACTTCAAGTTAACTAGATTGTAATCACACCTGCCTAGCCCTTAAGAAGGTATTGTTCTCAGAAGCTAGACTGTGAATTCAACTTGAGAACACCTTCAAAACCAATGGATTTGGATGATGCCAACCAATCAGCTTGAAGCAGTGTGTAAGGACCACCTCTGTTCCAGACCTATAAAAAGCTTCCACAATCAGCTTGCTGGAGAGTTCCTGATTAAAGCTGACTTGTGGAGGAGAACTTGAGCAAGAACCCAATCAGGCTGGAACTCTAGGCTAGATAGGCTTTTTCTTAACTTTCTGAACTCCTTGTGAATATCTGTATGCTTTAATAAATGTTTAATGCTCAAAGACTGGTGCTGAATCTTCTAATTTAAGGTGATCACACAATATAGATTTTAAACATCATAGCTGGTAGCTTTGATTGATAGAACTAACAGGCAGCTCTACAGCTGCAAGCCGGCCAGCTTCCGGACACTAACATGGCATGGCTTTTAAGATTACATCTTTTCAGGGCAGCTAGATGGCGCAGTGGATAGAGCACCGGCCCTGGAGTCAGGAGTACCTGAGTTCAAATCCGGCCTCAGACACTTAACACTTACTAGCTGTGTTACCCTGGGCAAGTCACTTAACCCTAATTGCTTCACTAAAAAAAAAAAAATGATTATATCTTTTCAGTCTAACCATAATGAAGCAAAGATGTGGTCATGAAAACCCCAAATCACAATTAATTCTTTATATTCCCACCATGGGCTTCATTAAGAAATACAGCATGTTTCCTTGATGAAGCAGTAAAAAATAATAGAATATCATAACCCATGCTAACAAACAGTATGCAAATAACAATATAGGAAAGGGAGAAAGGGTAAATTTTGTCCAGAGAGTCAGTTCCTCATGGACTCGTGTTTTGACAGTGTCTACAGTGGGAAATCCTCTGGAGAAGATACATATTACAGATGGTGTATATAGTAACAGAAGGAAAAAACAAAAATATTCATTTGGAGTCCTTGAAATCTTGTCTTTGTTGAGTGTTAAGATGCCATCAGGAAAGGGGGCGGCTAGATAGCACAGTGGATAAAGTACCGACCCTGGATTCAGGAGTACCTGAGTTCAAATCTGGCCTCAGACACTTGACACTTACTAGCTGTGTGACCCTGGGCAAGTCAATTAACCCCCATTGCCCCGCAAAAAAAAAAAAAAAAAAAAGATGCCATCAGGCAGTCTGGATTCTGGTCTGGATTCTGGTTGTCTCTGGATACTTTTACTTCTTTAGCTGTTTAACTGCTGTATTTCCACCAATCTTTAGTATAGCATTGTCAGTGATCAAATTAAACAGCGAGAGCTCTTTAAAATACAACCCATGTAGAACAAATTTAAACTTGATACATACCAGCATATTACGTTGCCCCCTGTGGAGGACACTTATACCCATATGAAATACAGAGTTGAGGCAGTTGGGATATCAATTAAGACAAGGATTTATATCCTGGTTTTTAACACTTTTTACCACCATGTGTTTGGATCAAGGCCAAATTTAGTATTATGTCCATGATGATACCTGAAAATGTTGTAGGAAGGTTACCATACCACATCTCCTAGTTCCGTAGACATCCAGTAATTGTGCTAGGCCCCAGGTGGATGGATTCTGACCATGCCACTAGACAGAGTGAAAAAGCTGAGTCAAGTTGAACCAGGTGCATGTGTTGGAGCTTCCATAACACCAGGCCTTTTTAGGAGGGAGAGAGGAAGAAACTAGACTATGTCCAGCAATTGTGCTCTACATAGCCACTATCATCAGCAAACTATGGACTTCCTGAATGGATTTGGACTAAGGGAATCCCGCCTCCAGGTTTCACTGAAAGGCTGTTCTCTCAGCCTCCATCAGGGCATCTTACCTGTACTTGTCTCTCCTCCTGTTGTACATATATCCTCTTCAGGGCCTGCATCATGGAGTTGAACCATCTCTGTTAAGTTCAGTGTAAGAGCAATTAGTCTCTTAAATGGTAAGTTTCCATAATTCATAGATCTCATATTAATTTCACCAAAGACAATATGATGGTAAAAATGCATGTTATGCTGTATAACTCAGAATATACTTGTAATATATGCAATAATCTCAAACTATACCTAGAGTATACATAGTCACAATGATAAATGAATGTAAATGGCTGATAATATTAAACATTATTACAGAATCTTCATTAAGTAAGTAAACTACATCATCTTGTCCATGACAATAACAGATACTTGAAGTGATAAGCAGGGGCAGCTAGGTGGCGCAGTGGATAGAGCACTGGCCCTAGAGTCAGGAGGACCTGAGTTCAAATCCGGCCTCAGACACTTAACACTTAACTAGCTATGTGACCCTGGGCAAGTCATTTAACCCCAATTGCCTCACCAAAAAATAAAATAAAATAAAATTTTTTAAATGAAGTGATAAGCAATTTATCAATAGGAAATAAAACCTCAATCAGTGAAAGAGCCATGTGCTCTTGGTGGAGAAGGTTTTTTTGCCTGTAGAAGGAAAAGCTTGTTTAAGGTAAGAGCTTATATTGCTAGAATTTGGAGTATACCACATTTTTTAAACTGGTTCCCCAATTCTCTGTATGCCAAAGTGGCAGGGGTTTCTGAATTATCATTGATTCTTCTAATGCTGTCAAAATGATTGTTATGGTAGGAAATATGGAGTTCTTTAGCATTGGCTTTGTCTGTACCACAAATTTGTCACAGGGGTTTATTCAGCTGATGAATGATTACATTCAGTTGGTTATGTTTTGCCAAGGCTATAATCCCATCATTCCCAACAAAAGTACCAGCTTTTTTCAAATCAGCAACATATTTTTCAAAGGCAATATTGTTTTCTCAAAAAAGGCTCAAAGTCTTTTTTATGACTGAGCATATAATTAGCAGTTTCTTGTCTGTGTTTGATATGGTTTTTCGAATGACCTTCTAACTAGTCTCTGAGGGCTCTGAAAAGACAATTTCCATCTCCTGGTACCTTATGGAGTTTGAGTCCCAGGGTTTGCATCTGAAAGCATACCAGCCCCATACTCCATGATTTATAGGTCCCCTTTTTATGTTATCTTCCCCTATTACAATGCCCTTTGAAGGCAGGACCTGTATTACTTGCTTGTATTTGTATCCCATGTGCTAAGCCATTTCCTGGCACATAGTAAACATCTAATAAATGCTTTATCATTCATTCATTCATTCATTCACCTTGGCTGATTTCTTCAAATGGAAACACACCAAAAGGAGCTCAGAAACTTCAGTGGTGAGTAATAAAAGTATAACCCTCTAACACCAAGGCTATGGCCTAGAACCCTGAGAGAGTTAGTTAAGTTCTCTAATATGAGAGCAAGAATTATGTTGAAAAGAAATACCACAAGCCAGACACTGAACTACTCAAGTCTTTGAGGAAGGAATGAGATATGTTGAGTGTCTCTTCATTTCCCACCAGCTGCTCTGCTTGATTAAGACTACAAACATTATGCTTCCCCCAAGATAAGCTCATCACCTGAAATCTCATTATAGTGGAGATTGCTTCAGCTTTCATACTCCCCAGTCTCCTCATAACCCTCAGTTGCTTCTCTGTTTCAAGAGCTGAACAAAAAAAATTCCTTCTAAAGCATCCCTTTATAAGGGCCTTAGAATTGTTTGCCCAACTATTTTTTTTCCAACCAATTGCTCTGCTCTTCTTGATTTAGCTTTCATGGACATCAGCCCCTGCCAGCTATCCTCTAGCATCATGACCCCCACCCCTCAGCTTCCTTCCTCCCCCATTAGATTGTAAGCTCCTTAAGGGTAAGAACTATCTTTTCCTTATTTGTATCCCCAACACTTAGCATAATGCATGGCACATAATAGGTGCTTAATAAATGTTTATTGAATAGTGTAGGTTAGTAGATAACATCTTGATTGGTTGGTAAATTTGGACTGAATGAACCTCAAAGGAGAAAGGGTAGATTGAGAGCCTGGAAATGACAGTGGAGAGCCAGAAGTATTCTGACTCTCCCACCATAAGTAGTGAGGAATAATAATAAATAGATAGAATTCACAAAGTGCCTACTATGTGCCAGGTATTGTGCTAAGTGCTTTACTAATATTTCATTTGATTGGGGGCCAGCTAGGTGGTGCAGTGGATAAAGCACCAGCCCTGGATTCAGGAGTACCTGAGTTCAAATCCAGCCTCAGACATTTGATACTTACTAGCTGTGTGACCCTGGGCAAGTCACTTAACTCCCATTGCCCTGTGCAAAAAAAAACAAATTTCATTTGATCTTCACAACCCTGGGAGGTAGGTAATATGATTATCCCCATTTAATAGCTGAGGAAACTGGGGCAAAAAGAGATTTAAGGGGAGCAGCTAGGTGGTGTAGCAGATAAAGCACTTTCCCTGGATTCAGGAAGACACTTGACACTAGCTGGGTGACCTTGGACAAGTCACTTAACTTCCAATACCCCAGAAAACAAACAAACAAAAAGAGATTTAAGGAACTTGCCCAGGGTCACATGGCTAGTAGGTGCCTGAAGTTGGATTTGAACTAATATCTCCCTGACACCAAGCCTAGCAAGCACTCCATCCACTGGGTTACCAAGTTGCCTAGTTTGCCTAGTTTGTGGGGTATATGAGTAAAAGTACTGGAAAGGGAGGCTGGGACTGCTGTGTCATCAAGAGTTAGCCAGGGAGGATTGTCCTGGAGCCAGTTCAAACCTGTTCAAGAGAGCCAATTGTTAAACATATATATGAATATATAGTGTATATAAGCATATATCCCGTACATATATACATATACATGTACATGTAATTCTGTGTGTGTGTGTATATCTGTCCCCAAGCCCATCATTATGAAATTCTCTTTACTGGTCAAGACAAATGTTCTACCCTTCTGCAAGAGAGCTCCAGACTTTAACAGGTCCCTTTGGGACTCTTCAAGCTTCAAATTCCCTTTCAGGACTCTTTAGACTTCAAGTATTCTCCAGGATTCCTCAATCTTCAGGTCTTTTTTAAGTATCAAGTCACTTGAGGCACTTCAGACTTCCAGCTAGCTTCAAGAGAGAAGAGGTCAATCCTACTTCAGGCTGCTGAAGGAAAAGACTCTTGGAAGGCATGAATGGAGCTGGGAGATTCCATCAGGTCCCTGTTTCCAGCTTACTACATTGGAGACTTGGGGAGTTTTCCCTTGGGCGAGATCCAGGACACTCTAGGATGAGATGAGTTACCTTGCTCCCAGTGGAAGAGTTCCTTCACTCTGTATGAGATAATGGACTTGGGTCAGTTCTCTATGAGATGATTATGGATTTGAGTTAGATTAAACTCTGAGGATGAGGTCTGGAAGATACCCAGCCCTGCCCCCCCAGTATAGTTAGTTTCTCTCTTTGCCTATTGCTTGTCAAGTTCTCACTTTCTCCTTTAAGTTTTATTGCCAATTAACAGTATTTACTTTACTTCTGCTTAGTTTCCCCATGTCAGCTACATCTTAGTTTATGGCCTGTAATAAAAATCATGTCTCTGACCAGTCTGCCTACCCCCTCTCACATGTCAGAACCCCAGTTCCTGTCATGGATTAATTGCAATCAGATAGGGGAATGATTCCCCTTTTCTTTGACATTCCTGAGACTCGTTCCCCCCACCCCTTCCCTCTTCCCTTGGTTTGACCTTGTTCCCCCTCCCCTTTTCCCCCTTGTTCCTAGAACACATATGCATGTCTCCATACATTGATCACTAGCTAAGCACACACCCCGGGTGAGACAGGATTGGATGTTAGATTGTGAGCTCACCCAGTGTACATGGGGACTTTCCTCCCCAAAATTACTATAAAAACCAAGACATAAGTTTATTATTGCAACTCAATCTGTAATTGAGTTTGCCCATTCTTGAGAGAATGTAATCAATCTGTTTCTGCTTGACTTGGTGGTCTCCTTGAGTTATTTGGGTAAACTGAGGCAGTTTGTCCCAAACAACTCTATATTGTCCAGTGTGAGAAAATAATTATTAATAATGGATTACTTGGGGGGAACCCAGAGATCAGCTTCAGTACTTTCTTCTCCCTCCACCCCAGAAAGTTCAGTTCCTGTCTTAGACAAACCCAAGGGAACAAAAGAAATGGAGATAGATTCTTTTGTCTACCTCAGTGAAGGACCACACCTGGATAATGATTTTACCTTAGGCAACTTGAGTGAGAGTCATCTGTAGAGTTCATTTTAATTTAGACCATTCTCAAGTCATGTCAACCAATGCAATTGAATGATGCTAACCAATTAGCTTTGATCAAAAAAGGATAACACTCTTGACCGCTTGAAGATTGTTCTTTTTACTGGTTCCCTTGGCTAAGAATGCTTTTTCTTGGTTCATGCTCTTCTTCTGTAGGTATGACACGCAGTCAATACTTTACTGATATATAATATTAATTAATAATAAATGCTTACTGCCTAAACTGGTGTAACAGCCATTAATATACAAATAGCAATCAATTAATTTATAAAAAAAAGTAGTAGCAATAAGTTTAGACAACACACTATGTATTGATGTGGGCTGGAATTAAGGGTCAAATTGATTGTGAGTCATCCCAAAAGAATTACAAGACTCAATGACTCAGTTTCCCAAGTTTTATTGCAATACTGAGGGTGACCACAGGGAGAGAACCAAAAAAGTGGAAAGGTATCTTTCGAATAGTGAAAGAAAAGACAGTTATATTTATAGTATGGATAAATTGATTATTGGTCTCATTATAATGATCTCCACCTTGGGGAGGCACAGGGGAGGGCCTGTTCTTCTCATTATAATATTCTCCACCTTTGGGAGGTACAGGGGAGGGCTTGTCCTAATTTGGAGTTCCTGGGGTCCTAAGCCAACCCCCGAGGAGGGTACCTTTTTCAACGGAGGTGTGTTTTGGGGGTTTACACATCATAAAGTATATCTGGGAACAAATTTGGCCTTTTCTGTACATGTCTTTTTCTGATTCCCATGCTTAGTTTCAAAACATCTTCATTTATCATTTCTTCCTAGTTTGAGTTTCTATAGGCTGTTTTTTATTTAAGGTCTTCATGGCCTAGCTCCCTCTGCTCCTGTCATGGGCACTGATTACTGTGGGTAAGAGAACTTAGCATCCTGACTTGTAAGTTATCCATTAACTGGGGTCTGAATCCCTTTTAGACCTAATATCTGAATTAGAGCTTGGATCTTAGGTTTTTCTATTAACCCCTTTTTGCCTCCTACATCGGTATAAGCTCTCTCTTGGTTTTGCTACAATCTGGTTAAATGGGTTTATATGTGTGAGGAATTGTTACTAGGATAGTAAGGGGTCAAGCCTTGGATATAAAGGCTTCCCTCCCCTTCCCTCCAATAAGATTTTTCAAAAGCACAGGTCTGACCATGTCACCACCACAATAACAACAAGCCTGCCACCCAGGAACTCTAGTGTTTCCCCACTATCCCCAGAATAAATTTAAACTCATTTGTTTCACTTTCAGTGCTCTTCCTAGCCTGTCCCCTTCTTACCTTTCCAGTCTTCTCACACTTTACTCTCCTATACAAATTCTCAAATACAGCACTTCATCTCCCTCTCACCTCTGTGCCTTTGTCTATCTCCTATTCCTGGAATGTTCTTGCCCCTCACCTCTGCCTCAGTTTCCCTGACTTCAAGACTCATCTCTTCTAGAAGGCCTTTCCTGGTCCCTCTAGCTGCTAATGCTTTCTCCCCTCAGATTTCCTGCTATCTACTCTGAAACTACCCTGATTGTTTACATGGTGTCTCCTCCATTAGAATATTATTAGCAGGGGGGCCGCTAGGTGGCAAGGTGGATAAAGCACCAGTCCTGGATTCAGGAGGACCTGAGTTCAAATCCAGCATCAGACACTTGACACTAGCTGTGTGACCTTGGGCAAGTCACTTAAGCCTCATTGCCCTGCAAAAAAAATTAAATTAAAAAATTTTTAAAAGAATATTATTAGCTCCTTGAAGTTACAGGTGGTGGGTTTTTTTTCTTTCTTTGTATTCCTACTTCTTGGAGGACCTGACATGTAGTAAGTGCTTAATTGATGCTTCTTGACTTGATCTGACCTGGGGTAATTCTCTAAGTTTATAAGTTGCAGAAGTACCAGTCTATATTGGTAGGTAATTCCTCATTATGATTACCTTATCCCAGTGAAATCACTGGTATTAATCAAACATGAGTTGTTTTCAAGCCCGAAAAGATCTAAACCCATCGATTAAAGATAAAAAAAAAAACTCCACCTGTGATGTCATCACCATAGGGACCTCCTAAGGAAGAAATCCCTTTACCAACGAAGATTTGCAGCCACTCCCCAACTTGAGTGCCTTGGGACACTGAGAGAGGATTCATTGATGATCAGTATGTGTTAGCAGTGATGCTTGAACCCACATCTTCTGACTCCAAGGCCACCTCTCTAGAACCTTGCCTCATGCTAAAGAAAACTTCTTTGCTGTGCAAAAAAAAAATTGTATTGGCTATCACATTTCTTACTGTGCAGTAAGAAATGACGAACAGGATGATTTCAAAAAAGCTTGGAAAAACATGTATGAAATGATGTATTGGAAAGTGAGCAGAACCAAGAGAACACTGTACCCAGAGACAGCAATATTGTTCGATGAAGAACTGTGAATGACTTGACTATTCTCAACAATACAATAAGCTGAGACAATCCCAAAAGAATCCTGATGAAACATACTCTCCACCTCCAAAGAAAGAATGAATATTGATGGAACAGACCAAAGCATGCTATTTTTCACATTCTTTCATGAAGTGACAAATATGGTGATGATGTTTTGCATGATCCTATATGTATAACCCATATCGGATTGTTTGCTGCCTCAGGAAGGGGGTAGGGGAGGGAGGAAGGAGGGATAGAGTTTGGAACAGAAAAATATAAATAAAAATGTTTAACCTAAAAAAAATTTATTTTAAAAAAAGAAAAAAAAACTTAAAAAAAAAGAGCAGTTATAAGAGAAATAAGGTCATTGGTGATTTCTTCTTTGCAGACACTTTTGCAGTGGTAAGAACTCTCTTTGGTTTTGAAGTCCCAAGGACCTGGGTGCCAATCTCAGCTTTGCTACCTATGAGACCTTGGAGACGAGCTTGGTTTCCTGATCTGTAAAACAAGGAAGCTGGACTAAATGGTCCCTTCCATCTGTAAATCTGTGATTATTTGATTTCTCACCCTCCTTTCTTTCACCTCTAGAACTCTTTCTTATCCCTTCTTTTTTTTTTTGGTGGGGGGTGAGGCAATTGGACTTAAGTGACTTGCCCAGGGTCACACAGCTAGTAAGTGTCAAGTGCCTGAGGCCGGATTTGAACTCAGGTACTCCTAACTCCAGGGCTGGTGCTTTATCCACTGCACTACCTAGCTGCCCCCTCATCCCTTCTTCTAAGGCTCAGTTTTGCTCTTCTTCCTCATCTTAATTTTCTTGTAGAACTCATTCATCACTTTGATTTCTAATGCCTCCCCAATATGGATCACACATACACATGCACACATATACATATGTGTATTCCTCATCTCTCTTTTTAGTCTAATATTTATAGCTATCTACAAGCCACCTTTAATTGGATATATGAAACCCATCAAAAACCAAAGTTATCATTCTCCCCAAAACTGGCTTTCTTCCTCAAATTCCCTCATCCTGTTAGCAGTACCATCTGCTCTACATTCTATATCTTTGTTGAAAATTATTTTAAATTTATCTTCAAAAGGTGTGTTTAAAGGTTTTAAAATGAAAAGGTGTTAGTCCTTCTAGAAAATAATTTCAGGGGAGCAGCTAGGTGGCGCAGTGGATAGAGCACTGGCCCTGGAGTCAGGAGGACCTGAGTTCAAATCCAACCTCAGACACTTAACATTTACTAGCTATGTGACCCTGGGCAAGTCATTTAACCCCAATTGCCTCACCAAAAAAAAATTTCTGGGAGTGTTTGGATTAAAGATAGTTTATAAAAGCTGCAGGTGAATTTCTAGGTCTATATCCCAAAGAGATTTAAAAAAAAAAAAAGGAAAAGTACTTATATGTACAAAAATATTTATAGCAGCTCTTTTTTGCAGTGGCAAAGTTGCAGTGGCAAAGAATTAGAATTGGAAATTGAGGGGATGGCTGAACAATTTGTGGTATATGATTGTGATAGAATATTTTTGTGCTATAAGAAATGAGGAGCAGGATGCTTTCAGAAAAACCTGGAAAGACTTATATAAACTGATACAAAGTGAAGTGAGCAGAAGCAGAAGAACACTGTATACAGTAACAACAATATTGTACAATGATTAACTATGAATGACAATTCAACAATACAATGAGCCAAAACTATTCCAAAGGACTTATGATGAAAATGCTATCTACCTCCAGAGAAAGAACTGATGGGATCTGAAAGTAGATCAAAACACAGTTTTTAAAACATTTATATTTCTTGGATGTTGGTTGGGGTTTTTTTTTTTGGTCCATGTTTTCTTTCACAACATGACTAATATGGAAATTTGTTCTCTATGACTATACATGTATAAAATATATAAAATTGCTTGCCTAGTCCAAGAGGGAGGAGGGAAGGGAGGGAGAGAGTTTGGAACTCAAAATTGTAAAAAAAAAAATAAAGGTTAAAATTATTTTACGTGTAATTGGGAAAAAGTAAAATATTTAAATTTTTTAAATTAATAAAATTAAAAATTGCAGGTGATCTTAAACCATTGCTTGAGGCTACCTCACCCTTGCCTAGAAAGCTACTATATGAAAAGTCAAATATTTATTGGCAGGGAACCATTTTATAGTTTTTCTTCTCCCAAGATAAGGTAAAAATGTAGAACTGCTTGACATAGAAAACTTCTGGCTAGAGTCTATCAAGGGACTTGCTCTATGAAATTGCATGTGAATCTATTTGTCTGGAATATGTATTTCTGTTGAGTTTAAGTGTAAGAAAATAATGGGGTTTGGGGACTCCCAGAGGCCCCTGCTTGAGGGCCTAACTCTGGAGCCTTGCCTGATCTGTTTCAGAGCCAGCCCAGAGTAAGTAAAGTTGAACCTAAGACTCTGAATACAGACAATAGAGGTTAAACCCACACCTACCTGAAAGACTTTTCCCCCAGAGGGTCTGTTCTCTGACCTCTGACCTCAGAACATACTACTCATGGACCACCCTCAAGTCCAGTAAACCAATAGATTTGAATGATGCCAGCCAATTAGCTTGGAGCAGTGTGTGAGGGGAGGCCTTTCCTCTGGGCCACAAAAAGCTTACACTCTCTCACATACTCTCTTGTCCTCAGACTAAGAGGAGGCGGCTGTGCCTTGCTCTCTCTTCTATCCTAGGTATGTAGGGCTTCTGAACTTTCGGAGCCACGTGTTCTCTCTTTAATAATATTTAATATGCTATAATAAATGCTTAATGCCCCAAACTGGTGCTATAGCCTCTAATTTATAAGTAGCAATATA
Organism: Dromiciops gliroides; assembly: GCF_019393635.1. Taxonomy (NCBI): domain Eukaryota; kingdom Metazoa; phylum Chordata; class Mammalia; order Microbiotheria; family Microbiotheriidae; genus Dromiciops; species Dromiciops gliroides. The sequence goes on from NC_057861.1 coordinate 235,238,580, forward strand.
TTAGAAAACCCAGCTAAGTTCCCTAAAACTTGGGACAGAGATAAGCACCCCCATATAATTTCAAATGACACATAAGGAAGGTAGATAGAGCTGAACATTGATAGGTTAGAAACCCCAACTGAAACCTTTTCTCTGATTAGCTTGGGAACACTCATAGAAAGGACTTTCTCACTAAGGAAGGCAAAGTAGTTCATTGAAGAGATACACTGTCTGGATGGACTTTGGTCCCAGGAAGAACTACAAAGCTAAGAAACTATGTATAGTCTGAATGGTTTGACAGTGAAATGAAAAGATGAAAGCAGTTACAGTTTTAGTCATTGATACCAAAGGGAAAGAACTTGGAATCAGAGCAGTTCAGGAATCGATGGATTCAATTCTCATCTCTCATTATCCTACCTGTTCAAATTTCACCTTCTCTAGGAAACCTTCCTTGAGTCCTCCCCTCCCCCATAGTAAACACATCACATACACCTATAGACCTGCCATTGAACCTTACATTGTATCTAGCTTTCACCTTTCTTATGCAAGGATTAGGTTTTATTTTGTATTAACTGTATTATCATTATCTCTGTGTATCTTATCTCCATACTAGAACAGAAGTGAAGGAGAGCAGATAGTTATCTGAACTTTGTATTTCCCATAGAATTTAGGACAGTGCTTTGCACAGGGTAGGAACTTAATAAAAGTTTGTTAAATTTGAATAGATACAGAACTCAACATTAGACCTCCTTTCTTTCACTGAGGCAGTTGTAGTGGAAAGAGTACTGCTGGTTTTGGAGTCAGAGGACTTTGGTTTAAACTTATTCTCTACTAGTCATTAGCTGTGTGACCTTGAACTAAGTAAGTCACCTTACTAAGTCTCTCTGGGCCTCAAATCTGTCATCTGCAAAAGGAAGGGGTTAGACTTGATGACTAGAGTTCAGTAATGTTCAGTTCACATACATTAACAGAGTTATATGTTTAACAAATCATGAGAGGAAGTTTAGTGTTTCCAATCTGAATTTTATATATTTTGAAGGTTTTATTTAGGACCACTAAAGGGGAATGGCAAATACTCTAATTGCAACAAAAGTACGTAAGGGGAGTAAAACGGCCTTGCAATGTTGAATTTACAAACCTGAAGTTATAAAGTGGCAATAAATGTTATAATTCTGTATTCACTTGCTTCTTTTTTTTTTTAAGTGAGGCCATTGGGGTTAAGTGACTTGCCCAGGGTCACACAGCTAGTCAGTGTTAAGTGTCTGAGGCCAGATTTGAACTCAGGTCCTCCTGAATCCAGGGCCAGTGCTCTATCCACTGTGCCACCTAGCTGCCCCTATTCACTTGCTTCTACTCAAAGTCCAAGCTGGGTTCCCCTTCCCCTTCTTCCCACAAACTGTGTCTCTCTGTTATAGGGCAGGAGAAGGAAAAAGCATTTATTAAGCACTTACTATGTTCCAGGCATTGTGCTAAGTATTTTAGAAATATGTCCAGGTAATAGGAACCCCAGTTCCAACTTTTGGGCAAGGCTGTGCCTTTATATGTAAGTGACAACCAAGTCAAAAGAATAGGGCATCTAGGACCAAGAGAGCTGAGCAGATATGCAGGTCTGAGACAGACAAGTCCTTAGGATAACTTCTATGGTCTGGAGAATTAGAAGTGAGCCACAAGTCTCAGAACAAGCTCGAAGTGATATTAAATAAGTTCAAAATATCAATTGCAAGGAACAAGCCAAGGATCTTGAGACAAGGAGATCTTAAAGGTGAGAAAGGTCAGCCAATTTCAAGAATAGAACATTCAAGGATATGGAGAGGCGAAAGAGCATGATGTTATCACCAGCAAACAGAACGCAAGGATGAGCCTGATAATGGACTAAATTTTATTTGTCAAAAGGGTTCAGCTGTAAAGTTCTAGAACTCCCAGATAAAAAGTGTGTGGGGGCAGATAAACTTGCCTGTAAAACCCAATGATTATCACATACATTCTGTTGTTGCTGGCTTGTGATATTAACACAATCAATTTAGTCAATGGGAGAATCCCAACCAGGCATTTCCCACCTTGATTAGCTGGAACCTAGTGTCAGTTCATGGGTTGGCCTTGCCTTGATAATGTTTTCTATGATCACTGCATGAATTATTTTTACAAATGGGTAAAAACATAGTGCTTGAAAGGACCAACTATATTTTGCCAAAGTCGTCAGGAATACTATAGCTGGGCTGTGATAGCTCAATAAGACCTGGGCTTCACTTGGGTTTTGTTGCTCCAAAGCAGATGAGCTTTTATTTCTAATAGTTCTCTGCCCTGTGGGATAATCTGGTTGCCTTCGATAGAAATTCACTGGAGTTGTTCACTGGAAACCCAGTCATTTTGCCCCTCCAATTCATGTTTACCCCTTAACAATGACACTTTAATAATTAGCTATAGTTATAATATCTAAACAAAGTATCTGCAGCATTCCACACCTTTGATATCATATACTGAGCCATGTCGGGGTAGGGCAAGGAGAGTTAAAGGAAGACTTAGCTACATGTCACACCACAATAAATAATATATATTTTTAAAGTATATGTTGGTGAGCAAAGGAAATACATGAGAACAAAGCTCACACTTTAAAAATGTGATCAACAAATGTTAGCAAGAGAAAGAAAAGGAAAGCTGACATTGCTTCCTGAGTCCGGCTACTATTTCATGGTGTGATAAAATAATGGAATTTAGCAGATACTCAAAGGCCCACCTGGAGATTAATCTAAATTGATTGAATTAAGTGAGAGTGATTGACTGCTGATTAGCCTACTTCAAGTTAACTAGATTGTAATCACACCTGGCTGGCCCTTAAGAAGGCATTGTTCTCAGAAGCTAGACTTTGAACTCAACTTGAGAACACCTTCAAGTCCAGTGAACCAATGGATTTGGATGATGCCAACCAATCAGCTTGAAGCAGTGTGTAAGGACCACCTCTGTTCCAGACCTATAAAAGCTTCCCCAATCAGTTTGCTAGAGAGTTCATGATTGAAGTAGGCTCTCGAGAGGACTTGAAGAAGAACCAGACCAGGCTGGAACTCTAGGCTAGGTAGGTAGGTAGGCTTTTTCTTAACTTTCTGAACTCCATGTGAATACCTGTATGCTTTAATAAATGTTTAATGCCCAAAAACTGGTGCTGAAGCTTCTAATTTAAGGTGATCACACAATATAGATTTTAAACATCACAATGGCTACCCAGAAAGAACATGTACATTTTACATGCATGATTTTCTTGTTCACCTAAGACTTCTTCTCTGGGAGTCAATAATTAAACATATCTAAAGTATCAAGAAGCCTAAGAAGCAGGGAGATAGTGTAGTGTAAAAAAAAATTTTTGACTGCTAATCTAATCTGAAAAATTTATAACTGGACTTATATGAAAAATTATAACTTTAGAAAAATTATAATTGGGCCATAAGTCCCATCTGGATTGCCATTCAAAATGTAAGAATATTATTAACTAACTTGGCCTAATCTGTGGACTTTTGGTTGGCTATCTGACTGCTTTTAATATAATATGGGCCATAGGGGGCAGCTAAATAGAGCAGTGGATAAAGCACTGGCCTTGGATTAAGGAGGACCTGAGTTCAAATCCAGCCTCAGACACTTGATACTAGCTGTGTGACCCTGGGCAAATCACTTAACCCTCATTGCCCTGTAAAACAAACAATATATATATATAAAATATGGGCCATTTAAAATTCCCCCACTGCTTCTCCCAAATCGAAAAGCAAATGCCTCTCTGTAAATAACAGCACAAGGATTTATTTAGATGAATAAACTTAGGGATAAAGGCAAGAAAAGAAGTAAGATAACAAATTAAAATACAACCTGTCATCTTTTTAAACTTTGTCTCCTGCCATTGCCTCCACTTCCTGAGAGTATTCTGCCCGCTGCCCGCTGCCCACTGCCCACTGCCCACTGCGGCCTGCAGCCATGCCTTGCTGGGACCTGTTCACCTTTAGTCCTCTCCATCTTTCTCAGTCCTCTCCCTTTCACTCTTTGTCTCTTTCACTCCAGCTCCCCTGAGCTTCTCTCACTGACCTCTTAGCGTCTCTACCTTCTCACTAGCTCTTCTCCACTTTCCCTGTCAGCCCCTCACTTTAACTGCTCTGCTCCTCTCCCATCTCTCTGGCATCCTCCCTGTGTCTCCTAAGCCTCCTCTGTATGGACCAACCTTCTTCTAGCGTCCCCCTCACTGAAAAGCCCCTTTCTTGTCTCCCTGTGTCTTTTTTTATTAACCTCCTCTCTCAGGTGAAACTCGGGCTGGCCCCCTGGGCACATGGGCCCCACCATGCCACTCCCAGGGCCCAGGGTTTTTCATCTGTGCATCTTAGCCTGGCTCAGAGGCCCCAAAGGGGACCCAACAATACCACTATTAGGTCTTTTTCCCAAAGAGATCATCAAAAAGGGAAAAGTACCCACATGTACAAAAATATTTATAGTTGCTCTTTTTGTGGTAGAAAGGAATTGGAAATTATGGGGCTGCCCATCAACTGGGGAATGGCTGAACAAGCTGCGGTATATGAAGGTAATGGAATACTATTGTGCTGTAAGAAAAGATGAGCAGGCAGATTTCAGAGAAACCTGGAAAGACTTGCATGAACTTATGAGATGAGTGAGATGAGCAGAACGAGGAGAACACTGTACACACTATCACAGTTGATCAACTGTGATAGACTTGATTCTTCTCAGCAATACAATAGTCCTTGATAGTTCCAAAGGACTCCTGATGGTAAATGCTCTCCAGGGGAGGCTAGGTGGCACAGTGGATAAAGCACCAGCCTTGGATTCAGGAGTACCTGAGTTCAAATCTGGCCTCAGACACTTGACACTTACTAGCTGTGTGACCCTGGGCAAGTCACTTAACCCCCATTGCCCCGCAAAAAAAAAAAATCCTCTACAATCAAGAAAAAAAGAATGATGGAATCTAGATGCAGATTGAACCATACTATTTCTAATTTTTTTGGTTTTCTTTTTTGAGGTTTTTTCCTTTTTGCTCTGATTCTTCTTTCACAGCATGACTAATGCAGAAATATGTTTAATGTGATTGTACATATATAACCTAAATCAAATTACTTGCTGTCTTGGGGAGGGGGGAGAGGGAGAAGGAGGGGAGGGAGGGAGAAAACCATGCATACTCTTTGACCTAGTAATCCCACTACTAGGTCAGTATCCAAAACAAAAAGTTAGGGGCGGCTAGGTGGCGCAGTGGATAAAGCGCCAGCCCTGGATTCAGGAGTACCTGAGTTCAAATCCAGCCTCAGACACTTGACACTTACCAGCTGTGTGTGAGATTTAAAATTGGATATTAGATCATAAATCTCCCCTACTTAACTTTTCCCTTAATTTATCTCCCAGACTAGTAAATGGAAGAAGCTTCTGGTTTTCTAGATAGAGCCTTTATTGTATATAAGGTGTTGTTGATTAGAAGGATAGGAAAATAGAAATACAGTACAAATCGTCTTAAATCTAGGCTTAGTCTATATTCCTTATAAAAACTCACCAAACCGAAAAGGCCACCTTTGGAGAGAGGGAGACCGTCTGTGCCGCGCCCGCCAGGAGTCCCGCCAAGCAGGCAAAAAGGCTACTCTCGTTCCCTCCACCCCGGAAGTCAAAAACCCGGCAGGCAGTCTGACATGCGCAGCAGGCGGACTGTTCATCTCCTCCCCAAAAGGGTGGTCCTTGAAAAACTGGCATCTTTCAGTTATCCTAACCGACTGTTAAAAACTTTCATATTTTACCACATTTCCCCCCTTTGCTTCCTCAAGAAACGGAATGTTTCCTTGATGGAACAGTAAAAAGAATATAATAACTTTTGCTGACTAATAATATGCGAACAACAATACAGAAAAGGAAGAGAGGAAAGTTTTGTCCAGAGGGGCGATTTTTTTTTCTTTCCTCATGAACCGACGCTTTGACATTAGTCTTGCAAAGGGAGAGCCTCTGCAGAGAGTACATGTTACAGATAGTATATAACAGAAAGGAGATAGTAAAAGCTAATAAAACAAAACAGTTCATATAAAGTCTCTGAGTTCTCTTGTCTTCTTGAAGTGGTAAGATGTCATCAGGAGGAAACTGGATTCTGGTCTGGAAAACTGGATTCTGGACTCTGGTCTGGAAAGCTGGATTATCTTCTTTAACTGTTTGAATTGCTGTATTTTTTTTTACTAAACCTTAGCATAGCATTGTCAATGATCAAATTAATAAATTCCATTACATTCCCTCCTTTATATCCTTAGACTTCCAATAGAGGGTTGAGGTAGTTTTGCAATCAGTAACACTTTTTACCACCATGTGTCTGGATCAAAGTCAAATTTAGTATGTGTTCATGACACCTGAAAATGTTAAGGAAAGGTTATCATACCATATCTCATGGTTGCCCATCAATTGGGGAATGGCTGGACAAATTTGAAACAAGAAATCTTATAAAAGCAAATGTTGAAAACTATCTACATGTAACTGGAAAATAATAAAATATTTTTATGGAAAAAAAATTTCTCCTATTTCACAGGGTTGTTATAAGGATCAAATAAGCTAATGTATATAAAGCATTTTGCAAACATATATTCTCTATATACAATTTTAGTTATTATTTTTATCTCATTTTCATCTTTTTTTGATGTTGATATAGAAATATCCCCAGGACAAGTTGGGATTCCGCTATTATTGTTTGATATATAATATTATAATAATAATAGCCAGCATTTACATAGCACCCAGCATGTGCCAGGCACTACTTTACAAACATTACCTCATATGATCCTTACAACATTCCTGTAAGGTGGGTTCTATCATTATTCCCATTTTGCAAATGAGGAAACTGATGTAGACAGATGTTAAGTGACTTGCCCAGGGTCACACAGCTAATAATTTGAACTCCGGTCCTCCTGATTCCAGGTCCATTTCACAATCCACTGCATTATGTAACTGCTTCCTGTTATGTATTGCTCAGGTGGATAAAATAATTGCCTTTTAAAACTGGATAAAACATATGAGGATGTGCACTCATATTCCATAAGATCACTGAGAGCATCTTCAGAGCAACTCTATTAGAAAAGAGGATAATGGGGATGATATATACTCATCCCTGTCCCCACCTGGTTTTGATTTCTTCTATTAGTTTTCTATGTCTTGAAAGCTTTTCATTTATATATTATAAACATTCAATATGGTGACATAGATTTTAAACATTGTACTTAAATATTTATGGATCAATATGATGTCTACTTAATTCTGTCTGTGATGTTCTCATTCTAATATAGATTATTTGTTAAATTCTCAGGAATATTTGTGAGTGAATGCCCATCAACTGGAGAATAATTGAATAAATGTTGCTATATGAATATAATCAATTATTATTGTACCAGAAGGGATGATGGTTATAATGGATTCAGAAAAGCCTAGGAAGATTTGTAAGACCTGATGCAGAGGTGGTCATCTAAGATGGTGACTCCCACACACCGACTCATTGCCCGGAGGCAGGAGGAAGCAAATAAGCAACATGTGAGGTGTCAGAAATGTTTAGAATTTGGACATTGGACATATGAATGCACAGGAAAAAGAAAATACTTGCATAGACCTTCAAGAACAGCAGAACTTAAGAAAGCTTTAAAAGAAAAAGAAAACAGATTATTATTACAACAAAGCATTGGAGAAACTAATACAGAAAAAAAGACCAAGAAAAAAAGGTCTAAGAGTGTTACCAGTTCCAGCAGCAGTAGCAGTGGAAGTTCAGCCAGTGATTCTTCATCAGAGAGTGAAGACTCCTCTACCTCTTCTTCCTCTGATGATAATGATACTGAGGAAAGTTCTTCTACTTCATCATCATCACTTTCCTCAACTAGTTCTTCCTCTTCTTCTGATTCTGAGTCAGATTCCAGCTCTTCCTCTAGCACCAGCTCTAGCACAGATAGCAGCTCTGATGATGAGCCACCAAAGAAGAAGAAAAAGAAATAGAATTGCTTTAAGCATTTCTAATCATTTAGGACTGATGAATTGACAAATGCTAATGTATTTGTCAAAAGAGGCGTTAGAATATGTAGTGGCCAAATGGAATAACTGGTCTAAATTTCTATAATTCCAAAGCTTTCTAAATGTTTCACATTTTAAGGGCATAAAGGTTATTAATAACAAAGTGTATGTAAATTTTTTTTAATTTTAAGGAGAATTTTGTTTTCATTTTTTTAATCTTAAAAACATATCTTTAAAATTTAATCAAAGCTGAAGTCCAGTAAATCTGGTATTTATGTATTGAAATGTGTAAACTTTTTGTGAAATAAATGCCATACCTTGTTTGTATGCTGATATTGTATATTCTGACACTGGTTTCACTTGTTTTCAGGATAATCTGGTAAAATAACTGGGAACAATGACTTTCCAATGCTTTTGGTTAAATATTACCATGTCAGTCAGATTGAATACAGTGTTACTACTATGAATGTGTCATCCAATTGTTAACAATGTGTTATATTTCTAAGTTTATCCTTAGAGGGTTTGCTGTTTTTGTGATAGGTTTTTTTTTTAACTTAATGTCAGAAATGAAATGTAATGAGATGTATACTAATCTAGTAGATATTTTTAATTGTGGGCAACAGTTTTCAACTTGTTGGGATTTCTTTCTATTTTATTTTCTTCTGGTTCCCTAAGTACTCAGAGCCATACTATTTTGGAGATAGAATGTCTAATAGGAAAACAATCATCTTGAATAAGCTAAAGGGAGAAGAAAAAGAAAACTGAAATTACTTAGTTTAATCTTGGTGCCTTTTGATAAAAATATATGATAATAGAAGTGAGTGACAGCATGAAAGGTTGAATTAAATGTTTTATTTAGGCACTTAAATGAATATATATATATATACAAATTATGTAATCTGAATATATTCATTGGGTGAATATATGTATATGTGTATGTGTGTATTTGTACATATGTGTATGTGTGTGTATGTGTACATATGAAATCTGAAATGAGGCACTAACAAAGTTACCATTCCAGAAGAATGGCAGATAAGGGAAGGTGGGGAATGAAATAGAGGAATTTTTTTAAAATAAAGTTGAAACAAAATAAGTTGCCATTTCATTTCAGAGTTCCCAAATGGAATACTCTTTCTCTTTACTATTTTTGCAGTTATTGTGTTGCACAATTCCTGTGGTACTGGTATTGTAATGAAGAGTGTGTGTTGGATACATCCAGTATGTTTACATAGACAGAAGGTACACATTAGTTGAAATCCAGCATGAAAGATGCAGGTTAAAAACAAAATATTATATATAATTATACTTCTTAGCAGATAACAATTTGCTGTGATGAGTTTAATCAGTTGACAGTCATCTTTATCCTGTGATGTAGTCTTTTAATTTGATTATTGATGGTATTCCCTTTTTGGGGGGAGGGTGCAACATTTGTGGGGAAAGTTAAAAATATCCTGATTTTTGTTTCAATATAGTGTAAACTATGGATATTAAACTATTTTTATGAGAAAGTAGTATAGAGTTAATTTTAAATAAAATGTGCTTCTATTTAAATGTTGAGAAATAAGTATCTTGTCAGTCTTAAGGAGTCTGCAATTATTTGTATGTTTTACAGAATCACTTGGAAAGATCGTAAATTAATTACTAGAACATTATTTGAAAGACTCATGTTAAAGAATGTACCAGTTAACAGGGAAACAATAAATTATCAAACAAGCACACACACACACAAAGAACTGATGCAGAGAGAACTGACCAGAACAATCATGTCAATTATATAAAGGAAAATAGCTTTTTAAGACATCAGAACTGGAGGTGGATCCAAGATGGCAGAGGAAAGGCAATGACTTGCCTGAGTTCCCCATCCCAAAATACTTGTAACTCATAAGAACTTTATCATCATTAGGGCAGCTGGATGGAGTATATTTAGACAGAAAGCATGGGTGTGAGTTGAATATGAGGGCAAGAGATCTTTAAAAAAAAAAATGGGTGAGGAATGCACTGGTAGAAAAGGAGAGGGAGAGGTGGAAGGGGGTAAAGTACCTCACCTAAAAGAAGCAGGAAAAAGCTTATACAGTGGAGGGAAAGATGGGAGAGGTGCCAGGGAATGAGTAAACCTTACTCTCATTGGAATTGGCTCAAAGAGGGAAATAACATGCACACTCAATTGGGTATAGAAATCTATCTTGCCCTGCAAGAAAGTAGGAGGTGAAGGAGATAGGGGTGGGGTGGGTGATAGAAGAGAGGGAATATTTGGGGAGGGGGCAGGCAGAAACAAAATACTTTAAAAAAATTTTTTTGCAGAGCAATAAGGGTTAAGTGACCTGCCCAGGGTCACAGCTGGATTTTAACTCAGGTCCTCCTGAATCTTGGGCCACTGTTTTATCCACTGCACCACCTAGCTGCCCCAGCAAAACACTTTTGAGGAGGGACAGGGTGAAAGGAGATAGAGAATAAAGTAAATGGTGTGGGAAGGGAATATGAGTAGGGAAATACAGTTTGTAATAGTAACTGAAAAAATTTTGAAGCAAGTTTATCTGATAAAGGCCTGAATTCTCAAACACACAGAGAACTGAGTCAAATTTATTAAAATAAGAGTCATTCCCCAATTGATAAATGATCAAAAGATATGAAGAGTTTTCAGATGAAATAATCAGAGCTATCTATAGCCACACTAAAAAAAAAAATCTCTCACTATTGATTAGAAAGATAGAAGTTGGGACAGCTAGGTGGCGCAGTGGATAGAGCACTGGCCCTAGAGTCAAGAGAACCTGAGTTCAAATCCGGCCTCGGACACTTGACACTTACTAGCTGTGTGACCCTGGGCAAGTCACTTAACCCCAATTGCCTCACCCCCCCAAAAAATGCAACTAGGAAATATTTAATGAAATAAATGCAAATAGAATAAAACAGAGATAATCATATAAAGAAAAAGAAAGATAGAAGTCAAAACAATTTTGGGGCACTACCTCATACCTACTGGATTAGATATTGGGACAGCAGAAGAAAATGACAAATGTCATAGGGCATATGAGGAAAATGAGACATTAATGCACGTTGGTGGAGTTATAAACTGATTCAAACATTCTGTAGAGCAATTTGGAACTATGGCCAAAGGGCTATAAAACCATACATACTCTTTGACCTAGTAATACCACTACTAGGTCAGTATCCAAAAAGCAATAAAAAACAAAAAGTTAAAGGACCTATATATGCAAAAAATATTTATAGCAGCTATTTTCTGGTGGGAAAGAATTTTAAATTGAGATGCCCATCAATTAGGGAATGGCTGGACAAATTGTGGTATGTGATTATGATGGAACACTATTGTGTTATAAGAAGTGATGAGGAGCATGCTCTCATAAATACCTGAAAAGACTTACATGAGCTGATGCAAAGTGAAATTTACTATGTACAAAGTAACAGCAGTATTGTAAAATGTTCAGCTGTGAATGACTTGGCTATTCTCAGAAGTACAATGATCCAAGACCAATTCTGAAGGACTTATGATGAAAAATGTAATCCATCTCCAGAGAAAGAAGTGATGGTGTCTGAATACAGATTGAAGTATAATTATTTTTGTTTATTTTTCTTGAGGTTTTTTTTAATGTTTTCTTTCTTTCTTATTTTAACCCAAACCCTTATTTTATTTTTTAAAATGTAATAAATATTATTATAGTTTTGGGTTCCAATTTTTATCCCTCTTTCTCTCCCTCCCCATTTCCCTCTCTGAAGTGGCAAGCAATCAGATATGGGTTATACAAGTACTATTATGTAAAACATTACACTTTTTTTCATTTTGTTTAAGAAAACTTGAGTAAAAGAAAAAAATGAAAGAAAGTGAAAAATAGCATTTATGTCTAAATCTTGTACCCATTTTGACCTTATTTTGGTATAAGGTGTAAGATGTTGGTCTATGTCTAGTTTCTGCCATACTATCTTCCAGTTTTCCCAGCAGTTTTTCTCAAATACTGAGTTCCTATCCCAGAAGCTGGGATCTTTGGGTTTATCAAACAATAGATTACTATAGTCATTTACTACTGTGTCTCCTGTACCTAACCTATTCCATTGATCCTCCACTCTATTTAGGAGCTATTATTATTAAGTCATTTAGCCTAAGAGCTGCTGATTAAATGGCTTTTTCCTTTGGCCTATTCACATCCCTTCTTTTTGTAAGTCCTTTCTCAGCCTTCCCTTCTCATTCTTTATTAGGATATTGCCTTTTCTTCCAATGTCAAGATGAAAAACCTAGCTAGTCCCTGGTCGCCTTTCTTCCTCCATCATTCCAGAAGATGCTTGGTGAACATAGCCAGGGGGTCCATCCTAGTCCATAGGATACACAAAGGTGGATTAGGTTACCCCAGGTTAGCTCCTAGAGAGATGAAGGGTTGGTCTCCAACTCTGTGACATTAATGAATGGGCAGTAGGTGGCGCCCTCTCTGCATTGTCCCCATGTCTCTGTCTTCCTTCTTTAAAAGCTCACATGCTGCCACTTTAGAGTTCCCATGAAAGCATGAGGATCAGATGACATCATCCCCCCCTCCCCCCACACACACACATTGAAGCATCCCATCCCACCTCCCCAGGTAATTCCCCTGTGGTCCTTTCAGGAGCAGTAATTCCCTCCTTTATTGGAATGTATTCTCTCTTTCTAGGAAGATAGGTACCACAGTGCCTGGCATATAGTAGGTGATTAATAAATGTTTATTGAATGAATGAAGGTAGCTGAGGTGCTGCCTGGGTATCCTTCTGCAGGTAGGACATGGAAAAGTCTAAGGAGGAAAGCTCCCCAAATCATCCAGGAGATTGCACAGCTGTCCCAGAGGTGTAGCTTCATTCGAACATGTTTGGAGCTGACAATGGGTAGGCAAAAATGGAGCTTGACTTCTAGTTGACTTGAGAATTTATATATGATGAAACATCATCTGCGGCCCATAAAGGAAGCAAGTATGGATTGCATCCCTCAGGAAATTCCTCACAGACTAAAATATTTCACAGTGATCCCAAAAAACATTCAAAGCTTAGAGACACATTTTAAAACCTCTAGCATGAAGATGCTCATGTGTTGGAGGGGTCTCTGCATGGATTTGTTTTGTTATTTTTAAGTGGTTCTTCATTTTAGGCCATGAAGTTTATTTCATTTGGGTCTGTTTCAAGTGAAGGGCCCTCAATGAGCTCATTATTTTAAAAACCACAATGAGAAAACAGATAAAAGACAGTCGGTCAGATAGAATCTTTTACCATTGGTAAACTATTACCATTGGTAGTTAATTTTCAAATTATTTTTGAAATGTGAAAAAAAATTGCCTTTACTTTTTTTAAGTTATCATTTAACTTTGTGGCCTATTAAGTCAGTTTGAAATGAGTTGAAAATTAGTCTGCTGTTGTATCAAGGTATGAGTAGAAGTAGAAGCATTCTCCTTAGACCACTGAAATAGTTGTAATACCACATCTGTAGCTAGTCATCATCCCACAGTTTAGGGATGGGAATGGTCTTTGGTGTTTCCCACAAAGCATTTCAAACAAAACCGGTAATAAGAATGCAGTCTGTATAAACAAATAGTCATTCCCTGTAACCTCCAGCTTCCAACCCCCAACAAATCACCCATGACAAGGGCCAATTCATACCTGCGTTTTCTTTTCCATTGTTTTCCCTGGGCTTACTTCTTCTATCTGCCCATTTGTATACACAGAAACAAACATCAATCACTGTGGTCTGCAAATGAGTAAAAGCAAACAGCTCTGATCCCCATTCTTGGTAAAATCCAAGGGGCAACCCCAAAATGATGCATAGAGAAATGAAAACCTTTGGAATAGTGGGAGTAGACAGGGCATGAGATTCTGGGCAGACAGGGTGCGTGGCAAAGGACCCATTACAGAGATACACATTTCCATTGGAATGTGGACCCTTAGTGACTAAGGACATACAGTACTTGTGGTGGATCAACAGTCCCAATCAACATCCAGAAATTTCATTATCAAGAAGACAGGCTCAGTGGAATGTCCTAGGAACACATGTTCCATAGACATAACATTGGCACTGAATGTGCATCAGTGTTCAAGAGGGAAAAAAATAACCCTTATTCATTCATCTGGTCTTGCTTTCCTATTCTTTATTCTTGCAAGGAACTGGAGCTGAGAACAATCAGTGCCTAATCCTCTATGCACCTTTGTGCCTAATAAGTAATGCCATCATAATACTTAGGCAGACAGGGATACATCTGCTTTGCAGCATGATGTTAAAGGGCTAAAATTCTAGCTAGACTGTCTAAAATCTGATGAGTGGTCGCCAATAAATTATAAGCTTTAGCAAGAGTTAAACTTTTAAGCATTTATTAAGGAGAATAAGAAATTGGTAAAGAGAGAGAGAAAGGCCTACATTCATCTATCTATTTATTAAAGGGAGAGCCCATTTCTTGCTCCCTTCTCCACCAGCGTTCTCAGGAAAGAGAAAGAGACAGAGCAGCCGGCTCCCCCTTCCTCCTCCCACCAGCAAACGTCACTTCCTGATGCCAAAGAAAAGACACATGGTCTTGCCCTCAAAGACCTTCCTTTCATGGCGGAGCTTTTCTACAGTAAGTCTCCAGCAGGTGGCGTCATTCCAATTGTTACAGGGAGAAGCATCCAGATGAGAGTCAGCTATTGCTATTACTGATATTGAGGTCTAGCTAGGCTAGCCCAGCATGAGGCTATAGTAGATCTCTTGAAACACAGTGACAAACAGTAAGAAGTTCATGATTCTTATAATTCAATTTCTTTTAAATGGTGGAGAATGAATGGTTTATACAGCCAACTGTATTGCTTTTTATATTTATACTCCAAGTACTTAGCCTGGCATATAAGTAAGCACTTAATAAATGCTTTTTTTCTCCCTCCTTCCCTCCTTTCCCTCCTCTTTTCCTTTTTCACTTCCTTTCTTCCTTCCCTCCTTCTTTCCTCTCTTCCTTACTTCTTTTCTCCTTCCCTTCTTTCTTCCTTCCTTTCTTTTCTTCCTATCTTCCTCCTTCCTCCTCCCTCCTCTCCTCTCCCTTCCTTCTTCTTTCCTTTCTTGCTTCTAACAAATTCTTGAATTTCTTTTTGAATAAGACTCTCACTTTCTATGAGATTTAATTCTCTGATAAGCATACATGAACTCACATTAGCTATACCTATGATAAACTATATAAATGCATTTGAAATTAGTAGGAGACTCTAAAATTCATCTGGAAACCATAAAACTTATCTAGCATTGACTGCACACTAGGAGAGGAAGTTAGCAGTTTAGAAGTGTGGGGTTTTTTTTTTTTTGTCTACCCTCCACTCTTCCAAATTTCCCTATTCTTCCCAGTATCCTAGATCAATTCATTGTGTAGGTGTCATCCTCAACTTCTCTTTCTCACTCCCCCCACTCAACATCTAATCTGTTGCCAAATCCTGTCATTCCTACCTTCACAAGATCTCTCATACATACCTCTTTCTCTTCTCTGATGCTGCCACCACTCTGGTGTAGGCCCTCATACCTGGACTATTACAATAGCCTCTGCCTCAAGTCTTTCTCCAGTCCAGTCCATCTTTCACTCAGCTATCAAAATGATCTTTCTAAACAACAGATCTGACCATATCACCCCTCTGTTCAATGAACTCTAATAACTCCATATTATCTCCAGGATCAAATAGACAATCCTCTGTTTGGCTTTTAAAGCCTTTCTTACACTGTACTCCCCTTATTCCACCCAGATAGTCTTTGATCCAGTGACACTGGCTTTCTTGAGGTTCCTCCAACCTCCAAATCCTGACTGTAGGCATTTTTACTATCTGTTCCCCATGCCTGGAATTGTCTCCCCCCTCATTTCTACCTTCTAACTTTAGTCTCAGTTAAAGTTGTACCTTCTACAAGAAGCCTTTCCCAAGTGCCTTCCCCCTTATATTAGCTCCAATTTATCCTGTACATATCTTGACTGCACATAGTGGTTTGCATGTTACCTCCCTATGAGCTCCTTGAGGGCAAAGACTGACTGTCTTCTGCCTTTTTTTTGTATACCCTGTGCTTAGCACAATGTCTGGCTCATAGTAGGCACTATGAGAAAATAATTATTAATAATGGATTTCTTGGAGGAACCCAGAGATCAATTTCTCAGTGCTTTCTTCCCACCTCTACCACCCCACTCCAGAAAGTCCAGTTCTCCTCAACTTGGGACAAACCCAAGGGAACAAGAGAAATGGAGATAGATTATTTTGTCTAACTCAATGAAGGACTAATGGGATCAAACTGCACCTAGAAAATGGACTTTGTTTTAAGCAATTTGAGTGCGGGTCTTTGGCATACTTTTCCCTGATGTCATCTGTAGAGTTCATTTTAATGTAGACCACCTTCAAATCATGTCAACCAATGGAATTGAATGATGCTAATCAATTAGCTATGATCAATGTATTATGACCTGCCCCTATCAAAACAGGATAAAAATCCTTGGAAGACACCACTAGGCTCTCTCCCTTCTAGGTCTTCTGAGTCATTGAGTGCTTTTCTCCTGCTCTAACTAACTGACATGCTGAAGCTCTCTACAGGCTTTCTCTACCATGTGGCCTGAGACCATGAGAGGTTAGGGAGACACGTAGTCAATCCTCTACTGGTGGTGCAGCTAGGTGGCGCAGTGGATAGAGCACCAGCCCTGGAGTCAGAAGGACCCAAGTTCGAATCCGGCCTCAGACACTTGATACTTACGAGCTGTGTGGCCCTGGGCAAGTCACTTAAGCCCAATTGCCTCACCAAAAAAGCCAACAAACCCAACAACAACAACAACAACAACAAAAAACCCTAACCTGCTCCTAAAAGAATATTTCAAGGCAATCCTCTACTGGTATTATATTAATAAATTAATCTATACTTACCCCAAACTGTCATCAATAGCAATAGAAATTAATTTTAAAAACACAGCACCGGGCAGCTAGGTGGCACAGTAGATAGAGCACTGGCCTTGGATTCAGGAGGACCTGAGTTCAAATCCGACCTTAGATACTTAACAAGTACTAGCTGTGTGACCCTAGGCAAGTCACTTAACCCCAATTGCCTCACCAAAAAAACCAACCAAAAAAAAACAAAAACAAAAAAAGGGGCAGCTAGGTGGCACAGTGGATGGAGCGCCAGCCCTGAAGTCAGGAGTACCTGGGTTCAGGTCTGGCCTCAGACACTTGACACTTGCTGGCTGTGTGACCCTGGGCAAGTCACTTGATCCCAATTGCCTCACTAAAAAAAAAACAAAAAAACCCAGCACCTTAATTCATGGCTTGTTGACTTGTTGACTAACTTAATTCAACAAAAGTGAATTAGATTACCCAGATTAACTCCTAGAAAGATGAAGGTTGGTCCCAAATCTTGGGACCCTAGCAAATGGAAAGTAAGTGGCATACTCTAAAAAATCAATCCCAAACAAGAGATAGAGAATATTATGAAATGCAAAATGGATTATTTTGATTACATTAAATTAAAAAGGTTTTGTACAAAGAGAAGCAATGCATCCAAAATTAGAAGGGAGGCAGAAAGCTGGGAAACAATTTTTATAACCAGTACTTCTGATAAAGGCCTCATTTCTAAACTATACAGGGAACTAAGTCAAATTTATAAGGATGTAAGTCATTCCCCAACTGAGAAATGGTAAAAGGATATGAACAGGGGCAGCTAGGTGGCACAGTAGATAGAGCACCGGCCCTGGAGTCAGGAGTACCTGAGTTCAAATCTGGCCTCAGTCACTTAACACTTACTAGCTGTGTGACCCTGGGCAAGTCACTTAACCCCAATTGCCTCACTAAAAAAAAAAAAGGATATAAACAGGCAGTTTTCTGATGAAGAAATCAAAGCTATTATCTATTGCCATAAGAAAAAATGCTCTAAATCACTATTGATTAGAGAAATTCAAATTAAAACAACTCTGGGGGGCAGCTAGGTGGCTCAGTGGATAGAGCACCGGTCCTGGATTCAGGAGGACCTGAGTTCAAATCCGGCCTCAGACACTTAACACTTACTAGCTGTGTGACCCTGGGCAAGTCACTTAACCCCAATTGCCTCACTAAAAAAAAAAACTCTGAGGTACCACCTGACACCTATCAGATTGGCTAATATGACAAAAAAGGAAAATAATAAATGTTGGAGAAGCTGTGGAAAAATTGGAACACTAATGCATTGTTGGTAGAGGTGTGAACTGATCCAACCATTCTGGAGAACAATTTGGAATTATGCCCAAAGGGCTATAAAGCTGTGCATACCCTTTGACCCAGCAATACCACTCTTGGGTCTTTTTCCCAAAGAGATCATAAAAAAGGGAAAAGGACCCACATGTACAAAAATATTTATAGCTGCTCTTTTTGTGGTGGAAAGGAATTGGAAATTGAGGGGCTGCCCATCAATTGGGGAATGGCTAAACAAGTTGTGGTATATGAATATAATGGAATTCTATTGTGCTATAAGAAACAATGAGCAGGTGGATTTCAGAGAAACCTGGAAAGACTTGCATGAACTGATGATGAGTGAGATGAACAGAACCAAGAGAACATTGTACACAGTATCATCAACATTATGTGTTGATCAACTGTGATAGACTTGATTCTTCTCAGCAATACAAGATAGTTCCAAAGGACTCATGATGGAAAATGCTCTCCAAATCCAGAAAAAAAAAAAAAAAGAACTATGGAATATGGATGCAGATTGAACCATACTATTTCTTTTATTTTTGGTGCTGTTGTTTTTCTTTTTTGAGGTTTTTTCCTTTTTGCTCCGATTCTTCTCTTATAACATGACTAATACAGAATTATGTTTAATGTTATTGTACCTATATAACCTATATTAGATTACTTGCTGTCTTGGGGAGGGGGGGAGGGAGAGAAAAAATTGAAACTAGAAATCTTATAAAAACAAATGTTGAAAACTATCTCTATATGTAACTGGAAAATAATAAAATACTTTTATAATTTAAAAAATCAATCAGTATATATGTATTGAAAATAGTGCACAAGTATCATGCAGTAGGGAATATTGTATAGAGATAAGTAAGAATGGGGGAACTTTATAATTTAGTTAGGGGAAAGAAAAATGAAATGATGACGACACTAACATTTGTACCGCCTATTTTATAAGGCCATTATGAGGAAAGTGTTTTACAAAGCACTACACTGAAATAGATCTTCATTTCATAGATTTTTCATGCTTCCTCCCATAATGCACAAGCTCTGGCACACAGTAAGTTCTTTATAAAGGCCTTTTGACTCGTTATTGACTACAGATCACAACCTACTCATGCTAGTCCCTCTTTTATCTACCCTCCAGTCCTTTAAGGAAGAAGCTGCTGAATTTTGTGTTAACCTGACTGTGGCTCCACAATACTTGAATTGTTTCTTTCTGGCTGCTGGCAATATTTTCTCCTTGCCCTGGAAGCTCTGTTATTTGGCTCTAACATTCTTGGGAGTTTTCATTTTGGAATTTCTTTCAGGAGGTGATCATTGGATTCTTCCCATTTCTGTTTTATCCTCTGGATCTAAGATATCAGGGCAGTTTTCCTTGATAATTTCTTGAAATATGATGTCTAGGTGCTTTTTTTGATCATGGCTCTCAGGTAGTCTAATAATTCTTAAATTATCACTCCTTAATCTATTTTCCAGGTCAGTTGTTTTTCCGATGAGATATTTCATATTTCCTCCTATTTTTTCAAATCTTTTGATTTTGTTTTATTGTTTCTTGATATCTCATGGATTCATTAGCTTCTAGTTGCCCAATTCTAATTTTTAAACAATTACTTCTTCGGTGAGCTTTTGTACCTCTTTTTTCATTTGACCAATTCTACTTTTTAAGTAGAATTTTTTTATTCTCTTCAGTGGATTTTTATGCCTCTTTTGCCAATTGACCCATTTTGTTTTTAAGGTATTATTTTCTTCAGTATTTTTGTGCCTCCTTTACCAAGCTGTTGACTCTTTTTTCATTATTTTCTTGTATCACTCTCATTTCTTTTCCCATTTTCCCCTCTTTATCTTTCTTATTTGGCTTTTTTAAAAAGTCTTTTTGAGGTCTTCTAGGAATTACTTTTTGGCCTGAGGCCAATTCACATTTTTTTTTTTTTGAGGCTTTGAATGTCGCTGTTTTGACTTTGTTGTCTCTTTTTGAGTGGGGAAATAAATTTTTTTTTTTTTTAGTGAGGCAGTTGGGGTTAAGTGACTTGCCCAGGGTCACACAGCTAGTAAGTGGTAAGTGTCTGAGGCCGGATTTGAACTCAGGTACTCCTGACTCCAGGGCCAGTGCTCTATCCACTGCACCACCTAGCTGCCCCGGGAAATAAAATTTTTAACCATAATTGTGAATTGTTGCTAAGCAGAGGATAAAATTAGATTTGTAGATCAGAAAAAGGAGATATTACAATAAAAGGGATTTTGGGGGGCAGTTAGGTGGTGCAGTGGATAAAGCACTGGCCCTGGACTCAGGAGGGCCCGAGTTCAAATCCGGCCTTAGACACTTGACACTTACTAGCTATGTGACCCTGGGCAAGACACTTAACACTCATTGCCCTGCAAAACAAACAAACAAACAAACAATAAGAGGGATTTTTATAAACTCCATGGGAACTCTATGTTAAGTTGAATTCTTTTTCTAAAGACCATACCTATAATATATATTATATATTATGTATAATATAATATAGTTTATATACCACAATATAAATAATAATATTATTATTATATTTTATGAGACATTTTTCCCTGGGAGGAGGAAGTAATTATTAAGTTATTATGTGGAAATGTGGGTGTATCACCCAGTGCCACAATAGCTTAGGAAACTTCCTGATTTCCTGGGAATTAGTTTAGGACTATAAGTTTTGTAGTAATATTAAGTTTTAGGAGACTGTAATAATACTAAGTTTTAGAGAATGTTTCAATTTTTGTTTTATTATATGTTTCATGGGTAACAACTAAGATTCTGAATTCCCTTAGACATGTTTTTAAGAACTCTCATTGTTTGATTTGATTATTGACAAAGCTACTTTAAAGTTGTGTTAAGCTCAATTTTGTAGGAAATTTTCCTGGATGATTACCAGCATCCACACATCAACCCCTGAAAAGACTTCCATTCCACAACTATACCTGGAGGACGTCCCAAGAATCATATGAGAAAAGACTTTCAAAGACTTTAAATGAACAGTTTTGTTTGGTTGGGTTTTTTTTTTCCTTCTGTTATTATATACATCATTTGTAATATGTATTCTCTGCAGAGGCCCTCCCTCTGCAGGCAGTGTCAAAGTGCCAATTCATGAGGGACTGCCCCTCTGGACAAACTTTCACCTTTCTCCCTTTTCTATATTGTTATTAATATATTGTTTGTTAGCATAAGGTATTATATTCTGTTATTTTTGACTGTTTCATCAAGAAACAAAGGGGGGACTGGAATGACGCCACCTGCTGGAGAGTTACTGTAGGAAAGCTTCACCATGAGGAGAAGGCGTCTGAGGGCAAGCCATGCAGTCAGGTCCTTGGTGTCAGGAAGTGATGTTTGCTCATGGGTACTGTCAATAAAGGCTAACAGCCAATTAGCTTGGAGATGTGTGTGCAAGTGGATGGGATGTTCCTAGTTTCACAGGAGGCTTGTGGGATGAAGGAGGTATGGCTCATTGTCCTTCGTGAGAACTCTCCTGGAAAGTGGAGCTAAAATGCACGCTCTCTCAGAGAGATAGACGTAGGCATCTAGGCCTCTTTCTCTCTTTTCATCAAATTCTTATTCTCCTTAATAAGTGCTTAAAAGTCTAAACTCTTGTTAAAGCTTATAATTTATTGGCGACCACTCATTAGATCTTTTAGACAGACTAGCTAGAATTTTAGCCCCTTACAGTTTGGGGATTGTAGAGTAATGAATGATCCCAGGGCAGAGGACTTATGTGGCCCTAAAGCTTGTGATACTCTATAACCAGAATCACAGTTTTCTTTCTGGAGCAAAATGGCATGGCATGGGCTCCTGACTTGTAGAGGATCATGGAGATTAAGGTAGGCCTGAGGAAAAGATTAGATTAGCCAACATATTTAGGCCATGTCTGGCTAAAATTGGATAGAATATTATACACAATTTAGATTATCTGAAAAACCTTGTTATTTCTGTACACTTTTCCCTTATGAATAAATCCTAGAAACACAATCTCCTGTATTGCAGTGTTTGGCAGTAAAGTGAAGAAGAGATCAAAGGAGTATGTGTAAGAAGTAGTCATCAAGATATGATGGCAGCATCAGAGGAAAACAGGAGTGTATCTCTGCCTTTTCATTTCTTCTTCTTCCTTCAAAACTCAGTTTAGGTGGTACTTCTGCTGTAAACTCCTCTCTGATCCCTCCAGTTTCGTGGTAGTCTCTGCCTCCTTGATAGGCTTTGCATGGAGTGTGAACTGAATATAATGGCCCACCCTGGAGGAGCATCCCCATTGACTCTTTCTCTTCCTACAGAGAAAGGACCAATGGAAAAGGAGTTTTCCTCTGAGGGCATGGGGAAGAGCCTATGAAAATGTTTCAGGACAATTTATTTCTTAAATTGCTTATCTGTGTATTCCCCAATAGAATATAAACACCAACCATTTTCCTCTCCTCCCCACCCTCAGGGAAGGGATGGTTTTGCTTTTGTCTTTGTTTTTTGCATGTTGTTAAGTAATTAATAAATGTTTGTTGAATTGATAGCTGTGGCCAATGTCTAAACTACAGCAGCAAAGCATACTTCATTTCTTCCAGTGCACAAGTATAAGAGACAGCTATCTTTCTCCACACTGTGGCTTGCAAAAGAAACAACAACAACCAAAAACTGAAAAAGATGCCATCCCAATTTTACACTTGCCAGCACAAGGACATAATAAAATGTCCTATTTGCCACTTGTCTTATAGCTAGCTTCCATTAACATATGCATTAATTTCTGAGTTTTCCATCAACTTGAGTTGCAATTTGGCTATTTGTTCATAATCTGTCTTGACTACAGTCACACCTATGCCAGATAAGTGGAAATGCCATCAAATGTTGGGGGACAAAAATTAAAGTACCAATACTTTTCCTTCTTCAATCAGATTTTTAAAAAATACACATGTAGTTTTTATTTAGTGGAAGATTCCTTAGGTTTTTTGAGTCATGGACCCCCATAGTCTGGTGAAAATTGTGCTTCCCTTCTCAGAATAATGTTTTTAAATGCACAAAGCAAAATACATAGGATTACAAAGAAAACCAAAATTTTTCCCCAATCATTATGGATCCTACGTTAAAAATCCCTGGTTTTAGTGTGTGTCATTTAATTAATGTCTAATGACAGAACAAAAGTTTGCTTCTTAGGCTTTAAAAAGGTTTCTTAGTAATGACAGCATATGTGGAGACATATTATTACAAAGCCATTTCTTTGTGTTCTCTTATTTGCTGTTCTTAGTCAGACAGTCTGTTAGTCAGTCAGTAAGCATTTATTAAGCATCTACTATGTGCCAGGCATTGTGCTAAATTCTGGGGTTATCAAAAAAAAAGGCAAAAGATTGTCCTTGTCCTCAAGAAGCTCACAATCTCAGAGCAGGTAGGCACCAGCCCTAGGGACAGGAGGGCCTGAGTTCAAATGTGACCTCAGATACTTATTAGCTGTGTACCCTGAGCAAGTTACTTAACCTGAACTGTCTCTAAAAAAAGAAGCTTACAGTCTAAAGGGCAGACAACAAGTGAACACAGCTGTGTACAAACAAGATATAAGCATGATAACTCTGTGAAATAGGTAGTACAAATATTATTTCCTCCAGTTTACAAATGGGACTAACATCTTTTTTTTTTTTTAATTTTTTTTTTTTTGGCAGGGCAATGAGGGTTAAGTGACTTGCCCAGGGTCACACAGCTAGTAAGTGTCAAGTGTCTGAGGCCGGATTTGAACTCAGGTACTCCTGAATCCAGGACCGGTGCTTTACCACTGCGCCATCTAGCTGCCCTAATATCTTTTTTTAAAAAATATATTTAATTTTCTCCCAATTGCATATAAAAACAATTTTTAACATTCATTTTTTGTTTGTTTGCTTTGTTTTTAATGAGGCAATTGGGGTTAAATGACTTGCCCAGGGTCACACAGCCAGCAAGTGTCAAGTGTCTGAAGCTGGATTTGAACTCAGGTCCTTCTGAATCCAGGGACGGTGCTGTGCCACCTAGCTGCCCCTAACGTTCATTTTTTTAAAAAATTGAGTTCCAACTTCTCTCCCTCCACCTTTCTCCCCTCCCTGAGACAGAAAGCAATTTGATATAGGTTATACATGTACAATCATGCAAAAATATTTCCATATTAGTAAGGTTGTAAAAGAAAATACAGACAAAAAAGGAATAAGTAAAAAATAAAGCGAAAGATATTATTCTCCAAACTGCATTCAGACTTCATCAGTTCTTTCTCTGGAGGTGAATAGCATTTTTCATCATGAGTCTTTTTTTCTCCATAACATCTTAAATAACACTCATAAAGGCCAGTGGTTTTCAGTGAACTATGGTTTCAGTGAACAGTGGTTTTCATTCAACTATGAAGGAAAAATGTTTCCTTCTTTCTCTCCCCATAGTATCTCCTAGGTCATTTTAATCCTCAATTTAGGAATGTTTGAATAGAGGAGCCTGTGGTAAGACTAAACCTACATACCATCTTGATGACCACGAGGTGTCACTGTTAGCTTTCATTTAATCCAGGAAACACCCGCCGTCTGAAGCAGTTGTTTAATTTAAATAACTCCTGGTTATATATGTTTGTGTATGTGGTCTTCTTTTCATATTTTAAAGCTACAAACTGTTTTGTTCAACTTAAATTCAAACTATGGTATTCTAACATGGAATGAAAGAAACCTTGCATTTTTTGAAAGTTGGTTGTGGTTTTTTTTTTTTTTCAATTTGCATTTCCTAGCCACATTTATGAATTATCCTTGCCTCAATAGTGTATCCTCTACTTAACACCCACACTTTACAAAGAGTGCCCTCTGTTTGTCTAAGTTTGCTAATAAAAAGCACACATAATAAAAATCAAATGTATTATTTTTTTTAAAAAAAGCAATGAAACTCGGAAAAAATCATGTTTGAATATTTGCTATTGATTTTGACCAATTCTGTTTTTTGTTTTAAACAATCTCTGTGTAAGAGTTGCATTTACATTTCCTTACACTGAATTTATGCTCTTTCATAATCAATTATATAGGCTTCTACAAATATTAAATTGTCTGAGAAACAATTGTCTTTCTCATTAGATTGTGAATCAGGAACTGGTTTTTTTGTTTCGATTTGTTTTGGTTTTTGCCTTTTTTTGTATCCTTAGCTCTTAGCACAGTGCTTGGAACAGAGTAGGAGTTTAAATTCTAGTTGACTGATTGCTGTATGAATTAAAACCAACACTGATATTTAATTTTTTTAACCACAGGCATTCTTAATGCAATTTGCTTTTCTTTCCATATTTGTGGAAAATTAAAAAATAATTTTTATGATTAGTTTTAAAGAATATTTAGATGTTCAATCAATCATCAATCAATTATTGATTTCAATCAGTGGATTGCTGATCTAGCTAGTGTTAATTATAGCCAATGGTGAAAGATGTGACTCTAAGCTAATTTTTCTCTCATATAAGAAAAGGGACTCTATTTTGCATAGGGGACTTTTTGATTTTGAGGACTGGAGGGTGACAGTCACATCTATTAATGTCATGTTCTGCATGAGATTTTTGAGTGTGTAACTTTATCCAGAAACAAGAAAGTTCCATTGCTTTCTATTGTAAGGGCAAAATCCTGAATTCCCCACCAAGTTCAGTCCTGTAGAAATATTCATCACCACATTTGTTTTAACTTGGTGACTCCCAAACTACAATGGGAAGGGATTAACTTAATTCTAACCTATTCCCTACTGATCCTTATAGAATTCCATTCCAAACTTTGGGAACTAGGTCCTTCAACAGAAAATTCTTCTCTACTTAGCTCAGAGAATGCTGGGAAAGATCAAACCCCCACTGAGTTCATAGTCCCTCAAGAAAATAGGTCATTCCTGCCCTTTTATTTCAGAAGGATACCACTGACAATGTTTTTTGCTTAACTGGATTTCAATTTATCAGGAGTTCCAGATGCAGATTATTTATGTCGGGGAAAGTACACCAAGTCTCCAAAGAATTTTCTTGTGGTAGTACTCTGTGTTATACTGACCAAATACATCATCTGCAAATAATTGGTGTTAACATAAATGAAAATTTTGAAGTCTTGTTTTTACCATGTAGCATTCTTTCCTATTTCTACTTCTCTTCAATGAAGAACAATTTTATAACTAGACCAAACTTTCCTAGTTGATTTATTTATACTGATTAAGTCAGAGTCATCAATATTTTATTATTCCTCCTAAAAAGGGTAATCCATCCAGTCAATTATGCAGGGCATGGGTCAGGCTAGTCCATTCTATTTTCCTGAACATTCTTTTTAATCTTCATCTAGCCAATTAACCTCTGGGTTGAGACTGAGGTAGGGTTTTTTCCCTATTGTTATTGGAATCCATAAAGTGAAAACTAAATGATGAGAGTGGGATAAAGGGCACCTATCAACTTGTATTTTTCCTTGTCCTCCAAATTCTTATTCTAGACATTATCCTCCATATCCCATAGCACAAAAAAAACCAAAACAAAACATTAGATCTGAGCTAGTTCCAAACAACAACAAAAAATCATGCCTCAAAGTCTTTGCCAAAACGAAGATCATTCATTTTTCTAAGTTTTGCTTCAATATTATGAACAAATTCCTTTCAAATTCTTTTTAGGCTTAGTAGATGAGGTAATAGGTCAAGACAAAAGGAGCTGTATATCTTAGGTATTTATCTTCCTTTTAAAGATTCACTTATGTAGTTATTTATCCAAAATGATATTTACAAGTAAGTCCGGGCAACATCCTCCCAGCTGTAAGGAATCTCTCCCTTCTCTGAGGTAGCACTAGGTCTCTGTACTTATCTGATTGCACTTTCATATACCACCTTGTATAAATGTAGCAGGTCAACTCCTTTACAAGACTGCAAACTCTATAAAGGTATGGACTATGCCATTCTGTGTGTGTCCCACTACATCTAGCACAATGCCTTTCTTGAAGTAGGCCCTCAATAGACATTTGATGAATGAATGAGTTAATGAATGAATGAATGAATGAATGTAAGAGAACAGCAGTTCTCAAATTATTTTTTGTCTCAGGGCCATTTCATATTCTTAAAAATTACTGAGGTCTCCCAAGAGCTTTTATTTATGTTGGTTATATCTATTGATATTTACCTTTTTGGAAATTAAATTTTATAAATGTAAAAATATTTATTTACTAATTCATTAAAAGTATTGATAATGAACCAATTATATTTTAATATAAATAACATTTATATGAAAAATAACTAAATATCCAAAACAAAAAATTAGCAAGGGTGAAATTGAGTATTTTTACAAATCTCTTTAATGTCTCGCTTAATTGAAGAGATTTGGATTCTCATATTTGCTCTCAATCAGTTGTGATGTTTCAGTGGAAGATTATGAAAAAAATCTACCTCACAACAATAAGTAGTTGGAAAATGGAAGAGTCTTTTAATAGACAAATAACATCTTCATGTTCTTTTAAAAATAGTTTTGGGGGAGCCGCTAGGTGGCGCAGTGGATAAAGCACTGGCCCTGGATTCAGGAGGACCTGAGCTCAAATCTGACTTCAGACACTTGACACTTACTATCTGTGTGACCCTGGGCAAGTCACTTAACCCTCATTGCCCTGCAAAAAATAAATAAAGTAATTGATTAAATTTTAAAATAGTTTTGACTCCACAGACCCCTGAAAGAGTCTCAGGGAACTTCAGGGATCCATGAATCACACTTTTAGAACCCCTGTATTACAGAATATTTCATGTTAAAATTAAAGCTGCAAAAGCCAAAGGGACTTAAAAACAGGGCAAAGAGATAGAACCTTTGGCATTTCCTGTTGATTTGGAAGAGCAGAAACATGATTAAATGCAGAAACATGGTTAAACTAAAACACATGAGAGAAATTTTTTTCCAATTCAAAATTAGAAAGCATTGCTAATAGGTTTTTAAATTTTGTCCTAACTCCCTGCCCCACCCCAATCCCTCAAAATTAAATAGAGTGATTAGAGATCTTCTCCAATACCAAAAGAACCAGCAGCCATTGCCCATTATCTGTGCATACTGAGAGTTTTCATTAAACCATGCTCTTTGGTGTGCTCTTGTCCTTTTCTAGATGTGTACTGAGACAGAGAGGGATTAAGTAAACTCCTCAAGATCACGTACCCTGCCAAGTAAGAGCACGAGCAACCCAGGGGTCTAACTGTCAGTCTTCAGCCCACACTAGCAGGAAAAACTGTAAAGTTTAGTCTAATAGACTGAGCCTTGGAAATAACACTCCACAACCCCTCCTAGCACAGTGTAAGGCTAAAGGATAGAATACCATATGTTAAGTGGATCAGATGTTAAAGTCCAAAGAAATGCTATGTTGGTAGGTGGTAAAGTGAATGTATGTTTGTACTGTTAGCAATAATGAATCTATTATTCCATTCAGAGATCTCCCATCTCAACTTCCATTATTCTGTGAGCCTTTTGGCTTAATGTGCTCAGGCGAAGGTTTGTGGAGAAGATTAAAGGTTTATTAGAACTGAAAAAAAAAAGTTCCATTTAAGCTAAGGTCAAAACCACAAATACCCATAATTAAAATTCATCCCCAGTGATCTTTTGGGAGTATCACAAATTAATTTCTCTCTCTCCAATTTTGTGGCTCTAAAAAGAGTTGTGGGTTTTCCCCCCAATCATAATTGAAAAAGTATCTGAGGACTAAGTAGCATAGGGTTTAGAAGAGGAAGCATTTTTGTACTGACTGGAAAGAGATTCCGCATTTTAGAATTTCAACTCTTGGATTCTAGTTTAAAAAACAACTAACTTTGGCCAGATTATGTCTCTAATGACAACAATTCATAAATACCCTACCGCAAGCTCCCTAAACAAGAAAAAGAAAACACAAAAACATAGGCCTGGATAGGAATTGGAGAGAATTTAGAAGGAAAAATTGTACAGGCTTTAAAAAATGATAGAATATTATTAAAAAGCAAATGATGGAGAATTTTTTAAGTTCCCCTTTTCTCCTCTGACCAAGCACAGCCATGCTGCTAAGGGAAGTAACACCTATTTAAAGGATGCTAAGAAAGTAAAATTTTGTGTTGCTTCACACCACTAGCTTAACATTGCAGCATGAGGCTGGTCAGATGACACCTTTTGTAATTATAGTGGCAGATGCTGGCCTATATAGATTCCCAAGTCCTGGGATTAAAATCCTGCTTCCTCTTTGAAATGGAGGCCTGGTGAGTTCTGCCCCTCCCCCATACTCTTCACTCTATCATTTCTCCTAAGAAAGAAAGAAAGAAGGAAAGAAAGAAGGAAAGAAAGAAGGAAAGAAAGAAAGAAAGAAAGAAAGAAAGAAAGAAAGAAAGAAAGAAAGAAAGAAAGAAAGAAAGAAAGAAAGAAAGAAAGAAGAAGAAGGGAAGGAAGGAAGGAAGGAAGGAAGGAAGGAAGGAAGGAAGGAAGGAAGGAAGGAAGGAAGGAAGGAAGGAAGGAAGGAAGGAAGGAAGGAAGGAAGAGAAAAAAAATCAGGTACTACCAAAATTCATGACAGTTGTTCTACTTATCTTTCCTTTACCTCTCTCTTCTTTGCTCTCTCTTCTTTGTTGCTTCATTTTTTTCTTTTCTTTCTTTTTTTTTTTTTTTTGTGGGGCAATGGGGGTTAAGTGACTTGCCCAGGGTCACACAGCTAGTAAGTGTCAAGTGCCTGAGGCCGGATCTGAACTCAGGTCCTCCAGAATCCAGGGCCGGTGCTTTATCCACTGTGTTACCTAGCTGCCACTGCTTCATTTTTTTAATCTCAAATTTTCACTCTTTCAAACGATTTTCTTTTTCTTTCTTTTTTCCCCTGTTAAAAAAAACAACAACAACTAGATATCTAGTAGGTTGGAGGATAGAGTATACAAGATGCATTAGAAAGAGAACAGAGAAGAACACATAAATCCTATAGATGATTTAATTTATATTCACAGCTAAATGTATCATACATGTTATACATGTGTTAATATAATATATTAAACTATTAAGATTCATGTAGACATGAATTTTAATAGTTTTATCTCATCAATCACCAACTAAGTATTCTGACAGTGGCTAGTTCTTTGTTCTTTACTATTTTCTTTTCATGATTTTCATGTTTTGGGATAACACTTCTTTAAAATTAGTGTTCTTCTAAAGCAGGGATTCTTCACCTTTTTTTACATCATAGCCCCGTTTGGCAGACTGAGGTCAATGAACCCCTTCTTCTTTTTTTTAAGGTTATACAGTACAATCACGTTAAACATATTTCCACATTAGTCATGTTGTGAGAGAAGAATCAGAACAAAAGGGAAAAACCACAAGAAAGAAGAAACAATAAAACAACAAATACAGTGAAAAGAGTATGCTTCAATCTGCATTCAGACTCCATAGTTCTTTTTCTGGATATAAAGAACATTTTCCATCATGAGTATTTTGGAATTATCTTGGATCATTGTATTTCTGAGAAGAGCTAAGTCTATCATAGTTGATCATCACACAATGTTGCTGTTACTGTGTACAGTGTTCTGGTTCTGCTCATCTTGCTCAGTATCAGTTCATGTAAGAATGGACCCAATCTTTTTTTTAGTGAGCTTTTTTTTTTTTTTTTTTTTTGCTCAGGGCAATGGGGGTTAAGTGACTTGCCCAGGGTCACACAGCTAGTAAGTGTTAAGTGTCTGAGGCCGGATTTGAACTCAGGTACTCCTGAATCCAGGGCCGGTGCTTTATCCACTGGGCCACCTAACCGCCCCCGTGGACCCAATCTTAAAAGAATGTTTTCATATGTGTAAAATATATAGCATTATAAAGGAAAACAATTAGTTTGAAGTAAATTGACCAAAATGTACATATTTAAAAATGCAAGTTTATGGACCCCAGGTTAAGAACCTCTGCCTTAAAGATGAAATATTATGAGGAATAGAGGAGGAAGACTATATCATGGCCATGAAAAAAAAATAATGTAATCCTTTGACCTGTATAAAGAAAGATAATATAAATAGTAAGTAGACAGTGTATCCACAGACTTCTATGACTGTCAGGTAATCCAGAAGATTTTCTCAAATGAGAATCCTTCCCCTATATTTTATTTTATTTTTTATAAAGTCACAAAGTCATCCCAAACCCATCATGTCTTTATTTTTTCTTTGTTGTTGTTGAGTCATTTTTGGTTGTGTTTGACTTTTCATAACCCCATTTAGGGTTTTTCTTTGCAAAGATACTGGAGTATATACCCTATATTTTAAACTTGTCCTTGCTTTTTTTTTAATGTTAATTTTGCTGTGCCTTATATGAGTCTTCTCTGGATTGGTATTTAATGAAGCAAGGAATCAATTTTTAAAATGCTAATTGACTAAAAATAAAATGAAATATAGAGGTTCATTTCTTGAAGCTCATGATTTGTCACTCCCTAATGTTTTACTTGAAAATCATCACAAGCCACATGTAAGTAATTTTGGCCAAATGGAAGCCAGCAGGAGTTCGGAACATGCAGAGAAGGTACACAGTAGTCTCACTACATTAACACTTTAAAAAAAGAAAGAAAGAAAACAGAAAGTTAAATATCTAAAGCTACCTAAAAAGAACTTTGGCATCTAAAGCTGTTCAGCTTTTAAAACAAATAATAGTAATGGTAAAAGATAATTCTATTTGTGAAAACCAAATGATAATACCTGACATATGTAGTGATTTAAGATCTGCAAAGCATTTTACATACATTATCTTATAGTCTTCATTTAAAGTAGGATTTGAATGTAGATTTTCCTGATGTCAGGCCAAAGCACTTCACCTTTTTACCATTATCCCTCTGAAAAGGCAGGTAAACTGATATAGGTTTGTACTTTGGATCTGACCCAACCTAGACAGTCTACTCTGCCTTGATATCACTAAGAAATATTATGGGGTTCTGAAAACATCACCCACACCAAAAAGGTAGGTTTGGCATTGTACACAGTAATAACAATACTGTGTGATAATCAACTGTGAAAGACTTAGCTCTTCTCAGCAATACAATGATCCAAGGCAGTTCCAAAAGGCTCATGATGGAAAATGTTCTCCACACAAAGAAAAAAGGACTGTGGAGTCTGAATGCAAATCAAAGTATACTATTTTCACTTTATTTGCTGTTAATTTTTC
This sequence comes from Dromiciops gliroides, assembly GCF_019393635.1. Lineage (NCBI taxonomy): Eukaryota > Metazoa > Chordata > Mammalia > Microbiotheria > Microbiotheriidae > Dromiciops > Dromiciops gliroides. The sequence continues at coordinate 235,270,784 of NC_057861.1, forward strand.
TTTCTTGTGGTTTTCCCTTTTTGTTCTGATTCTTCTTTTACAACATGACTAATATGGAAATAGTATAACATGATTGTGTATGTGTGTTTAATATATACATACACACGCCTATATCTGATTCCTTGCTGTCTTGGGGAGGAAGGAGGGAAGGAAGAAAGAAAAATTTGGAACTCAAAATCTTAGAAAAATTAATGTTGAAAACTATCTTTACATGTAATTGGAAAATAAAATTTAAAAAGAGGAAGGTTTAGCTTTTGCTTAATTGTATTTAGAATTCTCTAGATACAAGGCCCCAGTCAGGCACTTGGTTACTTGGAGATTTAGCCAGAGAAGCCATAACCTCTAATAAAATTCAACTCAGTTTTTAGTATAATATGATCCCGATACTTAGCTAGGTGGAATAGTAACTAGAGCACTGAAGTTAGAGTCAGGAAGACCAGATTTCAAACCAGATACTTACTACCTACATGACCATCTGTCAGCTCCAGTTTCCCCATCTGTAAAACGGGTATAATAATTGCATCCACCTTCCAGGGTTGTTGTGAGACCAAATGATAAAGCAATGCCTGTAGAAACATTTTACAGACATTAAATCTCTACATAAATATTGGCTGGTAATATTATTTATACATTCAGGCATAAAACTTTTTATTTTTCAACTTTCAATGTTGACCCTTAACTTGAGATCCATCATAGATTCCTGAGACTTTTTCTACAGTGATTGTAGAGAAATCAATCATCTTACATTCCTGCCTGCAAACATGGTCCCTGTTGTTTCTGACAACTTCATTCACAAATCAAGATTATTTAAAGGCTAATCCTATTCTCCAAAGTGCTGATTTTTAAAAAATTTTCTCTTCTGTCCCTATTTGCCACTTTCTGTTCATTATAAATTGAAATAAATTTTTATGCCAAGGGTTTTAAAAGGATGACATAAAATAGGGGCACAGAGGGGGCTAAAATAAGGGCAGGTAGATGGCATAGTGGATAGAGGGCTGGAATGAAGTCAGGAATACCAGAGTTCAGCCTTACTCACTAGCTATGTGACCCTGGGCAAATCATTTAGCTTCAGTCTGCCTCAGCTTCCTCATCTGTAAAATGGAACGTAAATGTAAATGAAATAGGGGCAGCTAGGTGGCACAGTGGATAGAGCACCAGTCCTGGATTCAGGAGGACCTGAGTTCAAATCCGGCCTCAGACACTTGACACGTACTAGCTGTGTGACCTTGGGCAAGTCACTTAACCCTCATTGCCCCGCAAAAAAAAAAAAAAAAGGAAATGAAATAGTAACTCCCTCCCAGTGTGGTTGTGAGGATTAAATGAGATAATCATTATAAAGGGCTTAGCATAGTGCCTGGTATACAGCCGATATAATGCAATTATTATTATGCTATCAAATAACTAATTCACAAAAATATTAATAATAATAATCATGACATTTCTGTGAAACATCACATATATCCCTGTCCCCAAAGTCAACAATGAGCCACTAATAAGTTTAAACTCAATCAATTGTATATCTGCTTAATGAATATGTGGTATAATTTCACAGTTTACGATGACTTTGTTGTATAGGATGGCCAAGCCATTTGTCCTCTTCCATGTTCTATTGTCAGGAAAGTGGATGTTTTTGTTTCCTCTGTTTTTCTTATGAGATAACAGATGATCCCATCCAAAATTGAACTGTACATTATTGGCCTTTTTTCCTATACAGGCTTCCCCTAACTTCACAAAATGATAGAATTTCAGAGATGGAAGGGGCCTCAGAAGCAACTTGAGCCATTCTACCTCTTGTCTCTTCATACCCTTCTGCCTGGAATATACTTCCTCCTTGCTACTGCCTCTTAGAATATGTATCTGCATGCTTTCAAGACCTAGCTAATGTGCCCTGTGAAATGTCTTTCTTAATCTCTCCAGTTCTTAGTTTCTTCTCCTTCAGTAAATCGTCTGTCATCAATAATAAGCCAGGGGGCAGCTAGGTGGCGCAGTGGATAAAGCACTGGCCTTGGATTCAGGAGTACCTGAGTTCAAATCCGGCCTCAGACACTTGACACTTACTAGCTGTGTGACCTGGGCAAGTCACTTAACCCCAATTGCCTCACAAAAAAAAAAATAAAAATAATAATAATAATAAGCCAGTCAGGGGGCAGCTAGGTGGCACAGTGAATAAAGCACCAGCCCTGGATTCAAGAGGACCTGAGTTCAAATATGGCCTCAGACATTTGACATGTACTATGTACTAGCTGTGTGACCCTGGGCAAGTCATTTAATCCTCATTGCCCCATGCAGCAAATAATAATAATAATAATAAGCCAGTCATTAAGTACCTACTATGGGCTAGGCACTGTGCCAAGTCATGGGGATACAAAGAAAGGCAAAAGGGGCAGCTAGGTGGCTCAGTCGATAGGGCATTGGCCCTGGAGTCAGAAGGACCTGAGTTCAAATGCGGCCTCAGACACTTAACACTTACTGGTTGTGTGACCCTGGGCAAGTCATTTAATCCCAAATGCCTCACAAACACCTCCCCCCAAAAAAACAAACAAAGAAAGGCAAAAGACAATCTGTGCTCTCAAGGAGCTCACAATCTAAATGGGGAGGCAACATGCTAATAACTATGTATGAACAAGATACATACAACATAAATTAGAAATAATCAACAGAAGGAAGACACTAGAATGAAAAGAGATTGGGAGAAGCTTCTTATAAAGAGTGAGATTTTAACTGGAACTTGAATGAAGCCAGGGAAGCCCAGAGGCAGAGATGAGGAAGAAAAACATTCCAGGCATGGGAAACAGCCAAAGAAAATGCCTGGAGTAGGGATATAGAGTGTCTTGTTTGTGGAACACAAACCAATGTTACTGGAAGACATAGTGTGTGGGGGTGGAGAAGGAGGGAGATGTAAAGTATAAGAAGTATAAAAAAGACTGGAAAGGTAGAAAAGGGCAGGGGGCAGCTAGGTGGTACAGTGGATAAAGCCCCGGCCCTGGATTCAGGAGAACCTGAGTTCAATCCTGGAGGTAATAGAGAGTCATAGGAACTTATCTAATAGGACCTGAGCTTTTGGAAGATCTCTGTGACAGCTGAGTGAGGGTGGGTTGGAGTGAGGAGAGACTTGTGGTAGGCTGACCCACAAGCAAGCTATTGTGATAGTCCCATGATGAGGGCCTTCACTAAAGTTGTGGCAGCATCAGAAGAGAGAAGGAGGGCGGCTAGGTGGCACAGTGGATAAAGCACTGGCCCTGGAGTCAGGAGGACCTGAGTTCAAATCTGACCTCAGACACTTAATACCTACTAGCTGTGTGACCCTGGGCAAGTCACTTAATCCCAATTGCCTCACCAAAAAAAAAAAAAAAAAGAAGAGAGGAGGTGAATTCAAGACACGTTACAGAAAGTAAAATTGCTAGGTTTATGTCTCCTTATATATTTAATATGATTATTATTACATGTTTACCTTTTTTGTCTCCCTCAGTACAACATTTGATTTTGTTTATCAATGTTATTTATTATTATTCTCCCTGAGGGCAGGGACTGTTTGCTTCTTTTTTTCCTTTGTATTTCCAGCACCTAGCACAGGTTCTATGAACATAGGAGGCATTCATTAAAAACATTTTTAATTAAATTGAATCTAGTTCAATAGATACCTGAATGGAAATTCTCTTTGCAATATCTTAATAAGAAATCCTTTATTCGCTTCTTGAAGACCTCTAGTGAGGGAAACCTAAAACCTCCCAAGCAGAGCATCCTATTTTTTGGATAACTCTATCAGGAAAATTTTCATTACTAACAGCCTAAATTTGTCTCTTTGCAACTTCTTCCCATAACTACTAGCTTGTTTTGTCTTCTGAGACCAGATAGAACAAGTCTAATCCCTCTTCTGTATAAGAATAGCTCACCATGCTGATTAACCACCTCTGTTACTGTGGCACCTAGAACTAAACATGATATGCTCCAGATGTGGCCTGATCAGGGTAGAAAGTACAGTGGGAAGATTCCCTCCCTTGTTCTAAATACTGTGATTCTTCTTATATGGTTTAAGATTTTATTCATTTTTTTTGCCTACCCCAACATACTACTGACTATATTGAGTTTGTAGACCACCCACCAAAATCCTCACATTTTTTTCAAACTATTACCTAGCCACATTTCCCTAATCTTGTGTTTGTGGAATTCATTCTTTTGAGCGCAAGTGTAGGACTTTACATATATCCCTATTCAATTTTATCTTACCAGATTTGGTCCATTGTTCTTACCTCTATAAGGGGCTAAAATTCTAGCTAGTCTGTCTAAAATATCTAAGGAGTGGTCACCAATAAATTATAAGCTTTAGCAAGAGTTAGACTTTTAAGCATTTATTAAGAAGAATAAGAATTTGGTGAAGAGAAAGAGAAAGGCCTAGATTTATCTGTCTATTAAAGGGAGAGCGCATTCTAACTCCCTTCTCCACCCGAGTCCTGAGGAAAAAGAGCGAGAGAGCCAGCTTCGCCCCCTCTTCCTCCCACCAGCAAACATCACTTCCTGACGCTAAGGACCTTGACCACATGGCTTGCCCTCAGAGGCCTTCTCCTCATGGTGGAGCTTTCCTACAATAAGTCTCCAACAAGTGGCATCATTCCAATTGTTACACTCTGAAGATTTTTTTTGAATCTTGACTTTGTCATCCAATAGTTATCTATTGGGCAGCTAGATTGCGCAGTGGTTAAAGCACCAGCCCTGGATTCTGGAGTACCTGAGTTCAAATCTGGCCTCAGACACTTGACACTTACCAGCTGTGTGACCCTAGGCAAGTCACTTAACCCCCAATGTCCTGCAAAACAAAACAAAACAAAACAAAAAACAATAGTTAGCTATTACTACCTACCATCAGTGCCTTCATTCAACCTATTGATAAAAAGTGTGAACACAACAGAGTCAAAGGATGAATCCCTGGGACAATCAGTTAAATCTCTGTCCAACTTGACTCATTCATGTTTGCTCTTGCAGTCTGACTGTCCAGTCAGTCCTGAATCTATCTGTCTAATCCATATCTTTTCATTTTGTCTATTTCCATTTCTGAGATTAAATTACTTAAGATGTCCATTTTCTGTTCTGTTAATTTAGACAGTTTATGTTTTTGAAAGTTGTCCGCTTATGGTCTCAATTTTGTTGGCATATAAATGTGCATAATAGGTCCTAATAATTCTTATTTCCTCTGGTTTTGTTGGAATTTTACCTATTCTTTTGTTGATTTGATTTTCTTTCCTTTTATTTTTATCTAGATTGGCTAAGGGTTTATTAATTTTATTCATTATTTATTATTATACATGTTATTAGTTTTTCTAAATGTGTTGTTTAAAAATCTAAATGTGGGTTCTAATCTGTCACCCCCAGTTTTGGGGGGAAACTGGCTAAAATCACTAATAAATTCACCGAGAGTTTAGGCTTTTAAGCGTTTATTAAAAGATATAAAATAGTAAAGAGAGAGAAAGATTGAGAACAGATTTCTTATAGCATGGAAATCCTAGCCTTCCTAACCTCCCATGTGAAGTCCTGCCACCAAGCCAATGTCTCGAACCCAAAAAGGAAGAAGCCCTCCACTAGCGTCTGCTTCCTACTTCATGTTCTCCTCCCAGAAATGGGAGGCTCCTCAAGTTGATTGGCTGGTAGATTTGATAGACAGTACCCACGAGCAAATGTCACTTCCTGATGCCAAGGAACTGACCACATGGCTTGCTTGCCCTCAGACGCCTTCTCCTCATGGTGGAGCTTTCCTACAGTAACTTTCCAGCAGGTGGCGTCACTCCAATCATTACACAAAGAACCAGTCTTTAGTTTTGTTTATACTGGGGGTGGGTTCCAATTTATTTATTTATCCTCTAATTTTCAAAATTACCTCTTTTGTGCTTATTTGGGGTTTGTTCATTTGTTGGGTTTCAAATTTTTAAAATGTACTTTCAGTTTACTAATCTTTTCTTTTTCTATTTTGTTAATGTATGTTTTCAGGGATATGATTTTTACTTTAAAGAGCACTTTAGTTGTATAATGGAAATTAATTTTGGTATATTATATCATCATTATCAATGTTTTTCACTCAATTATGAATTGTTTCTCCAATTTGCTTTAGACTCCACTCATTATTTAGGACATCATCATTAAGTCTCCATCCATGTCAGTTTATATCTTTTTTTATCTCCCTGAATTGATGAATGCATTATGATCTCTAGAGGATGTATTTTGTATTTCTGGTTTTTTTTCACTTCTTTGCACTATCTTTGTGCCCAGGATAATCTTTGTAATAGTTCCATGGAGTGCTGAATATTGTGTATATTGTTTAGTGGCTCCATACAGAAGACACCAAAAGTCTTTTGGTTCTAATTTCTCCAGCAATTTGTTTAATTCTATGTTTTCCATTTTGTTAGTCTTTCTGCTAGATTTGTCTAAAACTGAGAGAGTAACATTAAAGTTTCTTGTTATTATGTTATATCTATGTCTTTTGCAATTCATTTATTCTTTCCTTTATGAATTTAGATGCTATGGCATTTGGAGAATATAAATTTAATATTGATTTTGGCATACTGTTCATGTTTTCTTTCAGTTTAAGTTAATTTCCTTGTTTATTTCTTTATATTACAAATTTTTCTTTTTCTCATCTGATAGCATACTGAAACTTCTGGTTTGTTTTGTTTTGTTTGTTTTCTGTACCTGATGCATAACAAATTTTAATCTAGTCTCTCATTTTTATTATAGATATGTCTTAGGTGTGTTTATTGTAAGCAGTATATTATAGGATTTTGTTTTCTTATCTAGTCTGTGTGACGAGTAAAACTAAATGTGTGGTCACCTTATTCCTGTCCTCAGCATAGGGAAAACTAGTTAGGGTTTACTTATAAATTAGAAGCTTTAGCACCAGTTTGGAGACATTAAGCATTTATTAAAGAGTAAAGAGAAAACATGTGGAGTTCAGAAAGTTGAGAAACCTATCTACCCTAGAGGAGAGATAAGAGTTCAGCCTGACCTGGTTCTTCTCCCAATTCTCCTGCCACCAAGCTGTTCGAGAGACCCGAACTGTGTATTTCCAAGCCCCTTCCTGTGTCACCAGAAGAGGTAGTTCTTACACACTGCTTCAAGCTAATTGGCTAGCATCACCCAAATCCAATTGTTCACTGGACTTGAGGGTGGTCTCTAGTTGAGATGAGCTGAGAGCAATATCCTCTTCAGAGTCAGGCAGGTATGGCTTCAATTGAATTAACTTTAAGTAGGTTAATCAGTGAAGTCAATCACTCTCAGTCAATCTAATCAGTCCAAATCTATCTGGGGCTTTTGGGCATTGGCAAAAAGTACATTATTTCCTTATATCTGTCACCCTATTTCATTTTTATTGGATTATTCAATCATTCACATTTAAAGTTATGATCATTAGGCTTATATTTTCCTCCATTTGTATCCTCAATCATCTTGTAGAGTAAAACTTTGTTTAGCTATAGGTCTCTGAGGACCCTTCCAAATCTGAGATTCTGTGATTCAGTAAATACTAAGTTATATAGGGGTGTAATCTATATCAGTGAAAAGAATATCCTCACACTGATAAAATCATAATTTTGAATACTGAATATCCAATTTGAATATTGAATATCTAATATAGTAGTATTGGAGAAATTAAAATGATATTATGATATGTTGGTCTGATATTTTTTCTTATGAAATTATCTCTGAAATACTATTTCATGCTCAGAAATGCAACTAGCTCTAATTTACTCTGAAGATTTATAGCAATTTCATCATTGGGAAAAAAGTTGGTATGTAATAAGGCAAAGACACTGTAAGAATATCCTACTGCAATAATCCATTCCAAAGAATCTTAGTGACTTCAAAGGAAATGTTCCTGATTTTTCTTTGACTACAGATGCTTCAAATGTGGCTGTAACAATGTCAGCATTAAGACATGAACAACTGCAAAACAAGGTAGACCAAGACTGGAAGCCAGGCTAGGATAGTAGACAAACCAAATCCAAGGTCCTATAGGGTAGAAGTGACAGTTGACGGCCCATGCATATGGAAAGGGTCTGTGCAATTACCTTTAGTTCAGAGAGGAAAGTCAAGGTCAGAGCAGAAGGTGTCAGGACAAATTATAGAACACAGGTATCTGTAACCCCTTCAATGCATACGCTTATGCCTTACACCCAGTAGAAACTCAGTGATATTTGTTGAATATTTAGTGTGGTCAAAAACAGAAGTTTTAGCTTAATCATTTGAGAGTTGAGCGCATGCTACTGAAGCGGCTTTTGAAGGACCGCCCTTTTGGGGAGGAGACCTCGACGAACAGCAGTACACCTGCTGCTGCCCAGAGAGCCATGGCCAAACATGCCGTACTTCTGGGATGCCAACTTAAAACTGAGAGTGGAACGGAAGTTTGCTCTCTGTCTCTCTCACTCTGGCTTCTCACGTGTTTGGTGTTCGGCTCTGGTTCTTGGCTCTGGTTCTCGGCCTGGCAGGCAGTTTTGGGATTTGGTGAGTTTTATAATGAAATATAGACTAAGCTTAGATCTAAGATTATTCATTTGTATTTCTACTTTCCTATTTCCCTAATCGGTATCAACTTTTTGTTATCTAATTAACTCCCGAACAATAAAAGCTAATCCCTCACTGATTAAAGCTCCGAGGCTTCTTTTTCTTAGTGGTCTGGGAGATATATAAGGGAAAAGTTAAAGGGGGAGTTTAATGCTCTTACATCCAATTTTAAATCTCACATTTAGAGAGTAAATAGATGAGGGTGTTCAGAGGTCCAGGTTGAGAAGAGAATGCAGGCATAATCATGAGGTTCAAGCCACTGAGGAGGTGCTAGGCAGCAGTGGGGTCAATGTGCAGTCAAGGGCCAGGGTTTTGTGTTGGACCCAGTCATAAGAAGACAGTGTCTCAGGGGCAGAATAGGATGCATGGACACAATAATGGAACCAAGATATGACTACTAATCTCAGGGAAGGAGCTACCTGACCACTGCCCTGGTTTTAAGTAACAATCTTGATAAGGACAGAAAAAAAATTAAGGATTAGAATGAACATTGTATTTTGAGTCAGAGAACCTTAGTCCAAATCCTGACTTTGCTACAAATTCCTGTATGACCCCAGGCAAGTCATTTAACTTCTTTTGGTCTGTTTGATTAAAAAAAAAAAAAAGAGGGAGTTGAATTAGACAATATCTAAAGCCCCTTTCAACTCTCAATCCTATGATACTATAAGCATGAGCTGCTCTTATAAAAGTGATGGTGGGAAGTGGTTGAGTAAATCACTGAAGTCACCCAACCCTGTTTAAAGTAAGTGATAACATGCTTTATATTGATACCTTAACTAGGGGAGAATATATCTCATTCGATCAATCACTCATTCATGGCTTGGACTAAGTACAGAAAAAGACTTTGGTCAGCAAAGGAAGAGTGTTCACATTGACTGAGAAAACTTGTCTGTATGTGGTCTTTATAAAGCCAAGGAGATAGTTTAGAGTCTGGAAGGTTTGAGAAAGCTGAGAGGGGAGAATATTCCACCTAACCCCTAAGAAGGAATTGATTGGGAGTTAGGAGGGAAAAGCAAAGCTGCCAACCTCATTCTCTTTCCCTCCCTTGTCCCATTTCCTGGAGGAGGACCTTGTGAACTTCCGAGGTCTGGAAGATTTCCCATCTCCCCAAAGAGTCATAGCAGTATCCCTGGAACTGCTGATAACTGTGTCTACATTGGAAGCCAAGCCAAGTCAAGTTGACCTGAATTTATTTAGTGCTTATTATGTATCAGGCACTGGGGTAAATTTGGGGGATACAACAAAAGGCAAAAATAGTCCCAACTTTTAAGGATCTCACAGTCTAATGGGAGAGACAACTTGCAAATGAATATATACAAAAAACATATATACAAGATAAACTGGAGATAAATTCAGAGGAAAGACACTAGCATTAAGGAGGGTTAGGAAAAGCCTTCTAGCAGAAGGAAAGATTTTAGTGACTTAAAGAAAGCCAGGAAAGCCAAGCAGCAGAGATAAGGAGGGAATGGATTCCAGGCATGGTTGGAGAGCCAATGAAAATGCACAGAACTGGGTAAAGTATCTTGTGCAAGCAGTTGCAAGATCACTGTCACTGGATTGCAGAGAATGGAGAAGGATATAAGGAAACTAGAAAGGTAGGAGCTTTGAACACCTAATAAAGGATTTTGTATTTGATCCTGGAGGTAATAGGGCACCACTGGAGCTTATTAAATGGTGCACACAATGATATGGTCAGACCTATGCTTTAGGAAGATCACCATAGCTGCTGAGTGGAGAGTAGACTGGAGTAGGGAGAGACTTGAGGCAGGGATATCAGTCAGAGGCTATTGTAGTAGTCAAGGCATAAGATGATGAAGGCCTGGACTGAGGTGGTAGAAATGTTAGAAGGGGAGGACAAGTATGCAAGAAATGTTACAAAGGTAAAATCAACAGACCATGGCAATTTATTGGATATAGGGAATGATTGAGAGTTAGGAATCAAGGATAACACCTAGGTTGAAACCTGAAAAGTCTAGACACATGTTCAAGGAAAAGAGCCAGGGCAGCTAGGTGGTGCAGTGGATAGAGCACCGGCCCTGGAGTCAGGAGTACCTGAGTTCAAATCCGGCCTAGCTGTGTGACCGTGGGCAAGTCACTTAACCCCAATTGCCTCACTAAAAAAAAAAAAGAATTTAAAAAAAAAAAAAAGAAAAGAAAAGAGCCTAGCAAGGAAAAAACAAATAAACCCTATGCCATACCTAAGGTGACCATCTTGAGGATCCCTGCAAAGGAACTTCCAGGATCAATGAGTTCCCCTTTACCACACTGCTGTAAGCTTGATTCTACTTTCCCCTGGACTCTGGATATAGTTATGGGAGAATGTGTCATAGACTTAAAAAAAAATATATATATATATATGTATATTTTTTACTTTTCCCCTGGTAAAGACAATTTTTTTTTGGTGAGGCAATTGGGGTTAAGTGACTTACCCAGGGTCACACAGACACTAAGTGTTAAATGTTTGAGGCTGGATTTGAACTCAGTTCCTTCTGACTCCAGGGCCAATGCTCTATCCGCTGCACCACCTAGCTGCCCCAGTAAAGACAATTTTTAACATTCACTTTTTAAAAACTTTAAATTCAAAATTTTCTCTTTCCCTCCCTCATTTCCCCTCACCCTGAGACTGTAAGCAATTTGATATGTTATACATGTTCAGTCATGCAAAACAAATTACCATATTAACCATGTTGTGAAAGAAGACACAGACCCAAAGGAAAAAAGCCCACACAAAAAATACAGAAAGTGAAAAACAGTACACTTCAATCTGCATTCAGACTCCATTGGTTCTTTCTCTGGAGGTAAATAGCATTTTTCATCATGAGTCCTTTGGAATTGTCTTAGATCATTGTATGGCTGAGAAGAAATAAGCCATTCATAGCTGATCATCACACAATGTTGCTGTTACTATGTACAGTTTTCTCCTGGTTCTGTTCACTTCTCTTTGCATCAGTTCATTGAAGTCTTTCCAGGATTTCTGAAATCAGTCTGCTCATCATTTCTTTTTTTTCTTCATATTTTTGCATTAGTCATATTGTGATAGAAGAACTTAGAATCACAGCTGATTGATGCTGCAAAATGCAATAATCTACTACCTCTTTGTTGAAATGTGAGAGGTATATTTCACTGTCTGGCTTCTGAAATCAAGACTTGTTAACAGCATCAATCAGCTGTGAGGTCTTTCAGTGTTGTTTTTCTTTATCTTAATCTCCTGGTTCTAAGTACTTTGATCTGCATCAGTTAACATACGTCTTCCCACAACCATTGGGCTTATCATTTGCACAACACAATGATGATGATGACCATGATGATAGCAGCTAACATTTCTTTTGCTCCTACTATGTGCTAGGCATGTGCTTAAATGCTTTATAATTGCTATCTCATTTGATCCTCACAATAACATTGTGGGGTAGTTGCTATTATTATCCCCATTTTACAGTGGAGGAGACTGAGGCAAACAGAAGTTAAGTGACTTGCCCAAAGTCACACAGCTAGTAAGTGTCTGAGGACATATTCAAACTCAGGTCTTCCTGACTCCAGGCCTAGGGTTTGTTCGTTGTGCCATATAGCTGCCTCTATCATCGATGGAGTGTATCAAAGATTCAGAGGGTGAGTCAATTGAGCATCATTTCATTTTATGAACTAATGATAAATCTCTAAGAGACTTGAGAGAAGGATTTGGCAGAATAGTACAGTGGAAGAGAGTGCTGACTATAGAATGAAAAAAAATGCAAACTCAAATCCTAGCTCAACTCCTGATTATCTATGGAACCATGGGTACTGAGATCTCTGACCCTTTAGGACCCTCAGTTTCTTTATCAGGAAAATCAGGGGGTTAGATTACATGATGGATAAAATTTACTTCCAGCTCTAAATCTATGGTGCTGTGATTTAAGAAAACCTTTTAGAGTATTAATCATAGACAAACAATTAACAAGTTGTGACACAGAAATTTAAGAATGATTTTTTTTTTAGTGAGGTAATTGGGGTTAAGTGACTTGCCCAGGGTCACACAGCTAGTAAGTGGTAAGTGTCTGAGGACGGATTTGAACTCAGGTATTCCTGAATCCAGGGCCGGTGCTTTATCCACTGCGCCACCTAGCCACCCCTTAAGAGTGATTTTCTAAATGTTTGTGAAGTATTGGGATGAAAGGTATCACTTCTCTGAAAATCAATCACAGAGGTGTTCAAATGAGCTCTTGTATGTAGTTTGTCTTGGCTCACCAAGCAGAACAGGGCAGGCAAATGGAAAATGGTGAATATAAAGGCAAAAGGGGCTAAAATTCTATCTATACTGTCTAAAAATCTAACGAGTGGTCGCCAATAAATTAGAAGCTTTAGCAAGAATTGAGACTTTTAAACATTTATTAAGGAGCATTAGGATCTAATGATCAGAGAGAAAGGTAAAAATCTAACTATTTCTAAGAGACCCCATCATCCGACCTGCCATGGCGAGGTCAGGAACAAAAAGGATCCAATGCTTCCTTCTTCTTCCCAGAAGCCTCCTGTCAAATGTCACTTCCTGACTCCAAGCAACTGACCTTCCAAGCCACATGGCTTGCCCTCAGATGCCTTCTCCTCATGGTGGAGCTTTCCTACAGTATCTCTCCAGCAGGGGGCATCACTCCAATTGTCACACATGTAAGTGAGAGTGGGCAAGGAAGGATAGTAAGGAAATAATCTGCCCTAGAGTGGAAGAATAGGATTGAAGAAACAATAGGAGGTAAGATTTGTTAGGTGGAGTCTGGTTAAAAGATGGAAGGCCTTGAATGCCAAGCATGCAGAATATTACTTTGATGTGACAGATGGTTAGTTATTGGTTATTGTATCTTTGATAGGTATATTATATATATATATGTGTGGGTGTGAGGTAGGGCAATGGGGATTAAGTGACTTGTCCAAGGTCACACAGCTAGTGTCAAGTGTCTGAGGCTGGATTTAAACTCAGGTCCTCCTGAATCCAGGGCTGGTGCTTTATCCACCACGCCACCTAGCTGCCCCTATAATATAATTTTGATATGAGTATCAATAACCTCTCCCACAGAGATTATAGATATTTTAAATACAAGTATTTTATCATTTTCCAGTTACATGTAGAGATAGTTTTCAACATTTTTTTTAAATAAGATTTCCAATTTCAAATTTTTCTCCCTCCCCCCCTTCCATAGACAGCAGGTAATCTGATAGAGGTTATACAGAGATTATAGATATTTTTACTATAGCTTTGAGAGGCTTTGAAATCTTGAATGGTGACCATTTTTATTGTTATTTCTTGAGAAGTCAATGGGAAAAATATGTTTTACCTTTGAATTATGAGGAGTCTGTGAGAATGAAGAGGTGGTATTTTTAAGTTATCTATAAAAGAATTTGAGTTTTAACTGTTATCTGTAAAGAGATTTATTTTAATTTACATTTGGTAAAAACTGCTAACAATGAGGGTTTGAAAGAAACTGAGAAGACAGAGAGGAGGAAGATAAAAACACTTCTTTCCTTACAGAACTGTTTATCTCTTGTGAATTAAAAAAAAAAAGATGAATCCCGAAAAATGCTGGCATTAATCTTGACACATGAATAGTGAGACTAAGCTTCAGAAGTGAAGTTAAGAATAACAGTGATGGTTAAAGGTGACTCTTCCTGTGATCTTATTTTACTGATAAAGCATTATAAATATTTATGTCTGTATTATTATTGGTTACATTGTTAATAACATATGGCAAATAATTTTGATATTTATTTAAGCCTAGGGGATTAGGAGTATATATACAAGTATATAATATATACACACAAATATTTGTGATTGTACTTATGTTATATATCAAATATATATGATAGGGGGGCAGCTAGGGAGATAGGGAGCAGTAGATAAAGTACCGGCCCTGGATTCAGGAGAAACTGATTTCAAATCCAGCCTCAGATACTTGACACTTACTAGCTGTGTGACTCTGGGCAAGTCACTTAACCCTCATTGCCCTGCCCCCCCCCAAAAAAAGTATCAAATATATATGATAATAAAATATATGATATATAGAGACAGAGACAGATATCAATATTTCTCTATCTATCTGTCTGTTTGTTTACATACAGAGAGAAAGGGAGAGAAGCAAATGCTCATAGGAAAGAAATTTTTCCAATTTATTAAATAAATAACCTTTGATAAACTAGAGTGAAGACTCAGAGCCAATTATTTAATTAATGAGAAAGTTTTATAATTTTAATGATTACTAAAGAATGAAAGAATATGTAAATAATAAAGAAATATCTAAACATATCTCATGTATTACCTTAGAACTCTGGATGATGGGAATGAACATCATGATGGGTCAAGTAGTAAGACAAGGGGGACCACCCTGTATAGGATACACATGAATGTAGTAGGCCATAAAACCCTGCTATATAATAAGAATGGTATTTATCCATCCATCTATCCAGTCATTCACTAGGTCTTAAGTGATTGATCTATGTAGTACATTGTGCTAGATATTGGGAAAGATATGCAGTTTAAAGAAGGTATGTTTCCTTTCCTTACAGAGCTCACAAGTCTAGTAAGGAGATGAGACAAAAACACAGATAATATTAAATCATAATCAATCAACAAGCGTTTATTGAATGCTTACTATGTGCCAGGCACTATACTGGCAACTAGGGACCCAAGCACCAAAACAAAATAGACCCTGTCCTCAAGAAGCCTATATTCTATGAGGGAAAACAACATGTGCACTTATTTGTTTTTGTTTTTGCAGGGCAATGAGGGTTAAGTGACTTGCCCAGGGTCACATAGCTAGTAAGCGTCAAGTGTCTGAGGCTGGCTTTGAACTCAGGTCCTCCTGAATCCAGGGCCAGTGCTTTATCCACTGTGCCACCTAGCTGCCCCAACATGTGCACTTATAAATAAATGTAAAATACATACAAATAAACACAAAGTAATTACTAGAGAGCACTAGTAGCTGGTATGGATCAAGAAAGGTTTCATACAGGAAGTGGTACCTAAGTTGAATTTTGAAGGAACGTAAGGATTGTAAAAGGTAGACCCAGGCAGGGAATGCATTCCAGACATTGAGGTAAACCTGTGCAAAAGTAAGCCGATAAATTAGTATATGGTCAGTTTGGCTGAGAAGTAGAGTGTATAAAGTGTATGCATGAAGGGTAATTTGTAGTAAACCTGGAAAGGTATGTACAGCAAGTTTATGAAGCACTTGAAATGCCCAATAGAAAATCCATTTTTTATGCTAGAGACAATAAATGCTTTATTGCTGCTAGTTTTCTGAGCAGGAAAATGATGTGTGCCTGTGTGTTAGGAAAAGCATTTTGTTAACTGTGTGGAGGATGGATTGGAGAGTGGAGAGGCTGAAGGCAGAAAGACTAATTAGGAAGCTATTGTAATACCCCAGACAAAGGGTGTTTTGAAGGCCTGGATTAGGGTGGTGGCCACATAAACAGAGAAAAGGTAGCAGATGGGAAAGATATTGTGGAAATACAACCCAACAAAATAAGTTTATGAGAGCTGCAAAATAAAATGCTATTTGAGGTCTGAAGGAGAATGTGATTACTGTCAAACTTCAGGGAAGGTTTCATGAAGGAAGAAGAATTCGATTTGTGCTTTAAAATGGAATGGAAATTTAACAGGGGAAGGATGGTTAGGGGTGTGGGAACTGAAGGCAGCAGGAACACTATGAGCAGAAGCATGGAGGAGGAAGATAAATCTGGAAGTGGTGCATTGTGGGGTTTTAAGATAGCAAAGACAGATCAGATACCAGTTAGAAGCCTATTGCAAAAGCCTAACAAAAGCTTTTTGTCAACTTCTCAGTTTCCTAATTTCTTCCAAAATAATTTTGCTAATGGTAATAACATGGCAATGGAAAATAACTTAATTTTCTGGAAGGCATTATTTATTTGAATAACGATCACACACCAGAAAGTCTATTGAAATGAAATAAATATCATTAGAAATAATGAGGAAATTTGAACACATCAAGTACATATGTATTCAAGATCAGAATGTTCCAATGCTAATGAGCTGGTTAGGTCTTTCCCCACCCCCCAAACTATAAATCAACATGATTTACTTGATTTCCTTCATTCCTACATCAGCCAATTAAAGTTATAGCTGAAACAATGATATGGAGAATTTTCAACAAGAAAAAGTAAAAGAAAAACAATGGTGATCCCACTTCAAGTTTAAGCAGAAACTTAGGAACAAAGCCTAAGACATAAATATAATCAGCAAAGTGCAGAAAACATAGGCTTGGCAAGGTTCCTAAACAGTCAGACTGCAAGGAAGTTTTTCAAGGGTGGAATGGGTCCAGTAATTAGAGGTAACTCATGCTGGCAGAGATAAGGCTAAATTACTAGGCTTCCTGTTCTTCTGTTTCTGATTTAGGTAAAATTTGTGTCACAGATGAGTATAACCACTAAAGTGGCTATCTACTGTCAAAACCATTTTGTATCAATACATATTACACTTGTAGCCCAAATACCAAATCTATACCTGTAGCTCAAATCCCAAAGAAATGTATAATCTATTCCTTCAGCAACTCCTCTCCAGCAATATTGTTTTCTAGTTGGTGAAAAGACCCAGTGTTGCTGCTCCTAATTTGGGGAATACATCTGGCATTATCTCAAGTTTGAAGGCAATGCAGAGGAGGCAGTAAGGGTAGGGGGTTCAATTGTTTCTTTTACTACACTCATAGATGGATTATAATTTACTTCTTTTTGGTAATCTGCTTGCTAGACATGGTGATGAATAAAATTATTATTGTTCTATCATAGTTCTTTGGAGGACATAAACTATGTGCTAGATATTGACCAATCAGAAAGCTCTTTTAGTAGGTACATTCATCTTCAGACCAGTAAAATACTAGCCTAATTCAATGCCCTTCACATTCTGGCACAAGCTGTGCTTCTTGGGTCTTATCTCATACAACTTCCTTCCACATGCTCTATGTTTCAGCTAAACTGGATTATTTGTCATCAATAATGTGAATGCTGAACTTTTCTACTTGTTTGACTTTATTCATTTTTAAAATTAAATTGTTATTTTATTTTCATGAAGATAAGCCTTTTTTCTTTCTTATCTGTCCCTATCTTCCCCCTCTCCACTGAGAAAGTAAACAAATAAATTCTCATTCTCACTATGTCCAAAAATATATTCATTGATCTATACTCTGAAGCCATCTCTTCTCTATCAGGCAGCTGGTAACACGTTTCATCATGAATCTTTTGGAATTGTGGTTGACCATTATGTTGATTAGAGTTCATAAGTCTATTAAAAGTATTGTCCTTTCCAGGCAGCTAGGTGGCGCAGTTGATAAAGCACCGGCCCTGGATTCAGTAGAACCTGAGTTCAAATCTGGCCTCAGACACTTGACACTTACTAGCCGTGTGACTCTGGGCAAGTCACTTAACCCCAACTGCCTCACAAAAGAAAAGAAAAGGAAAGGAAAAAAAAAGTATTGTCCTTTCTTTCTTTCTTTTTTTTTGGGGGGGGGGGGCTGAGGCAATTGGGGTTAAGTGACTTGCCTAGGGTCACACAGTAATTGTTAAGTGTCTAAGGCCGGATTTGAACTCAGGTCCACCTGAATCCAAGGCTGGTGCTCTATCCACTGCGCCACCTAGCTGCCCCAGTATTGTCCTTTCTTAAAAAAATTACTTTTATTTTATGCGGGGCAATGAGGGTTAAGTGACTTGCCCAGGGTCACACAGCTAGTGTCAAGTGTCTGAGGCCGGATTTGAACTCAGGTCCTCCTGAATCCAGGGCCGGTGCTTTATCCACTATGCCACCTAGCTGCCCTCAATTACTTTTATTTTAATTTTCAAATTCTCTCCCTCCTACTTCCTCCACCCATTAAGAAGGCAAGAAAACCAATATTCATTATACATATGAAGTCATACAAAACATTTCCACATTAGTCATGTTGCAAAATTTTTCTTAAAAGCAAGAAAGATAAAAAAACTGAAAAATACATGCCTTTTCTCATAATGTTCCTTATATTTGGAATGTTCTCTACCCTTTTTCTCCTCCTTTGTTGAATTCCTACCTGTCTTTTAAAACAAAACTTTAATGCCAAAATCTCCATAAAATCTTCCCTAGTCCCTCCTGCCCTTAGCCTTCACTGACATAACATAGCACTTTGCTCACACTTCTCTGATACAATTTTGTATTATAATTATTTGTGTCTCTATGTATCGTATTCTTCTAGGCTATAAACTCCTTGAAGGGAGGGACATTGTATAATGTAAAATCTGTTTCTCCATCAGAAATTCAGTGCTCTGCACAAAATAGGGGCTTAATACATGTTATTTCATGGGGAAGAGAAGGGAAGAGAATAAGTATTTATTTATATAGCACTCTGACTAAGCGCTTTTTACAAATATATTTCATTTGATCAATATGCCAGTATTCTCAAATATTCCATTTGATAATGAAATGAAATAAAATGGAATTAAAGACTTTTAGAACTGGAAAAAAAACCTTAGAGATCATCTAGTATAGAGACCAGTCTCTGCTAATTTTACAGATAAGCAAAGTGACACCCAAAATCTGAGACTTGGTTGATATCATATTTGTTGCTGTACAGTCAGTCATTTCAGTCATGTTCAACACCTCATGACCCCATTTGAGATTGTCATAGTTTTTCTGATAATTTTACCTAATTGTTATTATTAATGTTAATAATAATAACTGGGGCAGCTGGGTGGTGCAGTGGATAAAGCACCAGCCCTGGATTCAGGAGGACCTGAGTTCAAATCCAGCCTCAGACACATGACACTTACTAGCTATGTGACCCTGGGCAAGTCACTTAACCCTCATTGCCCTGCAAAAACAAAACAAAACAAAAAAATAATAATAGCTAACATTTATATTGTACTTTCTATGTGCCAGCAGTGTGCTACAATTATTATAATTGTAATTATTATCCTATTTGAGGGAGGAAGGGAGGTACTATTATAATCCCCATTTTATAGATGAGGAAACTGAGGCAAATGGTGGTCAAATGACTTGCCCAGGATCACATAGCTATTAAGTGTCTAGATATGAATTCAGGTTTTCTTGACTCCAGACCCAGTCTGCATATAAGTATAAAAAATCAAGTGTGATATGATCAGGTTTCTAATTTATCACCAGACAAGACTGGTTAGAATATAGGATTGCTTAGCTACATTTCCAGATTCAGACTTGGGACATGCCATCTCCCTGAGTTTCCCCATCTTCCCGATGTGAGGAGCATTGATAATTCAGAAGAATGTTGGCAGGATCTTTTCATGTGACAGTCGACCAAGGGAAGCCTAAATCAGCTCTGCAGCTCTAGATAAGGCTTCAGAGGAAGATCCTAAACTCTAAAACCTGGAACTGGGGGAAACCTACACTGGTATATTAAGAACTGACCGCTTTCCTGATATTCTGACTTATCCCTTTCTGCTACTTCCTTTATGCATTTATTGCTCATGTGCCATATACCTAGTACAATGTTTATTTAGGAGAGAGACACAAAAGAAATGAAAGACTTGGTTCTTTCCTTATAAGGGCTGAAATACTGGGGGAAATAAGGCATAAACAGATGACACAATTAAATAACAATCTTAAGCATGAGACAGGCCACAAATACTTTAGGTGGAGAAGTGGGGGTTTATTCGTATGTATTAGATATGTCAGGGAAGGATTTATTGAGGAGGTAGCACTTGAACTGAACCATGAAGGATGGGTAGGATCCTAGAGGAAGAAGAGAAAGAAGGCATTTCAGAAAAACATAACAGAGACTTGAAACTGGGACTGAGCATGATTGCCAGAGAAGAAATTGAAAAGCTGAGTGTGGCTAGAACAGAAGGTTGGTGTTGTTAAATAGCAGAGCTCTAACTACAGTGGGGCAGCCTGGTCTTTGCCTAGGTACTGCCACCTGAGATGGTACTATCATTTCTTCCCAAGGAGTAATACTTCTTCTCTGCTTTGATCTAGAAAACACCATTCCTGTGTCTTATCTTTCAAGATCCTCCACTGGCCTATGTCCCCATAGAGGTAGAGAAAAAAGAAGGTAGATCTAGGAAAGGGTGAGAACCTGGAAACTGGTAGCAGAGGTAATGGAAGGAGAATACAGATAAGTGGGTACTACAGGGTCCTGGGGGCTCTGGGAAATAAGAGCTGGGCTTTTAAAATTTATTATTTTGGCTTCTTGTCTTCCTATGTATGGCATTATAAAACCCAGTTCTTTTTTTTTTTTTTTTTGGTGAGGCAATTGGGGTTAAGTGACTTGCCCAGGGTCACACAGCTAGTAAGTGTCAAATGCCTGAGGCCGGATTTGAACTCAGGTCCTCCTGAATCCAGGGCCAGTGCTCTATCCACTTCACTACCTAGCTGCCCCAAAACCCAGTTCTTTTAATAGTAACTACCAAAACATATTTAGAGTCCTATGGACTCTAAATGAAAAAGCATTAATCTATACCTTTTTATGACCCAAGAAATTTTTCCCGGAATGAGTGTATTGTTTATATGCATACAAAAACATATGTAAAAAGGTAACAGATATATATATAGATATATAGATATATATCTATATATATATATTTTTTTTTTGGTGAGGCAATTGGGGTTAAATGACTTGCCCAGGGTCCCACAGCTAGTAAGTGTCAAGTGTCTGAGGCCAGATTTGAGCTCAGGTCCTCCTCACTCCAGGGCCGGTGCTTTATCCACTGCTCCACCTAGCTGCCCCAACAAAGATATTTTAAAGGTAACACTTCTTTCATCTGGCTTTGAGGGAATTTTCCAAATAATTTAAGACTATCCCTTTTGACTATGTACTCCTTGAGAACAGGGACTATCTTTTGGCCTTTCTTTGTATCACCACCTTTAATATGTTTATTGATTAACTGACCAACTCTTTAAAAATTAGACATTATTGAATAGAAATCTTTCTATACTCTATTATACACATGTACTGTGTCTTGCTTTACTTGTTTGCCTACCTTTCTCCCCTCTGCCCTCCCACCACCAATAAATAAATAAATAAAGCCCAAACAGAAAGCTATGCTTTTTTAGCTTGGATGTCTACTTTCATTGTTGTCCCCCCCCCCCCTCCCCGCACTGTTTCCTTCTTCACTGTCAGGCTGTTATTTAACTTTTCTTACTACTATTATTGTAGTAGTTTCAGAGTTTAGCAATGCAGTGAACAGGTGTGGCAAATGGAATTTGCCATTAAAGTTAGCAGTTGGAGTCTTCTGGGAGTACCGATAAGGATTGCAACCCTAATTTTTTCCACACCAGGAGGTATAAAAATTTAGGGAACTTTCCCAATGACCTGAGGGGTTGTGCTACTGTTATTTTCCTGCAAGAGCAGAGACTGTCTTTTGCTTTTCTTTGTATCCCTGGTGCGTAGCACAGTGCCTTCACATAGTAAGTACTTAATAAATGTTTTTTTGACTGACTGACTGACTGACTCTATTAAATGCAAACTTGTCTCCCTTTTTGAAGAGGTGACAGGACTCAAAGAATTACATTTTTGTTTTCTGTCTCATTGGGAAGAAGTGCTCCCTGGGAGAAATGATTAAAAAAGTAAGAGTTGAAAAGATAGATGTGAATTGAAATAACTCATATTTTTCCATTAGTTCTTCTCCAATACTTTTATTTGATGTTAAAGACAAGATGGGAGTGGTGGGTATCACACACACAGGCTACTATGGACACTTAGATATCCCCACTCTCCCAGAAACACAAAAGATAGGATTTATATATAAAGACTCAGAATAAAGTGTTGAAAGGGCCCTTAGAGATCATCTAGAATCCAGAGTCCCCATTTTGCAGATGGAAAATTGTGGCCCAGAGAAAGGAAATGACGGGACCATGGTAAAAGAAATTGGTAGTCGGGACTAGAACCATTTTTGTCTGTTTGTTTCTTTTTATGTTTTTAATTTCTACTTCTTAGTGCTTTCCATTACATTATTACACTTGGACTTTTGTCTGAATCTTTATCCCAGAGTAAAGAACACAAATGCAAACAGGAAAATGAGTCAGAAAAAGCTGCACCCTGCAGAGGTGGAGTATCCTCTTCCTTGGAGTATCTCATCCTGCAGAGCTTTAGAAATTCACAGTTCCCTCTGTGAAGTAGCCCCCTGGCAAACTGTGAAGGGTATCAATCAGATCACTAGTACTGGAGGAGTCCCTGACTCTGGTTGATAAAACTGGAAGATAACTGCTTCTGGAGCTGTCTTCAAGTATTTGAAAGGCTATTGTGAAGAATGGGGATTCCCACCCATCCTGCTTGGATCTAGAGGACATAACTAGGAGTGATCAGAAGTTATTGAGAAGCAGATTTAGGCTTTTGGTCTAAAAAAAATTCCTCATAACTAGAGCTATCCAGAAATAGAGAAGATAGTGGGTAGCCTGTCTCTATAAGTCTTCAAACAAAGACTGGAAGACCTATTATTAGGTATCTTCTTCCTTCCCTTGTGCCTTTCTTTCCTTCTTTCCTCTCTCCTTTTCTCCCTCCTTCCCTCCCTCATTTCCTTCCTTCCTTCCTTTTTCCTGTAAGGATGGAGACAGGACCCAACTACTCACAGAAGGCCTTGACATCTCGATTAAATCGACCAGTCAATCAAAAGTAAACTAGGAAGAAGTCCTCAATCAATTTCAAAGGATCATAGTGGCTTGAGGTTATTGAATAAAAAGAAATGATGCCACACAGGAAATATAGTGTTATTAGTGAATAATTTCAAGCCACAGGGTTTTGTGTTTTTGTGTTTGTTTTGTATTTGTGCCACATTTAAGAACAGCTAGTTCAGAGCTGGTCAGTCAAGTGGGAAAAGACTCCAAATTTGAGAGCTAGAGATTCCCGACCTCTGGACCTCTGAGAAGGAATTGCCCTTGGGGAGAGGAGATAATTCTTTCTCTCTCTCTCTCTCTCTCTCTCTCTCTCTCTCTCTCTCTCTCTCTCTCTCTCTTCCCTCCCTCTACCTTATTGACCATGCTACCTTGACTAATAGAAGACAATGCATATGGGGCAGCTAGGTGGCACAGTGGATAAAGCACCGGCCCTGGAGTCAGGAGTACCTGAGTTCAAATCTGACTTCAGACGCTTGACACTTACTAGATGTGTGACCCTGGGCAAGTCACTTAATCCCAATTGCCTCACCCCACCAAAAGAAGAAGAAGAAGAAGACAATGCATCCAGCTGGGAGAAAGGAAAAATATGCCGAGGGCAAATAGAAAATGCCTGGAAATAGTCAACCATGCATTCATAGACAGAACTGACCAAGCTTTGAAAATTCTATTGGAATTTCTGGAGCAGCAATGGCTGGTAGCAGCATCTGCATTGGGAGCTGAGAGACACACTAAGTACCAACCAAACATCTCCATGAAACTCAGCTTTAGGATTCTACCAGGGCACTGACCTTTGTAGGTCAACAGAGAGCCACACCAAAGGGCAACTTCATAAGGACTCCTTGAGGGGAGAAAAGGACTTTCAGTAACTGCTTACTAGGAGTTTCTTCTTTGCCACACAAGTTCCCTACACATGTGCCATTCAACTATAAGTTGGGGCATATCCTCTCCAAGGAATTGGATCATAAGATCATATACTTAGGGCAAAGATAGTTGTTATAGAAATAATCCCCCTAAACTAAGAACATATTCTCTCCTTATACACACTATATCCTTGAAATTAGTGGGCCTCAACTTATACTTAAATGATACTATTGTTGTTGTTTGTCCTTTGTTCTCAAAGAGGATCATGAAGGGGGTAAGTGGGGAGGGGGACATGTCATGACTTGCACTGAATTGGATTTAAGTGAGGGGAGCTGTGCAAGGTCACCAACCTCACTCTCTCCTCCAGAGCCATCTGAGTCTAGTGTCAAGATATACATCAGGATGACTGGAGATGGCCCCAGATATTTAAAGACAATTGGGTTTAAGTGACTTGTCCAGTATCACACAGCTAGTAAGTGTCTGAGGTGAGATTTGAACTCAAGTCCTCCCAATTTCAGGGCCAGTGCTCTCCATTGTGCCACCTAGCTGCCACTTAAGTAGTACTAATGGATATGCATAGGGACCCTGTGTAGCAAAGGGGAATCATAGCTGCTAGTTACTGGAAATATGTGTGTATTAGTATGTGTGTGCATACACATATATATGCATACACACATGCATATATACACTCCCACTTTACTGACTGGCTCTGAACTAGCTTACTGTTTTTGTACATGGCACAAAAAACTGACGAAATTGGGGGCAGCTAGGTGATGCAGTGGATAGAGCACTGGCTCTGGAGTCAGGAGGACCTGAGTTCAAATCCAACCTCAAACACTTGACACTTACTAGCTGTGTGACCCTGGGCAAATCACTTAACCCCAAAATGCCTCACAAAAAACCAAAACCGAAACCAAAACCAAAACCAAAACCTGCCGAAATCGTTAACTAACCACAATGTATTTCCTATCTTGTATCTTTTTTCCCCCCAATAATCCTTTGAAATTGACAAAGGACTTACTCCTAGTTTGTATACTCACATGTGCATATATTGGGGTTAGACAGGGTTAAAAACCCTTCTTCCTGATAATTATCCCTAGAAGCCTAAGGGGGCTAATATTCAAGCACCCTCTGGGGACCTAGCCCACCAGGATGGGCTGGAGTTAGGGAGGTAGCCAATGTGAGTGCTCTTCCAGGCCAAGGCATCTGGACTTGATTCTGTAGACTGTGGGGAGGTGGGAGACTAGGATTTAAATGCTGTTTCTGGCATTCAGTTATGTAACCTTTTTATGCTTCAGTTTCTTTATCTGTTTGTTAAAAGGGATAATGATACCTATAATATCTACCTCCATGGGTAATTGTAGGGAAGGTGTTTTGTAACCTGTAAAGTCCCATAATAGGTTCAACCATTGTTATTATTGCGTATGTCATTTGACGAATCAAAAGGAACTTTTTCCCTTAAAAAAAAAAAAAAGAGCTGTTTTCCCTCAATTTTCCCTTTCTATGCCTACTCAGTGACAGATCTGCTCTTTCCTTTTACCTCAACGTTTTCTGTGTCCTCACTTTTGGCTCAAACATAGGAGGCCATAGGTTACCTAGAGATAAAAACTTAAATTAAGACCCAGAGTCAAATCTATGGCTGGATTGTTTTAACTGGGGGCTCTGAACTGTTGTTATGATATTGATATAAACTATGTAAAATAAAGGGATCCTGTGGACCTGAGGGCTATTATGTTGCCACTAGGGCTGATAAAATCTAATTATAATAATAGTGGAGCTGATTAAATCTTAAGAGACACTGGGGTTAGGGAGGAGAGAACAGTAACTGGAGAAAAGATTACACCCTAAACCATCTCCCAGGGAGGAGACTGGAAAGGCCTTGACAGGATTCAGACCTGCCTGGATCCAGCATGAGGGATGGAGCACAGAAAAGGATCAAGTACGAGCTAGTTCCCATGGCTCAGACGGTCAGTGGTCCATCTTGTTGACCAAAGAGGAGGACATCTTAAAGACCAGGGGAAGGATGGGGAAACATCTTACCTCCCTTTCTGTTTACGGTTGGCCTGGGTGGTTGCTCTTTTGGAGTGGGAGACAAGTCTTTTTTTTGGGGGGGGGGCAAGTCTGGGGAAGAGACAAGGGCAGTAATATGAGTGTGCACTTCAAGTAGAGCACCATAACGTCCTGGGAATACCTCTGCATCCTCTATTCTAGGACTTTTATTTACCTCTAAGCTTTGCCCTCCCATGTTGCTTAAACTTTTCCAGAACTGGGGTAAGGGGAGTGGTGATCTTGGGGCCAGGGTGTACCTAGAAGAACTGAGGTAATCTCTTCCCTGTTCAGCTGCAAGGATCATTGCTCTCGAAGTGTCCTCATAACCTGGAGGAAATATATATTTCAACAACATGGCTGAAATAGTGCTGAAATGAGTCAGCTGAGCCAGATCTTGGTCTGTACTCTAATACTAACTCTAGGTCTTTGTTTCTTCCTCTGAGAAATTAGGGGGTCAGATAATGTGGTCTCTGAGGTGTTTTCCAGTGCTAATAGTCAACATGCATTTATTAAGTACCTACTATTTATCAGATACTGTGCTAAATGCTGGGAATACAAAGAAAGGCTAAAAAATGCATGTATAAATATATATGTGTGTGTATATATATATATATATTTCTGATTTATCATGTATATGTATATATGATAAATCAGAAATAATCAACAGAAAAGGCACTAGTATTTTTTTAAAAGATGAACAAGAAAGATACAAAATTGTACCCTGACTTTATTTTCTTAAAATTTTGGTTTTTCCCCATCATTAGAGTTTGACAATTTTTTCCTTTTTTTAAAAACCTTATTTTTTTTTTAATTTGTATTTAAAGTTTTGAGTTCCAAATTCTATCCCACTTTCTTTCCCTCTCCTCTCCCCTCCCGGAGGCAATAAGCAATCAGATATAGGCTATACAAATGTAATTATGTAAAACATTACCATATTAGTTAAAGGCTCTAATACTAAAGGGAATTGGGAAGGACTTCCTATAGGATTTTAGCTGGGCCTTAAAGAAAGCCAGCAAAGCTGGAAGGTTGAGTTGAGGAGGGAGAGAATTCCAAGTATGGGAGATAGCCAGGAAACATGGTCACAGTATGGAGATGGAGTATCTCATTTGAGAAACAGCCAAGAGGCTATTGTCACTGAATTACATATCTGTGATGGGGAATAAGGTATAAGAAAATTGGAGAGAGGGAGGAGCAAGTTATAAAGACTTTAAACACCAAACAAAAACTGTTATATTTAATCCTGGAGCTAATAATCTAATAATCTAATGAATGAATGAAAAGCAATTGTTAAATACTTATTTACTATAAACCAAGTATGATGCATAGGGTTGGAGATACAAAAAGAAGTCCTTGCTCTCAAAGAGAAGACAACACTTAAAAGAAAATTCAGCTGCAGGGCATATACAGGACTTTGAAGTCCAACTCAGCTAATTGAGTGAAAGTTTAATGAGCCTTCAAATGTGACCTTGGGCAAGTCACTTTCCTCTGGTGACTGTTTCCTACTTTGCAAAACCAAAGAGTTGTACGAGACATAGATAAGTCCCTTATAGATCTAACATCCTGCTTTAAGGTTTTTGTTTTCTCTCTTTTTTTTGGGGGGGGGTTCAAGTCCTCTTTTAGCCCTTTCCAAAATAGGACTGTTTGCTGTAAGAACTACCACTCTACTTTCACCCTCCTCCTTCTACTCCTCCTCCTCTTTCTCTTCCCCTTTCCCTTCAAATAATCCAATTCCTTGGAGGCCAAATGTGAAGAAGCCATTGATCATTCTTGATTACTCAGTGCTGTTTGGTTTAAATAGAAAGCTACCAAGTGGCCCTTTTCCTAGGGCTTGGGAGAGAAGGTTGTCATCAGCCTCTGTAGTAGCATCATGGGGTCTCTGTTTTTCTCCATGGAGCTTTGCCCTTCCTCTCTCTCTAACTGATGGTGCTTCTCAAGATGTTTGCCCCAGTATGGTTTGTGTGCTTGCATTAGTTTCCAAAATTCCTAGTGATACTTGTAATCATTATTTTCTATCTCCTGCTAAGTTCAAAGAGAAGTTTACAATTCTTTCTTATAATATTAAGTGTGTTCAAATATGATAAAAGAAATCATACTTTATATTTGGCTTCTAAATACATGCAACATTCAATTCAGCAAACACTTATTAATTACATACTTCCTTGTAAACCCCGCCCCCCATTAACTACTGATACTCCAGAATAACAGGTTGATAAAACATGTTTGTTTTTCTAAGTAGGAAGCTAGGTGGATAGACTGCTGAACTTGGAGTCAAGTCAGGAGGACTTATGTTCAAATCCAACTTCAGACACTCATCAGCTGTGTGACTCTGAGTAAGTTACTAAAACCTCTACTTGTCTCAGTTTTTTCTCATCTGTAAGATGAGGATAATTGCAGCACTTATCCACCAAGGCTGTTGTGAGGATAAAATGAGAAAACCTATGTAAAGCAATTTGAAAAGCATAAAGCACTATAGAAATGCTAGCTTTGGAAGATAACTATGATTGCATACCAATGAACTCTTACAGCATCAAGGCTTGTATGCTTACCCAATATCTTTTTGATTAGATAAATATATTTCTATTTTCCATACTGGCATCCATGCAAATCTCTCATTTCTCTTTACCCATCACTTAGACTCCTCTAATTCCTAAAGTTTTATTAAAAATACATTTCTTCGGGGCAGCTAGGTGGCACCGTGGATAGAACACAGGCCCTGGAGTCAGGAGTACCTGAGTTCAAATCCAGCCTCAGACACTTAACACTTTCTAGCTGTGTGACCCTGGGCAAGTCATTTAACCCCAATTGCCTCACTAAAAAAAACCACAAAAAACCAAAAAAACCCATTTCTTTCTTATTTGTAAAGCGTTTACCACAGAGCCTGGTACATAGGTGCTAATAAATGGCAAGCAAGTTTAATAAATACTTATTCCCCTTCCCTTATTCTTTCTTCAGACTACTCTATGCATCTATAATTCATCAATCATATTCTTTTTTCTTTTTTGCGAGGCTATGAGGGTTAAGTGACTTGCCCAGGGTCACACAGCTAGTAATGTGTCAAGTGACTGAGGCTGGATTTGAACTCAGGTTCTCCTGAATCCAGGGCCGGTGCTTTATCCACTGCACCACCTAGCTGCCCCCCATCAATCATATTCTAATTGTTATTATCTTTATGAGTGTACATGTAACTCTTATGAGGCAGAGTTCTTTTCTAATTTTTCTTTGTGTCTCCCCCAGTGCACATAGTGTACAGTATGCTATGATTATTTGCTAAATATTTAATGAATGAATGAATTCTAGTCACAGAATCTCAGAGGTAGAAGAAACCTCAAAAGGCATCAAGACCAACCCTAACCCTGATCAAGGATCCCCTATACAACATACCTGAAAAGTAGTCTTCAAACCTTTGCTTAAGCTCTCTAGCAAATGAAGAACCCAATACTTCTGAGAGTGGCCCATTTTACGTTTGAATAGCTCTAATGACTAGGAAGTTTTTCTTTTCATTGAGCCTAAATTTACTTATTTGCAGCTTCCAATCATGGCTCCTAGTTACATCTTCTGGGACCAAGCAAAACAAATCTAATCCCCTTTCTACAAGATGGCCTTTGAAATATTGGAAGACAGCTAGCATCCCTTTACTGATTCCTTGACTCCCTCTCTCCCACAGTATCCAGGTTAAATAAACATCCCAAGTTCCTTCGATGATATGGATTGGAGGCCTTTTACCATCTCAGTCACCTTATCAATATCCTCCCTATGCTGTGCTACCCAGCACTGAACATAATATTCTAAATGTGTTCTGACCAGAGGGAGAGTACAGTGAGATTTATTACCAAGTCCTGGACACTTTGATTAATAACAGCCCAAGATTGCTTTAGCTTTTTTAGCTGTCATTTCATATTTTCAACTTGTATTAAGCTCATAGGACACTAAAACATCCAAATCTTTTTCCAGGAAACTCTAGGCATGTCTTCCTCATCCTTGTTAAGCATTTATATTTATTCTTTTGCCTTGCAATTCTATTCCAAGTATTTTCTCAGGTGCTTCTTTTCCAAAAGCAACATGATTTCAAAGCCTCATAAAGATATGGCCTTCTTCTATGAATCTTATTAGTATTTCTCTTCCTATTATTTCCAAAGGGTGACAAAAAAGGAATCGCGTAGGGTGAGTTTGAGGTGCTCTTTTTATACTAATATTTCAATTTGGAGTCCTCACATACACTTGGGGTCTCTCTCCATATGCACATTTTGATTCCCTATTTCTTAATGTTTCTCTTTATATCTCCATGATCTTAGAAAACTGTGTGACAGTGTTTCCCAAATTAATAGAAATCTACGACAATCCGCAATAGTTCAAGTGAACATGGGCTATAATTGGCAATAGTATGGAGGAGTTAGTCTTTCCTCTTTCCTTTCCCATTCTTTCTTCAATCAAAATGAAAGTAATACATGTACTCTAGAATGGACTTGATAACTAATGGGTTATGACAGAGAGAGAAAAATAAAAGATGATATCAAGTTTTCTACCCTAGGTGCATAGGAAAATAAAGGTGACTTAAACTGAAAAAAGGAATCAATCAATCAACATTAAGCACCTACTATGTGCTGGGCACTGTGCTAAATGCTATACATATAAAAAGGGGCAAAATACAGTCCTGCTTTAGATTTTACAATCTAAAGAGGGAGACAACATGTAAAACAAATAAATAGACAACAAGCTATATAAAAATAGGAAATAATTAAAAGAGGAGAAGCACTATAATTAACAGTAGTTGGTAAAGGCTTCCTGTAGAAGGTGAGCTTCTAGTTAGTACTTAAAGGAAGCCAGGCAGGTCAGTAGTTGAGTGGAAGAGGAAGAGTGTTCCAGGACCAGGGTTAGCCAGAGATAACACCCAGAGCCATCATGGCATAACCATTGTCACTAGATCGAAAAGTACATGTTAGATAGTAAAGGTGTTAGAAGACTGAAAAGGTAGGAGGGGGCTAAGTTATGAAGGGCTTTGAATGCCAAGCAGAGGATTTTGTATTTGCTCCTGGAGGCAAAAAGCCATTGCAGTTTATTGAGCAGGAAGATGACATGATCAGACATGCTTTAGGAAAATCATTTTAGTGGCTGAATGGAGGATGGACTTGAGTGGGGGGAGACATGAGGCAGGCAGAACTACCATCTGGTTATAGCAGTAATCAAGGCATTGACGAGTAATGGCAATGTCAGAGGAGAGAAGAGGGAGTATTCAAGAGATATTGAAAAGGTGAAATCAGCAGGTATTGGCAATAGCTTGGATTATTCAGGTAAGAGATAGTGAGGAATCCAGGATGACTGCATTGTTGTGAGTCTGAGGGACTGAAAGGATGGTGTTGCCCTCTATAGTAAAAGGTGGGGCAGCTAGGTGGCGCAGTGGATAGAGCAATGGCCCTGGAGTCAGGAGTACCTGAGTTCAAATCCGGCCTCAGACACTTAACACTTACTAGCTGTGTGACCCTGGGCAAGTCACTTAAACCCAATTGCCTCACTAAAAAAAAAAAATACATATAGCAAAAGGGAAGGTAGGTGCAGGGAAGAGTTTAGAAAGAAAGATAATGAGTTCAGTTTTCGACATATTGAGTTTAAGATATCTATTGGGCATCTAATTTGAGATACCTGAAAGGTAATTGGAGATGTGAGTTTCGAGGTCAGCAGAGAGATTGGAGCAGGAAAGGTAAATTTGATAATTCCCAACATAGAGATGGTAATGAAATGCATAGGAGCTGATGAGATCACCAAGTGAAATAATATAAAGAGAGCCCAGAACCAAACCCTGAGGACTACCCTACAGTTAGAGACCTAGAGATGGATCTAACAAAAGAGACAGAGAAGGAACAGTCCGATGGGAGGAGAACCAGGAGAAAATGGTGTTTTGAACACTTAGAGAGAAGAGAATATAGAGGAGGAGAAACCAATTAACAGTGCCACAGGCTGCAGAAAGGCCAAGGAGAATGGGGACTGAGAAAACACCATTGAATCTGGCAACTAAGAGATCATTAGTACCTTTGAAGAGAGCAGATTCAATGGAATGATAAAGTAGGAAGCCAGATCTTAAAGGGTGGAGAGAAAGTAGGGCAGTCTTTTCATGGAGTTTAGTTACAAAGGGCAGAAGAGATATAGGACAATAGTTAGCAAGGATGGAAGGATTAAGTAAGGATTTTTTTTTCAGGATTAGGGAGACAAGGACATATTTGTAGGCAGTAGGAAATGAACCAGTAGAGAGGGAGAAGTTAAAAATAAGTGAAAGAGTGGGGATAGGGGGCAGCTAGGTGGCACAGTGGATAAAGCAACGTCCCTGGATTCAGGAGGACCAAAGTTCAAATCCGACCTCAGACACTTGACAGTTACTAGCCGTGTGACCCTGTGCAAGTTACTTAACCCTCATTGCCCTGTTAAAAAAAAGGAAAAAACAACAACGAAAGAGTGGGGATAACAGGAGGTGATCTGTTGAAGGAGATGAGATGGAATGGGATCACTTAAACTAGTAGAAAGGTAAGTCTTGTTAAGGAATAAGGTCACTTCATCATATGAGACAGGAGGAAAAAGTAGCAGAGTGTTCCTGAGTGATGAGATGAGGAAGAGAAGAGAGTTCACAATGAATGGATTCAATTTTTTTCTGTGAAATATGAGACAAGGTTCTTACCTGAGAGAGTAGGGGGAGGGGAAGGCATGAGAGGTTTAAGGAGGGATGAAAATGTTTGGAATAGCCACTCTGAAGAGTGAAGAAGTTAGAAGGTATGTGTAGACTTTGGGATAAAGATATAAGTTCAATTTCACTCAATTCTTGAGTTTGAGGTATCAAATGAGCATTCAACTGAAAATTAAAGGATCATAAATTTAGAGTTGGAATAATTATATCATAGTTCTAAGATCAAAAGATAATTTTTAAAAGATAATAGATTTACAAAGGACAATAAATTGGAAAGGAGAGGCATCTCCCCTGAAGCAAGAAGGTGATATAGGAGGCAAAAAAGGGGTTAACAAAAACCTAAGATCCAAGCTCTAATTTAGATCTGAGCTCTGAGAGGGATTCAGACCCCAGTTAATGGATAACTTAAGACTTGGGTCTTCATTAATATAAGTCAAGGCCTAGCTTTTTGTGTACCCACATTAATCAGTACTCATAACAAGAACATAAGGAGGCAGGTCATAGAGACCTTAAACATAACAAGCATACACAATGATACACTAACAGGGTATAGAAAATCTACTGATAAATGAAGATATTTTGGAATTGGACATGGGAATAAAAAAGGGACATGCTCAGAAAAGGCCAAATTTGTCCCCAGATTTACCTTATGATGTGTAAACCCCCAAAACACACCTCCACAGAAAAAGGTACCTGAGTGGGGGGGGGGGGTTGGCTTAGGACTCCAGGAGCTCCAAATTAGGTTAAGCCCTCCCCTGTGACCCTGGGCAAGTCACTTAACCCTCATTGCCCTGAAAAAAAAAAAGAAAGGAAGGAAGGAAGAAGGAAAGAAGGAAAGAAAAATATGTGTAAAGTCAAAGTCATCTTCTGACTAGGAAGTGCTATAGGAGAGTGATAAAGGTTTGGAATAGCTGCTGTAGTGGATAGAATACATGTAAAAAATGCCCATATACTCCTACTCTCCTCTATCCCCAACACCATAGGCTGTACTACAAGTTCCCTGAGGGCAGGGACTGTTACATGCTTCTGTTTATATCCCCAATACAAAGCACAGCATGTGTTACAAAGTAAGAACTTAATAAATGCTTGTTGATTTATGGTTTCTCACATTTCTTCCAGTTTTAAATCTATGCTCTTATATATGTTTGATGGTTGAACACATATATGATATGTGAATGATGGAATAAATTATTATAAATTAATGGAATGGAATTTTATGTTACCATAAAATGACAAATATGAAGATTTGAAAGAAAAAATCAAACTACATGATGAGGTACAAAATAAAATAAGCAGAATAAAAAAACCCATACACATTAACTAGAACTAATATAAAATAGAAAACAAAGTCAAAAGTAGTGGAATTTCAGGTGGCATTGAAAGGTGACACAGAGTAAGTACCCTTTTTTTATCCTTATTTTCTAATTTGTTTGGTTCTACTTGAAATGTTAGAGATAACGTGTACAAAGTTTTGTTT
The DNA here is from genome assembly GCF_019393635.1 of Dromiciops gliroides. Classification (NCBI taxonomy): domain Eukaryota; kingdom Metazoa; phylum Chordata; class Mammalia; order Microbiotheria; family Microbiotheriidae; genus Dromiciops; species Dromiciops gliroides. The sequence goes on from NC_057861.1 coordinate 235,304,969, forward strand.
TGAGCTTGTCCCTTATTTTTATGTTAATTTTATTATTTATTTTCCTTGATGGCTTATTTTTAGATGAAAAATAATTTTAAAATAAGATAGCAATTGTTGGGTATGTTATAGCAAGGACTGCTTTCATATATGGGTTGGACTGGATAAGTGGGCAATGGTTTTAGCCTAAATTTTAAAAACACAGTTTAACTACCACATACCAGTAATCCAAAACCTAAAACTTCTGATTTTGATCTTTAGTCATTCTTCTTTCTGGGTAAGAAAATCTGTGTCTGTGTTTATTAAATTTTAGCTACAACCATGTTTTTTAAATAATTGCTATTGTACCAGTTTTGACAGTAAGCATTTATTATTAATATTATACATACATAATATACATTTATACTGCTATATCTATAAATACATACAATACATATACTGCTATATCTATACACATGCATACATACATACATGTAAATAATAATAAATTGACCCTGTGGCAGTTAGCATGAGCAGGAGAAAAGCCCCAGAAGACCCATGCTGTCTCAAGGAGAGTTCAGAAGACCTACAAAACCTGCACTGTCCTAAGAGGGAGAGTGAGCCAAGAGAAAGAGAGCCAAGCACCAGCTGACTTGTGGCCTCTTCCAATTTTTATCCTTTCTTGATAGAAGTGGGTCATTATACATTGATCAAAGCTAATTGGATAGCACCAGTCAATCCCATTGGTTGACATGACTTGAGGGTGGTCTAAATTAAAATGAACTCTACAGATAACATCAGGGAGAAGACCCTCACTGAAGTTGCCTAAGGCAAAGTCCATTATCTAGGTGTGGTCCTTCACTGAGCTAGATAAAAGTATAAACTCTGCATTTCTTTTGTTCCCTTGGGTTTGTCCCAGGCAAGATATAAACTTTCTGCCCCTCCCCCCAAGAAAGGACTGAAGACCCTATCTCTGGGTCCCCCCCCCCACAAGAAATCCATTATTAATAATTATTTTCTCACAGAACTGAAGCTTGGGAGGAAAGTCAAAGATGCAGAGATTTGGTAGTAGACATATGTTGAAAATATTTGAACATAGGAGTGGATATTATCTCTGAAGAACCATACAGAAAAAGAGGAGGTGAAGGCTAAGACTTTCCCTCATTTCATATCACCCAGATGCCTTCTGCCACTATCTCCTCCTTCACTTGAAAATGTGGCTTTTCTCCTAGACAAGGCAAACACCTCTAATTGCTTGGAAACAACATAATGTTGAATTCTGGTTTCTAATCTATTCTTCTATCTTCTTCATTTTAATAGGTGAGTTAATCTCATTTACATTCATTGTTAGAATTGCTAATTGTATATTTCCCTCTTCCCTAGTCTCTTTTTAAAAATCCTGTTCCCTCCAGAATCTATTTTGCTTCTGATCACTATCTCTCTTAATCTATTCTTCCTCTTTTTTCCCACCCCCACCCCCATCCCCATCATTCTCTTAGCCCCTTTCCCTCCTACTTCCCTGTTGGGTAAGATGAATTTCTGCTCTGAGCTGTGTGTATATATTCTTCCCTCCTTGAGCCATTATGATGAGAGTGAGGTACAAGCATTGCCCACATCCCTCCCCCATTTTCCCTCCATTGTAAAAACTCTTCCTTTGTGTACCACTTTTATGTGAGTACTTTCCCCATTCTTTCTCTCTTTTTCCCCCTCTCCTAGGGCATCCCTCTTTCTCGCCATTTTATTCTTCTTTTGAGATTATCCCAACAAAATAGGCTCACCCCTATGCCCTCTAAGCAGACTCCTCCTAACTGCCTTAATGATGATACATTTCTTAAGGGTTACAATGTATCACCCCCACATATAGGAATGTAAACAGTTTAACTTTATTTAATCCCAAATGATTCTCATTCATATTTCCCTTCTTTATTTCTTTTGTTTCTTGTGTTTGGAAATAAACTTTTCTCTTCAACTCTGGTCTTTTCATCAAGAATGCTTTAAAAAAAAGAATGCTTGAAAGTTCTCTAGTTCATTAAATGTCCATTTTTCTCTCTGTAGGATGGTTCTCAGTCTTGCTGGGTAAATTATGCTTAATTGTAATCCTAGCTCCTTTGCTTGCTTTTAAGAAGCTCCATAGCTTCTTAAACTGTGAGTTGTGACCCCATAACTAAATGTGGGTGTTGTGAAAAATTTGGCAGCAGTAAAAGATTATGTATACCTACTTTCTATACCTACATACCAAGGGTCATATAAAAACTTCTCAGGCAAAAAGAAATCACAAGGGGAAAAGTTTAAGAAGCCCTGCTCTAGACTATCATATTCCAAGCTCCCCACTCCTTTAGATGGTAGCTGCTAAATCATGAATCACCCTGACTATAACTATAGAGCATTTGAAATATTTCTTTCTGGCTTACTTTCAGTATTTTCTCCTTTACTTAGAAGCTCTGGATATTGGCCATGATATTCCTGGGAGTTTTCATTCTGAGATTTCTTTCAGGAGGTGAATGGTAGATTCTTTAAATTTCTACTTTACTTTCTGTTTCTAAGCTATCTGGGCAGTTTTCCTTTATAATTTATTCAAATATAATGTCAAAGTTCTCTCTCTCTCTCTCTCTCTGGCTTGTTTGTTCATGACTTTCAGGTAGACCAATAATTCTTTATTTAAAAAAAAATAAACATTTTTATTTAAAGTTTTGAGTTCCAATTTTTATCCTTCATTCTCTCCCTCCTGTTAAGGGCTAAAATTCTAGCTAAACTGTCTAAAATATCTAATGAGTGGTCGCCAATAAATTATAAGCTTTAGCAAGAGTTAGACTTTTAAGCATTTATTAAGGAGAATAAGAATTTGGCAAAGAGAGAGAGAAAGGCCTAGATTCCTATCTATTAAAGGGAGAGCACATTTCTAGCTCCCTTCTCCACCAGAGTCCAGAGGAAAGAGTCTGAGACTGAGCGCCAGTCTCTTCCTTCCTCCTCCCACTAGCCTACGTCACTTCCTGATGCCAAAGAAAAGACTCCTGGTCTTGCCCTCAAAGACCTTCCCTTCATGGGCGGAACTCTTCTACAGTAAGTCTCCAGCAGGTATCATCATTCCAATCATTACACTCCCCTTCCCTTCCCTGAGGTGGTAAGCAATCAGATATAGGTTATACATTTATGATTATGTAAAACATTACCATATTGGCCATTTTTATAAGAAAATTTAAATTTAAAAACCAATGCGAGAAAGTGAAAAATAGTATGCTTCAGTCTGTGTTCAATCAATATCAGTTCTTTCTTTGGAGATGGATAGTATGCTTCATCATTAGTTCTTTGGGATTATCTTGGATCATTGCATTGCTGAGAATAGTTGTCATTCACAGCTCTTCATCAAACAATATTGCTATCTCCACACAATGTTCTCTTGGGTCTGCTCACTTCACTATATATCAGTTCATACAAGTCTTTCCAGGTTTTTCTGAAATCATCCTGCTTGTCAATTCTTATAGCACAATAATATTCCATCACCATCATATACCACAGTTTGTTTAGCCATTCCCCAAGTGATGGACATTTCTTTGATTTCCAATTTGTAGTCACTAAAAATAGAGCTGCTATAAACGTTTTTTGTATAAATGGGTCTTTTTCTATTTTGGGGGATGTCTTTGGTATATAAACCTAGCAGTGGTATTACTGGATCAAAGGGTAAGCACATTTCTGTAGCCCTTTGGGAATAGTTTCAAATTGCTCTCCAGAATGGTTGGATCTTTTCACAACTCCATCAACAGTTGGATTAGCATTCCAGTTTTTCCACATGCCCTCCAACATCCAATATTTTCTTTTTCTGTTATGTTTGTCATTCTGATAGGTGTGAGGTGGTACCTCAGAGTTGTTTTAATTTGTATTCCTCTGACCAATAGTGATCTACAACATTTTCTCATATGATTATAGATAGCTTTGATTTCTTTGTCTGAAAACTTCCTGTTAATATCCTTTGACCATTTATCAATTGGGAAATGACTTTTACATATATATATATACATATATATATATTTTGGTGGGGCAATGAGGGTTAAGTGACTTGCCCAGGGTCACACAGCTAGTAAGTGTCAAGTATCTGAGGCCGGATTTGAACTCAGGTCCTTCTGAATCTAGGGCCGGTGCTCTATCACACTGTGCCACCTAGCTGCCCCCTAAATGACTTATATATATATTTTTTTTTGGTGGGGCAATGGGGGTTAAGTGATTTGCCCAGGGTCACACAGCTGGTAAGTGTTAAGTGTCTGAGGCCAGATTTGAACTCAGGTACTCCTGAATCCAGGGCCGGTGCTTTATCTACTGCGCCACCTAGCCGCCCCCATGACTTATATTTTTATAAATCTGACTGAGTTCTCTATTGTGTAATTTAAGATTCTAAATGTGGATTCTAATGTGTTCCCCCAGTTTGGGGGAAACTGACTAAAAATCACTGATAAAACGAGTTTAGGTTTTTAAGGGTTTATTGGAAAATAGAAAGAAAAAGATTGAGAACAGAATTCTAACAGCCTGGCATTCCTATCTTTCCTCAAATTTCCTGTGAAGTCCTCTGCCGCCACCACCATCAAGTCCGGAAGCCAAAAAGGCCAGCCCTCTCTGCGCAGGCTCCCTTTCCTCCTTCCTGTCTCCTCCCAGACCATAGGAGGCTCCTCCAGGCATTTTCCTCATGATGGAGCTCTCCACAGCAAGTCTCCAGTAGGTGGCGTCATTCCAATCATTACACTATATATTTGAAAAATGAAGTATTTATCAGAGATACATGTTTCAAAAATTCTTTCTCAGTTTTCTGTTTCCCTTTTAATCTTGGTTACATTAGTTTTGTTTGTGCAAAAACTTTAAAATTTTATATTTTGTATTGCTCTCTATATCTTCTTTGGTCCTAAATTTTTCCTCTGTCAAAAATCTGACAGATAAACTATTTTGTGCTCTCTTAATTTGCTTATGGTATCGCTCTTTATGTGTGGATCATGTACCCATTTTGATCTTATTTTAGTATATGGTGTGAGATGGTGGTCTATACCTAGTTTCTGCCATACTGTTTTTTTCACAGCAGTTTTTGTCAAGTAATGAATTTTTGCTCCAAAAGCTTGGATCTTTGAGTTAATCATATTACCATAGTCATTTACTATAGTGTTATTTGTACTTATTCTATTCCACTGATCCATCCCTCTATTTTCTAGCCAGTACCAGGTTGTTTTGATTATTGTCACTTTATAATACAGTTTGAGATCTGGTATTGCTAGACCACCTTCTTTTGTATTTTTTTCTTTTCATTGATTCCCTTGATATTATAACGATTGGAATTGACATCACCTGCTAGAGAGGTACTATAGGAAAGCTCCACCATGAGGAGAAGGCATCTGAGGGCAAGTCATTTAGTCAGGTCCTTGGCATCAGGAAGTGACATTTGCTCGTGGGTACTGTCTATCAAAACTACCAGCCGGGGAGCAGCTAGGTTGTGCAGTGGATAGAGCACCGGCCCTGGATTCAGGAGGACCTGAGTTCAAATCTGGCCTCAGACACTTAACACTTACTAGCTGTGTGACCCTGGGCAAGTCACTTAACCCCCACTGCCCCATGAGGAAAAAAACAAACTACCAGCCAATCAACTTGAGGACCCTCCCATTTCTGGGAGGAGAACATGAAGTAGGAAGCAGACGCTGGCGGAGGGGTTCTTCCTCTTTTGGTTCTTGACTTTGCCATGGTGGGTCAGATGATGGGGTCTCTTAGAAATAGATTTTTACCTTTCTCTCTGATCCTAATGCTCATTAATAAATACTTAAACACTTAAATATTCTTGCTAAAGCTTATAATTTATTGGTAACCACTCATTAGATTTTAGATAGTATAGCTAGAATTTTAGCCCCTTACAATATCCTTGAGCTTTTGTTCTTCCAAATGAATTTTGTTATTATTTTTTCTAGATCTATAAAATATTTTTTAGTAGTTTGGTATAGCACTAAATAAATTAATTAACTTAGGTAAGATTGTCATTTTTATTATATTCGCTGCCTACCTAAGAGCAATTAGTATTTTTCTAATTGTTTAGTTATAACTTTATTTGTGTGAAAAGTATTTATAGTTCTGGTCATATAATTCCTTGGTTTGTCTTGGCAGGTAGACTCCCAAGTATTTTATATTGTCCACAGTTATTTTAAATGGAATTTCTCTTTCTATCTGTTGTTTCTGGGCTTCGTTGGTAATATATAGAAATGCTGATGATTTATGTGGATTTATTTTGTATCCTGCAAATTTTGCTAAAGTTGTTAATAATTTCAAGTAGTTTTTTATTAGATTCTCTAGGATTTTCTAAGTATAACATATCATCTGCAAAGAGTGATAGTTTTGTTTCCTTATTACCTATTTATTATAATTCTTTTAATTTCTTTTTCTTCTTTTATTGCCATAACTAACATTTCTAGTACAATATTAAGTAATAGAGGTGATAAGGGGCATCCTTGCTTCACCCCTGATTGTATTGGGAAGGCTTCTGGCTTATCTCCATTACAGATAATGCTTGATGATAATTTTAGATAAATAGTACATATCATTTTAAGGTAGGCATTTTTCTTTTTTTTTTAGTTGCATGCCCAATTCATTGATCTGCTTTTTCTCTAGGTTTTATTGATGTAAGCAGTTAGAGATATACATTTTCCCTAAGTACTGCTTTGGCTGCATCCCATAAATTTTGATATATTGTCTCATCATTGTCATTTTCTTTAAAGAAATCACGGATTGTTTCTATTATTTATTCTTAGACCCACTTGTTTTTGAGGATCAGATTATTTAATTTCCAATTGATTTTTAATCTCTCTTATGATTGTCCATTATTGAATGTAATTTTTATTGCATTATGATCTGAAAAGGATGTGCTTACTATTTCTGCTTTTCTGCATCTGGTTGTGAGGTTTTTATGTCCTAATACATGGTCAATTTTTTGTAGGTTCCATGTACTGCTAAGAAGAAAGTATATTCCTTTCTATTGTCATCTAATTTTCTCCAGAGATCTATCATATCTGACTTTTCCTGAATTTTATTCATTTCCTTAACTTCTTTTTTGTTTATTTTTTGGTTTCTGAGAGGGGAAGGTTTAGGTTCCCCACTAGTATAGTTTTATTATCCATTTCCTCTTGTAACTCTTTCAACTTCTCTTTCAAAAATTTAGATGCCATACCATTTGTTGCATATATGTTAAGTATTGAAATGACTTCATTGTCTATGGTACCTTTCAGCAAGATATAGTTTCCTTCTTTATGTCTTTTAACTAGGCCTATTTTTGCTTTTGCTTTGTCTGAAATCATGATTGCTACCCCTTCTTTCTTTGCTTCAGCTGAAGCATAATAGATTCTGTTCCAATCCCTTATGTTTACCCTCTGTGTATCTACTTCAAATGTGTTTCTTGTAAACAACATATTATAGGATTTTGGTTTTTTATCCATTCCGCTATCTGCTTCTGTCTAATGGGTGAGTTCATCCCATTCACATTTATAGTTATGATAACTGATGTTTATTTCCCTCCATGCTATTTTTTGCCTGTATCTCCCTCACTTTCCTTCCTCAAAAGTGTTTTACTTCTGATCACCGCCTTCCCCAGTAATTCCTCCCATATTTCCTTATAGGGTAAGATAGATTTCTATATCCAACTGAGTGTGTATGTTATTCACTCTTTGAATTAACTTTGATGAGAGTAAGGTTTAATCTTTGCCTGCCATCCCCTTCCCCCCATTATAATAGTTCTTTCATGCCTCTTTTTTGTGGAACAATTTACCCCATTCAATTTTCCCCCTCCTTATTCTTCCATGCAATTACTTTCTTACCCCTTCATTTTGTTTTTTGGGGTGTTGTCCCATCAAATAGACCAATAATTCTTAAATTATGTCCCCTAGGTGTATTTTATAGATCATTTGTTTTTTTCTGAGATATTTTACATTTTTCTGGTTTTTTTAATCTTTTGAGTTTGTTTTATTTCTTGATGTCTCATAAAGTTTTTTTTGTTTTTTTTTTGGGGGGGGGTTTTGGTGAGGCAATTGGGGTTAAGTGACTTGCCCAGGGTCGCACAGCTAGCGAGTGTTAAGTGTCTGAACCCGGATTTGAACTCAGGTCCTCCTGACTCCAGGGCCAGTGCTCTATCCACTGCGTCACCTAGCTGCCCCTCTCATAAAGTTTTTAGCTTTCACTTGTCCAATTCTAATTTTTAAGGAGTTATTTTATTATGTATTTTTGTACCCCTTTTAAATAGCTGTTAAATTTTCTTTTCAGAATTTTCTTGTATAGCTCTCATTTATTTTCCCAATTTTCCTCTGCCACTATTATTTCATTAAAAAAAATTTTTTTTATGAGGGCCTGCCCATCAATTGGGGAATGCCTGAACAAGCTGTGGTACATGAATGTAATGGAATTCTACTGTGCTGTAAGAAACGATGAGCAGGAGGAGTTCAGAGAAACCTGGGAGGACTTGCATGAACTGATGATTAGTGAGATGACTAATGCAGAAATTTGTTTAATGTTATTGTACATATATAACCTATATCAGATTACTTGCTGTATGGGGCTAAAATTCTAGCTAGTCTGTCTAAAATATCTAATGAGTGGTCGCCAATAAATTATAATCTTTAGCAAGAGTTTAGACTTTTAAGCATTTATTAAGGAGAATAAGAATTTGGTAAAGAGAGAGAGAAAGGCCTAGATTCATTTATCTATTAAAAGGGGAGTGGATTTCTCGCTCCACTCTCCACCAGAGTCCTGAAGAAAAAGAGTGAGTGCGCCAGCCTTGCCCCCTCTTCCTCCCACAAGCAAATGTCACTTCCTGATGCCAGAGCCACATGGCTTGCCCTCAGGCACCTTCTCCTCATGGTGGAGTGTCCTTCAGTAAGTCTCCAGCAGGTGGTGTCATTCCAATCATTATATTGCTGTCTTGGGGAGGGAGTGAGGGAGGGAAAAAATTTGAAACTAGTAATCTTATAAAAACAAATGTTGAAAACCATCTCTACATGTAACTGGAAAATAATAAAATACTTTCATAATTAAAAAAAATTTTAGCTCTTTCTTTAGCTCTTTTAGGAATTCTTATTGGGCTTGTGTCCAAACTTCATTTTTCTTTGAGACTTTCCTTATGGATGTTTTCAAATCATTGTCTTCTGAGTTTGTGTCTTGAGTCTTGTGTCTCTCCCTGTCACCACTACTCTGACTACTGTTTTATGGTCAGGTTCTTTTTTGTTTTGTTTTGTTATTTGCTTATTTTTCCAGACTATTTCTTCACTTTCAACTTTCTCTTAGAGTTGGGCTCTCTTTACCTTTAAGGGTAGGTGGGAAAATATTTGGTATGAACTTCTGTGTTTTATGAGTTTCTGCTACTGTGATGTTTAAAATCTAAATTGTGGTTGCCTTAAATTAGAAGCTTTAGCACCAGTCCTTGGGCATTAGACATTTATTAAAGCATACAGATATTTACAAGGAGTTCAGAAAGTTAAGAAAAAGAAGTCCTACCTAGCCTAGAGTTCCAGCCTGGTTGGGTTCTTCCTGAAGTCCTCCTCCATGAGCCTGCTTTAATCAGGAACTCTCTCCAGCAAACTGATTGTGGAAGCTTTTTATAGGTTTGGAACAGAGGTGGTCCTTACACATTGCTTCAAGCTGATTGGTTGGTGTCATCCAAATCCATTGGTTCTGAAGGTGTTCTCAAGGTGTGATTACAATCCAGTTAACTTGAAGTAGGCTAATCAGCAGTTAATCACTCTCACTTGATTCAATCAGTATAGATTAATCTCCAGGTGGGCCTTTGAGTATCTGCTAAATCCCATTATTTCATCACACTAAGCATATAGCTCAGTGTGTGCCTGCCAAGTTTTTGAGTGATTCTAACGTGTTGTGATGTGGGGATCTGTTTACTGGGCTCCTGGTCTGTGTTCTTGTCCTTACACAGGCAGGGCTCCCTCCTCCTTGTGGCCTCAGCAACTCCTTTCCTCCTTTGAACTGTGACCCAAAACTGGGTAATGAGTGGCAGAGCTGCCAAAAGGCAACCAATCTATACCCACTGCCACTACAGGGGTCCCTGGGCTCTCTTTCTGACCAGATGTTAGTCCTTTACAATTCCTGGGCACTGCTAAAGCTCCACAGCCACTGTGGTACCACTTATCATATTGCCAGCTCCCACCCCAGTGTCTGTAGACCTGTCTTCCTAAGCTGACCTGGCCTCAAAAAATGACTGACTTTTTGTTGGTTTTCCCCACTCAAAATTTTGTTTGGAATTTTCTATGGTCATTTTATAGAAGAGGTTTTGGGGGAGGTTTGTCAATTGTGACCTTTTACTCTGCCATTTTGACTCTGCCCTCCTAACCCCTCTACCTGAACAAGTGATCCAATTCCTATTCCATCCTAGCTTCTTCATTAGATTTGCGCTTTTATCATCCCCACTCTCTCACCTATCTTCAATCTCTCCTTGTCCATTAGCTATTTCCTTACCATCTATAAACATGCCCATGTCTTCCCCATCCTCAAAAACCCTCAGTTGATTTATCTATCCTCATTATTGTTTCATATCTTTTCTCCCCTTTGTAGCTAGACTCCTTGAGAAGGCTGCCTACCTTAGCTGCCTCTGCTTCCTGTTCTCACTTCTTAACTCTCTACCATCTTCAAACCTCTCATTTCACCAAAACTGCTTGCTCCAAAGGTATTGATGTTCTCTTAATTGCCAAATACAATAGCCTTTTTTCAATCCTTATCCTTTTTTTTTTAACTTCTCTGCAGCCTTTGACACTATTGATCATCCTCTTATTCTCAATACTCTCTTCTTTCTAGGCTTTTGGGACACAAATCTCTCCTGGTTTTCTTTCTACCTATTGACCACCCTTTCTCAGGCTCCTTTGCTGGATCTTTATCCAGATGACAATCACTAACCATGGGTATCCCAGAGTGCTCTGTCCTGGGACCTCTTCTCTTCTTCTATAGTACTCCACTTGCTGATATCTTCTCCATGGATTCAATTATCATCTCTATGCTGATGATTTTCTTTTTTTTTCTATAGTTCTAGAATTTCATTTTGCCAAATTACATGTAAATACAAATTTTGACATCAAATTTTTTTTAAAACTGTGTTCCAAATTATCTTCCTCCCTTCCTCTCCCCCTCCCCCAAAACTCAAGCAATTCAATATAAGCTATACATGAGCAGTCATGCAAAACATTTCCACATTAGGCAGGTTGTGAAAGACAAAAGACAAAAACAAAACTTCAGATAAAGGAACTAACACAAAAAATTTGCTTCAGACACCATCAGTTCTCTCTGTAGATGAACTGCATTTTTCATAGGACCTTCAGAGTTGTCTTGGATCACTGCATTGATGAAAATAACCGAGTCATTCACAGCAGATCATCTTACAGTATTGCTGTTATTGTGTATACAGTACATTTCACGTTGCATATGCTGATGCTTTTCAAATCTACTTATTTAGCTCTAATGTCTTTCCTGATCTCCAGTGTCACATCTCTAACTGCCTATTAAATATCTAGGACTGTATATCCTGTACACATCTCAAACTCCACATGTCCAAAACTGAACTTATCTTTTCCCCAAAATCCTCCCCACTTCCAAACTTCATTATTATTGTAGATGGCACCACTATATTCTCAGTCCCACAGGCTTACAACCTAGGTGCCAATGTGAATTCTCACTATCTTTCTTAGAATCCCTGACTTCCTTTAATATTCAGCTCAAGCATCATCTCCTCCTAGAGGCCATTCCCACTCTCCCTAACTTCTAAAGGTTATATTCCATCTACTCTGTGCATATCTTGTGTTGCTATTTTTATACATGTCTCTCCCATTCAAATATAAGCTCCTTAAGTATGGGGACTGTTTTTTTACCTCTGTATATTCCCAGTGTTGTCAGTGCCTAGCACATAGCAATGACAAATGCGCGTTGATATATTGAGTGAGCATATGTGGAAATCCAGAGACTATGTGGATACAAAGTAGAAGATGAAATCTCTGATCTCAAGGAGCTTCAAATGTAGTTGGGAGTTGAGACTTGGCACAATAATGACGCCCAATAAATATTTAAAGGTTGAATGACTGATATCGTGTAGGGGTTAAGGAATGAAATGATTTGATCAGAACAGAAGTCTTATTCCAGTGTATGTTGTCTTGAATGAATATATTTAAAAAGACATTGTAGCACTTGTCAAAAATCACATTGTGGTTTATATCCAATTTTCCTAGCTGTAATTATAAAAATCTGTAAAATATAAGATCTCTTTTCAGTTTTTACCTGTACTAAAGACATGAAGGATTGATTTTTAAAAAATTTAAAGGCTGATAAATAATTTAGTCCCTTGATAGCCCAGCTTATATTTGCAAATTGGTGGAAATGCTCCTACATTTTGACCATTTATTTGCCTCTTATTGTTCCTCCCCCCCCCCCCAATATAACCTTGTACTCAGTAGTTTTGGCTGTTCTGTAGATGATTTGTATCATTTAGTTTGTAGGACATATCTTTAAGGCCAGACTGTGACCTTACAATTTCAGATCTAATTAGAAGACATTTCAGACCTTAGCTCATAATCACCACAACAAACTGAAGAAATATTTGTTTGATGACCTCTGAATATAGGTTTAAATCTAGAGAAGAGGTGTCAGAGCACACAAAAATCCCAGGCACATGACTTATTCTAACTATACACACTAGCTATGCCTTCCTTACCTTTCTTTCCTACCCTTATTTTCTGAGTACTCTCTCTGTGGTAGGGGTTCTTACCCTGGCTGGTGTCCACCGATCTGATCCCTTCTATAGTTTAGACTTCAGGGGTTCGATAAACACGGATGGGGAAAAATACTTCTTTTCAGTAAGCTCTAACTGAAATTTAGCATTTCCTTTAATAATTTAAAAGCCTTATTCTGAGAAGGGTTCCTTAAGTTTTAGCAGACAGCCAAAGAGCTCCTTGACACAAAAAGGTTAAGAACCCTTCTGTGCATAGGATAAAGAAGATGGGTGGGGGGGAGGGAGCAGAGAGAAACAGAGACAGGAATACAAAAAAAAGACACACACACACAGAAAGCTAGATGAGAGAGAGACAGAGAAAGAGAGACAGAGACAGAGACAGAGAGAGGAAGAAGGAGGAGGAAGAGGAGGAAAAGAAAAGGAAAAGGCGGCGGTGAGAAGAGAGAGCAGTAGGACTAGTGCTTTCCTTTAAAAAAATAAAACAAAAAAACAGGATTTAATATCTGGGAATCGTCTAATTCACGCCGTCTTTTGCATTATAATTAACTGCGAATGGGGCCATGAACGTTGACCGAAACCCTGGGAGTGCACCCGGCGCCAGCACTGCTGCCGTTTCTTTGACCTGAACTCGGTGACAGAGGGCACTGAACTGTACTTGCCCCAAGGGCACTAAAAATAGAACAACTTTTTTAGCCTCAGACTCCTCCGCTGCCCTACCGGGCTAAGGGCTCTGGGAGGCGAGCCATTCATTTCCTCGAAGGGACAGACCGGGTGGATGGGGATTCCAGAAACGTCTGCGGATTTCTCTGCCCAACTTTAATAATTAAGGAAAGAACCCGACCCAAGAGTGTCCGTGTTTTCACACCTGTCTTCCCCACCCCCCCTCCCCGTACTTCGTTGAACCCGAATTACGTCTAGCCATGGCATCTCACAAAAACTTTTCTCCGGGCCGCTCCCATCTCCCTGCCCCCGTAGGACATGGCTGCTTTGCAGGCGGAGCCGCCCCTTTAGCCTTTGCGGGGCTTCAGGGAAGCCTAGGCGAAAAGGCAGTGACTGTGACCAGGGAGGGTAGAGCCCCGGGCCCAGCAGGAAAGGCTAGCCTGGGGGGGGGGCGGCGGGGGGCGCGTGCTAATAGGGGGAGGGACTGGGAGCCAGCGGTAGCCCCGGGTGGGATTGTCGAAGCCCTACCTCTCCCCTCGGTGTGTGTGACTTTTTTTTTTGGTCCTTTTCTCTCCACCTTCCGTCGTTCCACCAAAGGCCACCCTTGGCCTCCCTGTGGCCCAGGCCGAGTTCATGCTCAGCGAGCTCTAGTTTCTCCCCTGTGAATGAAATCACTAATGTGTGGCGGGAGTGGATGTGTGTTAGGGGCCGGGCCAAGAGAGGCTATTTCTATTCTGCATCCTGAGGTGCCGCTCGGGTGGTTGGGGAGTTTAGGCGTGGGTGTGCCTTCCTGGGGCATTATTCTTACCACAGAAAATTAAATAAGATACTCCACTTCTTGGGGGTGGGGGTTGGGGAAGGGGCACTTCTGGACATTTATTGGGGCGGAGTGCAAATAGGAGCCACTATGCGTTCAAGTGGGCAGAGTAGGGCTGCGTAGGCCACCCACAGGGTCGCTAGGGCCATAGTGCACTAGGGAGCCAGAGTAGCGTGAGGGCAGGGGGCAGGGGGCAGGCTGGGGTCCTAGGTCTGTCAAAGCGGGAGGGGCGGCACCTGCGGAATCCGCCCCCATGCTGCCGCAGCAGCCGGCTCGCTCCGCCCCAGGGGGACAGAGCGAGGGAGCCTGCCGGCCAGAGCGGAGCTAGCCGCGGGCGGCGCTAGCACAGGAAAAAAAAAAGTGGAGAGGAGGGAGGCAGCTGGAGTTAGAGGACAAGGATTGGGGGTGGGGTGGGGTGGGGAGACCAGCCCGGGCCGGGGAAAGGGTCCGTTCCCTTGTCGTCCCGCCTCGCCACCCTGCCAGGGAAGGTAAGAGGGTACTGGGGCTCGGGGATGGAGTGCGGTGGGAGGGGGTTCGTGGGGAGGAGGACGAGAGCATTAGAAGGAGGAGCGGGGAGAGCCCAGGACCTCCGTGATCGGAGCCAGCCCATCGGACTAGCTGGCTGTGGCCACCCCTGCCTCCCAGGCTGCGGTTCCTGCGGGTGTCTTTCGGTCGCTACCAAAGGTAGCAAACATGTTTGTGTGTGTGTGTGTGTGTGTGTGTGTGTGTGTGTGTGTGTGTGCGTGCGCGCGCGCGCCTTTGACCCCCTATCTTCCCTGACTTCCTAAACCCAGCTCCTCTCTCTGACTCTCCCTTCCCCGAAAAGGTGCCCCCTCAATGAATACACTCCCCCTTTGCAAAACTTCCCCCCAAGGGCAGCCCGCCTCTGCCCGGTCCCCAGAGGCCAGGGCCTGTCAGCCTGTGTGGGTGGAAGGCGTCTTAGGAGCCTGGGATCGAGCTGCCTTTGTGAGCCTGGCGCTGGACCCCAGGGCCAGTGGGAGCTCGAGGCGGACACTGTCCCCCACCCCCCGCCCCTGCGCGTCTGGCTTTGCTCCCCTCCCAGCGCCACAGAGCTGGGCGGGAGGGAGGTCGCGGGGAGCTGACCCGAGAGGAGTAGCGGGGAGACTTGCAGAGGAAGTGTAGGGGTGGCTGGGCTCCGTCTGAGACTTGTCCTTCGGACCCCCGGAGCAACGGCGTGGGGAGGGAGAGAAAGCGAACTGACCCTGATCCTGGGCGCAGCTCGGAGGTCAATCACAGGTAGAGCAAAGAGGGAACCCTGCCCTAGGTGCCGGGAGGAGGAGGACTAGGAGGAGGAGTTGGAGCCCGGGTGAGATATTCTGTTGAAGTTGGGGCTGAGGGAGTAGGGGTCAGGGTTGGAGTGCGTCCATGCATAAGCTACCATTTGTTTGTTTTTTTTCAACTCCACATGAAATGTCGTTGCGTTGCCCAAAAGCATGTATGCACTGTAGGTCCCCACCGGAGTTCCCATTTTGCGTGTGAGAGGTTATGGACCACTTGCTGTATGAATGAGACACAAAGGGATTGTGTTGACAGCTGGCCGTGACACAGATTTTGAGAGGTGACACTAGCTGGAACCGACCTACTATGGGGTAAATGGGCTGGTTGGGTTTAGAGCCAGGGGTTGGGCGGGGGGGAGCAGTTGCAAGAATGAATCGAAGCCTCGACCCCTGTCTTTTAAGCTCTGTTTAAAAAAAAAAGATACGCATAGTCTTCCAGTGCCTGAGGTTTTTCAGCTAAACGATCCAATGATGTGCCCATAGGCGACCTGCTCTTGAGCAGCTGCCTCCATCCCGGGCCTTGGATTCTTGGGAAACTACTTGATTACACCCATTTCTTTTACTTAATTCCCTGCTTTTGGTTTTAAGGAGGTTGAGGGATTTTTTTTTCTCTAGGGGCTGAGATAAACTATGCAGATAAACTGCTGTTTTTCTAAGTGGGAAGAGTAGCAGATACCTACCTTTTAACTTTTTTTATTTGGGGAACAGCTTGGCCTCAGAAAATCTTTTAGGTTCCATTGGTCTTTGTATGTTGTTGTTTGACAGACCTTGGCACTCTACTCTGCTTTTCCTTGCCAGTGATTTCTCTAGGAATTTTTTTAATGCATGCATTGTAAATTGTAGGCATTCAGTTTTGGACTTAAAACATTGCTACTCAAATTTTCCCATTGGGAAAAAAATGCATACATGCATACAATCATAGATTTAGAGCTGAGGTGCAGAAAATCAAGCAGCTTGCCCCAAATTACACAATCAAGTAAGTGTGAACTGGGTTTTGAACCTAGGTCCTCTGACTTCAAAGCTAGAGCTCTTCCCCATGGAACCATGGTACCACCCACAGAAGCACATAGGGTTTTTTGTTTTTGTTCTTTTGCTTTTAACTATTGTATCAGATATGAAAATGAGGAGGGAGTCCATTATAATTTATAGATATCAACTAAATTGTAACATGGCCTTATGTAAGTGTTCAGAGTTGTCCTTTACAATGAATGAATGAAAAAGTATTTATTAAGCACTTACTATGTTTCAGACACAGTGCTAAGCCTTTCCTAAACCAGGAAGTTCCTGCCTTCAAGAGTTTACATTCTAATAGATTGAGACTACACTTGTAGTGAAGTAGTGGCCTGGGGGAGTTTTGATCCAGAGAGTCATAGGGAAATTGAATGGGTTACTGTACCCAGAGCAAGAGATGGCAAGGTACAAAATGTTTAGTTAAAACACATAGAACAGTTTTTCACTAGCAAGCCAGAAATGTAATTAACCTTTTTCCATTTCCCCACATTGCTTTTCCTTTTCAACAAGTTAGTATTTAACATGAAAGCAAACCTAAGTGCTCAGCTCACCATTGTCAGTAACTTACGAATATTCATTATTTTTTATCTATTAATGGGCTTTTTAGTAGCTTAAGATGCCTTCAACTAAGGATATTGGTTAATTGTGCACTTTGGGAAGAAAAAAATGTGAAGGATTTGTTTATTCTGGTTTCCATTTTTTGAGGGGGCTTATGAAACCTCCTGAAAGAGGGTAAGAATTGTAATTTATATCAACCAGCAGAATGCACATCTTAAGACACTGGAGAAGAAATGTTGAACACTGTTAGCAATATATAATGTTTAAAATATGGTTCTGAAAGTAAGAAGACACAACATTGGACATTTAGTCTGTTCACTAGACTGAGAGTTAGACTGGGTTTTTTGAACCTACTACCTGGTCACATGACCTGAAATAAGTATCCTTCTGGGCTCTGATTTTTTTCATATTTAAATTGAGTATTAGGAATAGAGAATCTTTAAGGTCTCCTTCAGCTCTTATGATGATTCTGTGACTCAAATAGTTTTAAAAGAACGACAAGAATGAAAGTAGGCAGCCAATCATACGTGTATATATGTTGTGGACAAAGGGGTAGCAAAAATATTTATAGAATCATAAAATGTAGTACTTAAAGGGACACTAGAGTTATCTAGCCTTCACTTCTCATTTTACAGATGAAGAAACTGAGGTCTAGAGAGGTTACATAACTTGTCCAAAGTCTGTGTCATACATATGCCTGTAAAGCACTAAGGTATTGTTCAGTATTATTATTATCTGTGGGGCAGCTAGGTGGTGCAGTAGATGGAGCACTAGTTCAGCCTCAGACACTTGACACTTGCTGTATGACCCTGGGCAAGTCACTTAACCCCTGTTTGCCTCAATCCACTGGAGAAGGAAATGGCAAACCACTCCAGTGTCTTTGCCAAGAACACCCCATGGACAATAAGGTTAATGGGGCCACAGAGTTGGACATGACTAAACAACAACAACAAACATCAGGCACTATGCTAAGTGCTTTACAAGTATTATCTCATTTGATACTCCAGCAACAACCTTGGGAGTCAGGGGCTGTTATTTCTATTTTGCAGCTAAGGAAACTAAGGCAGAGGTTAAGTGACTTGTTTAGGATTATAGCTAGTAAGTGTCCGAGGTAGGATTTGAATTCAGGTCTTCCTGACTCTAGGCCCAACATCTTATCCTCTGCGCCACCTAGCTGCTTTTATATACAACTTTGAAAAATTTTAGTAAAAATGAAACACTGTATTCATTTTTTAGTGAATAGTCGAGGGCTTAACAATATTCATGTAAGATTAACAAATATATTACATGAATATTATTACAGTAGGTTATGTTTTGGTATAGACATTTCCTAAAATTCAGAGATTCTATGGGGTTTGCAGTGCCTTCCCAATCATGATGTATTCTCTCAGAGAATCACAGAGATGGATGGAAGAGACCCTAGATACTCAGTATAGAACTAAGTAGGAATTCCTTCCATGGTATTCCTGACATGGTGCCATCCTGCTTTTGTTTGAAAACCTGCAGTGCTGGACGACTTACTGGCTCTCTGGTTAGTCCATTCTTATTTCAGGTAGCTTGAATGGTTGGGGAGCTTCTTCATGAAATGTTACCTGTTCGCAATTTCCACCCATTGTTCTGATTGAATCCCAAAATAATCTATTTAGTGCCTACCTTGCAGATTTATTGGGAAGTTGTAACATATGAACAGAGAAGTCTATACATGATCATTTGAAGAGGAACGAGGAATCACTAATGAGATACCATAAGTCTAGCCTTAAAAGGAGTTAAAGAATTCTGGAATGGAAGTGAGTAGGCAGTGCATTCCAAGCATGCAAAGGTACAGTGCTGGAAGGTGGCATGTTGAATTCAGGGAACAGCAGGTAAGCTAGTTTGGCTGGAATGTAGAGTGTGTGAAAAGGACTAATGTGCAATGACCATGGAGAAAGGTAGGCAGTGACTGGACTGTGAAGAATTTCAATTGCTACACTGAGCAGTTGGCATCTTATCCCAGAGATTATAGGGAGCCATTGAAGATTTTTGATCACGGGAATGAAGTAGGCTTATGCGTTCAGGAAATTTATTTTGGTAGCTGTGTGGAAGGTAGATTGGAGAGGGGGGGAAAGATTGGGACATTGTTGCAATAGACCAGACTAGAGGTGATGAACGTTTGAACCAGGATAGTGATCCTGTAAGAGTTAAGAGATGGGGACAAGTGGAAGAGGTAGTGTGCAGGCAGAATTGACAAGACTTAGCAACTCATTAGAAATAAGAGATAAGGGAATGAAAAGTTGAGGAGGGTTCTGAGGTTGTGAGCTTGGATGACTAGAGGAGCAAGTCTCGGTTGGGTAAAAAGATAATTCTGTTGAATTTGAGATGCTCACTGGTCAAGTAGGTGGAAATTCAATAAGCAATTGTTTGATATGGAACTAGAGCTCAGTAGACATAGTAGGGTAGTATATTTAGATCTGAGAGTCATCTGCATAGAAATGATCATTGAATCCATGAGAGCTGATGAGATAATTAAGAAAGAGGGTATAGGGGCAGCTAGGTGGTGCAGTGGAGAAAGCACTGGCCCTGGATTCAGGAGGACCTGAGTTCAAACTCGCCTCAGACACTTGACACTTAATAGCTGCATGACCTGAGGCAAGTCACTTAAACCTTATTGCCCTGCAAAAAAAAAAAAAAAAAAGAGGGTATAGTTGAGAAAAGTGGAGGGCTTAGGACAGAACCTTAGGGTGTGCCCAAAAGTAGAGGGCAGGCTATAGATGATAATCATTCATCACTGGAGACCAAGAGGGAGTGGTGGGACAGGTAGGAAGAGAATGAGCACTCTGGACCAAAGGAAAATTAGTTTCATCTGTTTTCCACAAGATGGTCATTCAGATACTTGAAAACAATTGCCATGACCTCCTTCCTGTGCCTTCTTTTTCAGGTCAGATGCTCCCAGATCCTTGAATTAATCCTTATATGGCATTTTCCCCTCAATCATTTCACTACTGTAATCATCCTGCTTTGAATATACTCCAGCTTGTCAATGTCTATTCTAAAATCTGGCTCCAAAAACTGAACACAGATGTGTTCTGACCAGAGTTGAATACAGTGGGAGTATAACCTCCCTTGTTCTGGACAATGTGTTTCTATCAAAGCAGCCCAAAATCTCATTAGTTGTTGGTGGTGGTTCTTAAAAATTTTTTGTTTGGTCTTTTGGTTGGCTTCTACTTTACATTATTGACTCATTACATTTACATTCAGTCCACTCATCACCCTCCCCCAGTCTTTTTTCTTTCTTTTTTGAGACTGGGTCTCTCCATTTTGCCCAGGCAGGAAGTACAAGGGCTATTCATGGTGCCAATCCCGTTGCTAATCAGCACAGATTTGACCTACTCTGTTTTTCTGACCTGGGACACTTTGTCCTTTCTTAAGCAGTCCAGTCCTCCCTCTTCCCTTCCTCCTAGAGCCTGGCTGTATCGGTGCCAGACAGTGCAGATAGATACCTGATTGGCATAACCCACTGCAACTCAGAATTCTTGAGTTCAAGTTAACTACCAGCCTTAGTCTCTGTAGTAGCAAGGGACATAGGTATATGCCATCATGTGCCACAATCCAAGCCTTTACTCACATAAACTAATATCTGTACACCTCTCCTCCATCCTGTGCTTGAGCAGTTGACTTTAAAAACTTCTTATTAAATTTGGCCAAGCATAGTAGCCTATAGAGAGCTTTTGATATCTTATTTTTGATATCCAATATGTTAATTAATCCTTCCTTGCTTTGTGTCATCTGAAAATTTGATAAATATGCTTTGATAAGATGCTTAATAAACATCTATACCTTAAGTCACTGATGAAAATAGTGGACAGAACAAAATCAATCTCAGAGTCTTTTTCAGAGATGGCTCTGGTGGTGTGTGTCTGTAACCTCTGCTACTGGGCAGGCTGAGGCTTTAAGTGTTGAGCTACAATGGGCTAAATTAATCTGGTGTCCTTGCTAAGTTTGATATTAATATGGTAGACTCTAGGCATGGGGGGTGAGGTGGGGGGGGTCGTACCAGGTTGTCTAAGGAGTGAGGAGCCGCCTAGGTTAGAAACAGAGGAGGTCAAACCTCCTGTGCCCACGAGAGAGGGATTGACTTTACACTTCTAGCCTGGATGAAATAATCAAGAGAAGAGAAATCTCTCAACAGGTAGTTGTGGATCCATTAATTACCATTTTGACAATTCTATCATTTAACGACTTCCAAATTCACATAACTATACTCTTACTTAGTCTACATTTTTCATGTTGTCTGCAAAGATAACATGAGAAACTTTATCAAACACCTTACTAAAATCCAGGCATAAACTATGTCCATGACCTTTCCTGATCTTCCTGTCTAGTACACTAACCCTATTGGAAAAGGAAATGAGCTTGGTCTGGCATGGTTTATTTTTTATTTTTAACCCATGCTAAATCACAGTGATTATTACAAGCCATATTTTAAATCAGCTGTTCTTAAAATCTGGTCTGGGGACCTCCTGGGATCTTTTGAGACCTTTTCAGAGGGACTCTAAGATCAAAACTATTTTTAGTGAAAATATGAAGAAATTTTCATTTCTAATATTACAAATATCGATAAATATAACCCACATAAACAAAAGTTCTTTGGAGACTTTCAGTAATTTTTAAAAGTCCAAGGACTCCCGAAATGAAGAAGCTTGAGAACTACTGTTTTCCAAACATGCAGTAGAATTTTTCTGGGAGTTGACATCAGACCTACTATCTGGTAGTTTGAAGAAGAAGCTACCATTTTTCTTGCAAATTCAGAATAAGATTTGTCTCTTTTCAATCCTATGTCACCTCTCCATAATTGCTCACAAAACAGCAGCACTACTTCAGTAGTCACTCCAAGTTGTTTTAACACAATGAGATGAGTTCATCCAGGGTTGGTAACTTGAACTTACTGAGGGCATATATGTGCTCTCAAAGTCTCCTCACCTTGGGTTCTATTAACTACTTAAAGAACAAAAACAAAACCACTTGAAAATCACCTCCTTGGAAGAAGAAACAGAAGCAGAATGGCTAGACAAGTCAAATAGTTCTTCATCCATTATCATCATTCTACCCTCCCCTACTCCACACTCACTATTCCCTTTACTACTTCAGACTTTGTAACCTGTTTCCATCCAATTCTGCATTTATTCTTGCTCCCCACACATGCAACATATTTACCATTAACTTACTTGTTATATAAAGATTGGACTGCCTTTCACATAAGAGTTTTACAGTTTCTTTTCTTCTCACTGTGTGTTGTATATAGAGCTGCCTACATCGGTGCCCTGTCATCTCATATAGATCTTACACAGCATTCTGGTTTTGGATTACTTGGTTTTTATGGACAAATGCCCTGGGCTTCTTTTGCATTTGGACGTTGGACTAATTTTTGGTAGTCAGGAAGAAAAAATCTGGTGCTAACATGCAGAAAACAGAAATTCTAATCTAGGATGTAGCTTTGACTAGTTGTGTGACCTTAGGCAAGTTCTCCAGCCATTGTACTTCAGTATTCTCATTTGTCAAATGAGAATAATACCTTTCCTACCAACTTCATAGGATTATAAGAATAATAGAAATTAAAAGCATCATATAGGTAACAAGGTACTACTGGGAGAAACCTATTTCAATTTAGATGCGTGACTCTTGTTCCTCTGTTAGGGGTAGAGGGTAGTACTTGAAGTGACCAAGCTTCCAAAGATCTTATATTAATTTCTTTAGGATCTGTTCAGTTTGTGAGTCATTCATTTTTTTTTTACAGTGCTACATACTAGATATGTTCTTTTGATGAAAAATATGGTGGTGATTTTCCTGACAATTTTTTATACTCAGTTGAAGTTTCAGTGGGGAACACTCCATGTGTCTGAACTAGACACATGACTAGATGCAGACATCAGTCTGAGATCCCATCTGACTCAGAGGTTCTCTAGTCTGTGAGCTTATCTTTGCTGGTTTTCAGGACTTAGTGTATTAAGTGGTTCATTGATATATAATGGTACAATGCCTGGTAGACTTCGATTCAATCTTTAGGCAATATATTTGCAAGATATTGTTATCAGGGGGGCAGCTAGGTGGTGCAGTGGATAAAGCACCAGCCCTGGATTCAGGAGTACCTGAGTTCAAATCCGGCCTCAGACACTTAACACTTACTAGCTGTGTGACCCTGGGCAAGTCATTTAACCCCAATTGCCTTACGGGGCGGGGGAGGGGGGGAGAAGAAAAGATATTGTTGTCAGGGATGTCTTGGTTGTTTTACTTGATACCCTCCATTCACACAATTAGTAAGCATTCGTTAAGAGACATGTGTAAGGCCCTGTACTAAGTGCTGGGGATACAAAGAAGGGCAAAAAATAGTCCCTGTCCTCAAGGAGCTCATAGTCTAATGGGGGAGACAACATGAAAACAACTCTGTATAAACAAACTGTATACAAGATAAATTAGAGATAATCAATGGAGGGAAGCATTAAGGCTTCTTGTATAAGATGGAATTTTATCTGGGCTTGAAAGAAGCCAGGGCAGGCAGAAAGCAGAGATGAGGGGAAAATTCCATTCGTGAGGAAAAGCCAGAGTTGGAAAACTGAGGAACAGCAAGGAGGTCAGTGTCAGTGGGTCACAGACTATGTGATTGGGAGTAAGATGTAAGAAGACTGGAAAGGTAGAGGTGGGAGGCAAGTTATGAAAGGCTTTGAGTGCCAAACAGAGGATTTTATATTTGATCTCAGAGGTCACAGGGAGCCACCGGTATTTACTGAATGGGGTGGGGTGAGGGTGACTGATCAGACCTGTGCTTTAGGAAGATCATTTTGACAGCTGAATGGGGATGATGGATTGGAGTAGGGAGGGACTTGAAGTAATACTCATTCAACAAAGGGTTATTCAGCAGCTACTATATTCCAGATACAGATGTATTTGTAATTTTTTTTTTACATATAAGGGATCTTATTTTTTCCATTACATGTAAAGATAGTTCTCAACTTTTGTTTATACAAGCTTTACAATTTCAGATTTTTCTCCCTCCCCCCTCCCCTAGACAGCAGGTAATCTGACATAGGTTATATCTATATATCTATATGGATATAGATATAGATATCTATACACACACACACACACACACACACACACACATATATATATATATATACACACATAATAACATTAATCCTATTTCTGCATTAGTCCTGTTATAAGAGAAAAAATCAGAGCAATGATGAAAAACCTCAAAATAGAAAAAAAACAACAACACCATAAACAAAAGAAATAGTATGGTTCATTCAGCATCTATACTCCACAGTTCTTTTTTTTTCCCCCTTGTATTTGGAGATCCTCTTCTATCATGAGTTCCCTGGAACTCTTCTGTACCATTGCATTGGTGAGAAGAATATAGTCCATCACAGTAAATCGACACTCAATGTTGATGATACTGTGTACAATGTTCTTCTGGTTCTGCTCATCTCACTCATCATCAGCTCCCGCAAGACCCTCCAGGTTTCTCTGAACTCCTCCTGCTCATCATTTCTTTTTTTTTTTTAATTAATAAAGTATTTTATTTTTTTCCGTTACATGTAAAGATAGTTCTCAACTTTTGTTTATACAAGCTTTACAATTTCAGATTTTTCTCCCTCCCTCCCTTCCCTCCCCCCCTCCCCTAGACAGCAGGTAATCTGATCTAGGTTTTATATATATATACACATAATAACATTAATCCTATTTCTGCATTAGTCATGTTATAAGAGAAAAAATCAGAGCAATGATGAAAAACCTCAAAATAGAAAAAAACAACAGCATCAAAAACAAAAGAAATAGTATGGTTCATTCAGCATCTATACTCCACAGTTCTTTTTTTTTTTTTTTCTTGGATTTGGAGATCCTCTTCTATCATGAGTTCCGTGGAACTCTTCTGTGCCATTGCATTGGTGAGAAGAAAATAGTCCATCACAGTAGATCAACACTCAATGTTGATGATACCGTGTACATTGTTCTTCTGGTTCTGCTCATCTCACTCATCATCAGCTCCTGCAAGACCCTCCAGGTTTCTCTGAACTCCTCCTGCTCATCATTTCTTACAGCACAATAGTATTCCATTGTATTCATATACCACAACTTGTCCAGCCATTCCCCAATTGATGGGCACCCCCTCAACTTCTAATTCCTTGCTACCACATAAAGAGCAGCTATAAATATTTTTATACATGTGAGTCCCTTTCCCCTTTCCATGATTTCTTTGGGAAAAAGACCTAAAAGTGGTATTGCTGGGTCAAAGGATATGCACAGCTTTATCACCCTTTGGACATAATTCCAAATTGCTCTCCAGAATGGTTGGATCAGTTCACAGCTCCACCAACAATGAATTAGTGTTCCAATTTTTCCACAGCTTCTCCAACATTTATTATTTTCCTTTTTTGTCATTTTAGCCAATCTGATAAGTGTCAGGTGGTACCTCAGAGTTGTTTTAATTTGCATCTCTCTAATCATTAGAGATTTAGAGCATTTTTTCATATGGGAATAGATAGCTTTGGTTTCTTCATCAGAAAACTGCCTGTTCATATCCTTTGACCATTTTTCAATTGGGGAATGACTTGAATTATTTTTTTTTTTTGGCGGGGCAATGGGGGGTTAAGTGACTTACCCAGGGTCACACAGCTAGCAAGTGTCAAGTGTCTGAGGCCGGATCTGAACTCAAGTCCTCCTGTATCCAGGGCCCATGCTTCATCCACTGCGCCACCTAGCTGCCCCCCATGACTTGGATTCTTATAAATTTGATTTAGTTCCTTATATATTTTAGAGATGAGGCCTTTATCAGAAGTACTGGCCACAAAAATTGTTTCCCAGCTTTCTGCCTCCCTTCTAATTTTGGATGCATTGCTTCTGTTTGTACAAAAATTTGTAATTATTTTTGACTCTTAATATTCCTGCTTGCCTTATTTTCTCTAATATTTTGTGTCCTGAACTGCTCTGTACAAACTTGTATAATAACACATTACAAGATGGGCTCTAATCTTTCCTTTGTTCTTCATCGTGCTTCAGTTTTGTAAACTGTGTTCCCATAATTATTTTTGTCCATGGCAAAATACCTGGCTTCTGGGGAGGTGGCCCTCAGAAATGCTTTCAAAGAGTACTTATGTATATTCTTTCTCCCTGAGGGAGCATAATAACTAAGTCACTCCAATTACTCTCAGAATTTTTGTGGAGATGTTTTGGTTATGTCTGTTGCTCTTCTATTCATACTTCAGGGCTGGACTAGATGATCTCTGAGGTCCCTTCCTCAGTCAGAGGTGTTTTTGGAACCTACGATTCTATGTCAGGACATATTCCCTTTTCCCCCATTATATTTATATACATGTATCACACATATATTATATAATTATACATCCATATATGGATAAATATGATATATTTATAGCTATTAGTTGTTTTTATAGCTTACATACCAAACCTTGACCACAAAATTTTGTTGCAAAGATTTTTTTCCATTTGATCATTTCCTCTTATCCTACGCACATAAATTCTGTGCAGAAGCTTCTCGGTATCATGTAATCAAAGATATCCATTTATTTTATCTCTGTCTGTTGCTCAATTAAGAATATATCTCTTGGGGCAGCTAGGTGGCGCAGTGGATAAAGCACCGGCCCTGGATTCAGGAGTATCTGAGTTCAAATCTGGCCTCAGACACTTGATACTTACTAGCTGTGTGACCCTGGGCAAGTCACTTAACCCCTATTGCCCCACAAAAAAAAAATATCTCTTAGGGGCAGCTAGGTGGTGCAGTGGATAGAGCATCGGCCCTGATTCAGGAGGACCTGAGTTCAAATCCGGCCTCACACATTTAACACTTACTAGCTGTGTGACCCTGGGCAAGTCACTTAACCCCAACTGCCTCACCAAAAAAAAAAAAAAAAAAGACAAAGAATATATCTCTTACCCATGGTTGTGGAAGCTACAGGATCTGCTTCTTTGCCAATTTCTTAATGGTATCATCTTTAATATGGCCATATAGCCATTTTAAATGTATTATGGAACATGGTGAAAGGTGTTAGCCTAAGCATAATTCTCCCAGACTGCTTTCCAGATTTACCACCAGTTAGTTAATTTTTTTTTTTTTTTTTGGTGAGGCAATTGGGGTTAAGTGACTTGCCCAGGGTCACACAGCTAGTAAGTGTTAAGTGTCTGAGGCTGGATTTGAACTCAGGTCCTCCTGAATCCAGGGCCGGTGCTTTATCCACTGTGCCACCTAGCTGCCCCCAGTTAGTTAAATTTTCGAATCAATATTCATTAATGCTATTTATCTGTAGTTCTCCTCCTGTACTTTATCTTTTCCTGGTTAGGTATTAGGATTTTATTTTGGGAGGTATTCCTCTTTTTCCTTTTGTATCTTCCATTCTAGAACCCTATATCTATATATAGAAGAGTTTGATAATTTTTTTTTTAAACTGCTTTCAGTTTTATTATGTTTTCATCTCATTCATTCAAGGGAGAGTGAGGAGATAAGGCTAATGTTGAGGTTGTAAAACTGGAATCATGGTAGTACCTTGACAGAAATAGGAAAGTTTGGAAGATAAGGGTGTCTGTGGGGAAAGGTAATGACTTCTGTTTGAGATGCCTTTAGGATATCTAATTGGAAATGGCTCATAGGCAGTTGGTGATGTGAGGTTGAAACTCTGGGGAGAGAATGCAGCTGGAGATATAGATCTGTGAGTCATCTGCATAGAGCTGATGATGAAACCCAAGGGAGTTAATGATATCACCAAGTGAGAGTATATAGACAGAAGAGGACCAGGTACAGAGTATTGGGAGTATTCTCAGAGTAAAGGAATGTGATACAGATTCTGAACCAGCCTATGAAACTGAGAAGCAAAGCTCAGACAGGTGGGAGGAGAACTAGGAGAGACCAGTGTTATACAGGTCATGGTTCCACCTCTGGCTCAATAGATACCTTAGAGCTTGGTGGTTCAGATAAATAATTCTGTTGATGAAAACATATCCAGAGGCAGCTAGGTGGTGCAGTGGATAGAACACCCGCCCTGGAGTCAGGAGGACCTGAGTTCAAATCCGACCTCAGACACTTAACACTTACTAGCTGTGTGACCCTCTAGGCAAGTCACTTAATCCCAATTGCCTCACTAAAAAGAAAAAAGAAAAAAAAAGAAAGAAAATGTATCCCACAACCCCCAGATCAAAATGATTCACAGGTCAGCTAAAAGCAGACCAGGAAGGTAAAGGCAGGCAAAAGCTGCCCATGAGAAAGCGAAAAGCAGTTAAAGAGGAAGTTCCCAGGTTCTCAAGAGCTTCTCCATGAACATTCTAAAAATTATTTTTATGTCCTTCTTGTCCAAAGGACCCTCAGCTGGGTTCTTTGGGCTTAACTTGAATTTACCCAGCTCTTAGCTTCTTAGCTCACTATAGCTCCAGCTTAGTTTATGGAAGCACAAGGATTAACTGTAGCCTCATCATTTTCAGTAGTGGCATGACTTGTAAAAAGAGTCATGAAGATACCAAGAAGAGAAAATAATTTCTTCATTAGTGCTTCCCTGGGCCATCTTACTACTTCTTGTTCATGGGTGGATTGGTCTTAATTTGTTATTCACCCACCACTAAAATATAACTCTCCCTGGAAGAGAGGTAATCAACAGTGCTCCAAAGCTGATATGGACCAGAAAGTAAGCTTTGTAGTTAGTGATTGTTGGTAGAATGTATGCAAACCTTGTTTTGGACATCAATTTCTATATACAGGTGGCAGCATCAGATTATTTCTGAACATGCAGGATGTCTTTGGGACTTGTGATCTACATGTCATGAGAGTATATTCCACCGAGGCAGATTACCACCTTATTTATACTTTACAGTCTTAGATAGTTGCCTGATGCTGAGAATTTAAATAATTTGACCACAATCACACTGCCACTAAGTTCTAGAGACCAGGTATGAACCTATGTTTTCTTATTTCCAGGTCCAGGATTCTAGCCACCTTGATACATTGTTCACCAGGAAGGATGTAGCTTAATCAAATTGTAGTTTCTACATATCTTCCCAAAAGGTCATTGGGATTTCTTTAATTCCTGCAGTAGTAAGGAACTTCAGCAATTCCTGAAGAATTATCCTTCCCATAGAATAATACTAGCTTCCAACTTATCCAGAGATAAATTAACTGTTTAATTTACAAAACTATATTTTTATACATTTTCTTTATTGAATGCCATCTTTATAGGGTATCATTAATCTTAGAGTCTCATCAATTAGTGATCTCCAAGAACTTAATTTTTAGGGTTTTGTAGTTCTGTGATGATTTGTTGACTTTTGATTATGGTGGTGGATAAAAAAAGTACATGGGAAAAAATGAACAGAAAGTATAGTATTTGTATATTCTCTTGTGGTTAGACATTATAAGAATTTGTCTGTATAATTCATAAATGGACATCATCTTAGTTATCTTTAGTGGTGACCTCCTAAAAGTCACATGTAAATTGAACATTATAAAAATTGAATTGTATCTTATATATATTTAGAGTGGTTTGTTATTTAAAGAAATCCTATAAAGAATCAGTTTATAAAATAATAATTAGAACTTTCAAATAATAGATCTTTTTGTCAGTTCATATTTTTTCATAATAATAGATTTCCCAAAAGAGGGAACATACCTTTACAATAGCAATGCATAGCAAGAAAGCAATGTAGATGAGAAGTCTTAACCATTTAAATAAAAACTCTACAATTTTAGTACTATTTCAGTGATTCACTATCTGTGGAATTACAGTTGAACTTATAAATATGAAAATTCTTGCATAATTCTTCTCCATAAAAAGATCCTTCTTAAGGGCTTTTCACATTGGTGTTTATGGGGCAATATTCCCTTACCCACCCACTCCCTTTTCCAACTTGGCTGTGTCCTTTATCCACTCACTCACTCTTTTGTTTCTTAGACCAAAATAGAGCCCAGATCACCTACTATAATTCCAGTATAGCATTCCCTGCCCTCACTGTTCCTCCCTCTCCTTCAATTTTTTTTGGGGGGGCAGGGCAATGGGGATTAAGTGACTTGCCCAGGGTCACACAGCTAGTAAGTGTCAAGTGTCTGAGGGTGGATTTGAACTCAGGTCCTCCTGAATCCAGGGCCAGTGCTTTATCCACTACGCCACCTAGCTGCCCCCCCTCTCCTTCAGTTTTAAGAATTCCTGGAACCAATTTATTTATTTACTGAAAATCAGTACATAAAAGGAACTTTCTCGGTCACCGGGCAGAAAACAGCATAGTTGGCAGCACTAATCAAATTATTTCCTAGGGCTATAGGGTGATGAAGCCCAGACTCACAGATCAGGGCTTCAAGGTGGAGAATTTACCTTAACTGAATCATCTATTAAAATTAGTTGCATTTTTGTTTTAACACTTAAAAGGATTCCTTTTCCTACATTTCTTTAGATTATTTAAAGGGTTTTAGAGCCCCCCAAAAGGATCTTAGAGATAATTTACTTCAATAAGATGAGGAGGCCCCGGAAGATTTAATGACTTGGACCAACATCCAACCACCATTACTAATTTGTAGCAGGCCAGGAACTGGAATCTAGCGGCTCAGAGATAGTAAATTCTTCATCCAGATCATATAGCTACTAAGTGTCAAGGTTGGATTTTGAACCTAGGTCTTTTTGTGTGTGTGTGTGTGGGGGGGGGCCAATGAGGGTTAAGTGACTTGCCCAGGGTCACACAGCTAGTACGTGTCAAGTGTCTGAGGCTGGACTTGAACTCAGGTCCTCCTGAATTCAGGGCTAGTGCTTTATCCACTGTGCCACCTAGCTGCCCCAGAACCTAGGTCTTTTGACTCCAAGACTGGTGCCTCTACTTTGTGCCCATCACCTGGAATGCCTTCCTGTATTTTCACTAGCCTTCTGAATCCTATTCGTCCTTCAAAGCTTAGCTCAAGTTACATTAAGCCTTTATTAAATCTCATTTTAAATTTCTATTAATATATTTTAAATTTAAATTTATTTTATTACTAATTTAATATACCTAATAATTAATTATTAAACCTCATTAATCCATCCTTGAATAACTTGGCCTTCGTTGTTCACCTTCTTTACTAAACTCTTAGAATACTTATGGTCTTCCCCACAGAATTTCGCACTTACTATATTTACTGTCTGATGTTCCTGAAAAGTAATGGAGTATAATGGATAAAGAGCTTGACCTTGGACTCAGAAAGACTTGGGTTCGAGTCTTATATTTGGTACCAGAGGATAGTCACTTAAATTCTGAGTGCTTCCATTAGCTTCTAAGTAATACTCTAGCCATATCAAGTATTCCTTCATTCTGGGTATTTTTTTGGTATTCCTTCGTTCTGATGAAATTTCAGGATGACCAAAACCAATCTTATCTTTACTAATTATCTCATATTTATTAGCAACTCCCCCAACTAGACCATATATAGCATAGCGTTGAGCACATAGTACACACTTCAATAATAAGTCCTAGCTAATTGATTTATGTCTTGCCCAATGTGAGAAAGACACTACGAGAGATACAGGGAAGAAGAATAAGACACAATTCCTTGGAAACAATTTACAGTCTAGCCAGGGAGATGATGTTTGCATAACTATAATACGTTGTATTATTTGAAAGTGCAGTGAAAGCTACAAAGTGCTGTGGGAGTTCACAGGAAGAAAAGATGACTTTTTTACTGTAGGAGCTTGGAGGAACTGAGTTCTGAAGGAAGAATAGGAGGTGGCTATTTGGAGCTGGTGGCCAAGGGCATTTTAGGTGAGAAAGCATTGAGAGCAAAGACATGGAGGCATGTCTAGGGAACAGTTAGTTGCCCCAGTTTGGCAGCAGCATAAAGTGTGCAAGATGGGGAGTAGGGGGAAATAAAGCAGGGAGGGTAGTTTGAAAACAGATTTGGAAGGGCTTTGAATGCCAGGTTAAAGAGAGGGAGTGAGTTTTATCTGGTAGGCAGCAAATTTCATATTCTCTAATAAATGAGAGGGCAGTTCTTAACTGTGGACCATTTTTTAAACCATGAAATCCTAATGAGATGCTTTTAAAAAATATTTTATGCCGAGGCCTTTATACTGTTAACTCGTTGACTGGTTTGAATTCTTTCTCAGCAAATTCTCCACAATTTTGTTTCCTTAAGAAATACTTGAAAATGAAGTTTTACCTCCAAAGTTATTTGACCTACCAGGATTAGGCTTCTTTCAAAAGGAAGCTGTGACCTGTCTTCAATATAGATTGGCAAGTTGGGATTCTAGGAGGTTCTAGTCACTTGAGGTTTACTACATAACAAAGGAAAGCAGGTTACCTTAGCTGGTTAACTTGGCAACCTTTCCACTCTCAAAGCCTTGAAAGTATGAGTGCTGTGGTTCTTCCCTGTCTCTGGATCATGCAGTACCCTGTCTTATGAAGCCATAGCCAAGAAAGAGGTCCCCTCTGCACCTGGAGTTTCCACTTGAGTACTTCAGCCTCTTAAAATAAAAAACGAATTAATGTCTTGCAGCTGGTGGCCTTCCGTGGCTACTAGTGCTGATGCTTTTCTATGTGGCTTTAAATATGCTCCAGAGGGGCAGCTAGGTGGTGCAGTGGATATAAAGCACCAGCCCTGGATTCAGGAGGACCTGAATTCAAATCCAGCCTCAGACATTTGACACTTACTAGTTGTGTGACCTTGGGCAAGTCACTTAACCCTCATTGCCCCACAAATAAATAAATATGATCCAGAGAAAGGTTAGTTGTTTTTTTTTGTTTTGGGGGGCTTTTTAAAGTCAGGGTTAATAAACTGAACCTGGGCCACCAAGAAAAGATGGATATAATCATACCCAACCTCTTCCACAGGAGGAACCTCCGGTTTAATGAATTTGGTACCTCTTGATAGCAACACTCCATTTCTTCCCTTTGGGAAGAAAAATGTCTTTTCCCATGTTCCTATTATTCATATAAAAGTAGCTTGAGTCAGATTCAAACTTACTGTTCTCACTGTTATATCTCATTTTCTTTTCTTCTTTCTTTCTTTCTTGCAGGGCAGTGAGGGTTAAGTGACACAGCTAGTAAGTGTCAAGTGTCTGAGACCAGATTTGAACTCAGGACCTCCTGAATCCAGGGCTGGTGCTTTAGCCATTTTACCACCTAGCTGCCCCCTCATTTTCTTTTATAATGTGTCACTGCCAGTTTAATATTGATTACCACTTCAGTCAAATACATTTGCTTTGACATGATTTACATTTGAATAAATGAATTTCTGTTTATAAAAGGATCTCAATTTAAAAATCATTTTACATCATATCATCTGAAAATAATATTCTGATCACTTCATTTTCATTGTTAATCTCACTATATTTTTCTTCTTTTACCGCAATTGTTAGAATTACAAAAAGAAACCATGGTGAAAACAGTTATCCTGGTGGGTCTTTTCTTTTTAGATGTTTCTGGTGGGAATACTTGTAATGATTCTCCCTTTCATGTTATGTTGGCTCTTATCTGAAGGTATATAGTTTTTATTGTGTTGAAGAAAATTCCTATTCATTTATTGTTCTCATTGTGAATAGTGTTAAATTTTGTCAAAGATTTTTTAATCTTCTGGTATCTTTTTTCATTAAATATTATTTATTGTATTATTTGATAGTTTTTCTGGTATTGAGCCATCCTTACATAGACTTGATATTTTTTTTTATTAATGAATGATATAATCTATTTCCTGAAAGAGAAATTACCTAAAAAAAATTAAGTGATTTTTCTCCTGGACATGACACAGATTTGACCTTTTATTAAGAGTTGTTGGATGGGTGAATACATAGATAGTTTATAGCAACATGGGAACTGTTAAAAATAATCACTTAGCATTAAATGCTGATCCTTCTGATTAAAATTGGTTTTTGTAAATTCTTGTCCACAAAACTAGAAGTAACCAAGTTGATTTATTTTATAGACTTATTTCATAGAAAAGGAATAATCCAGTTCTGGGTATGATATTTTAACAATACTTTGGCATCATGTTAAAAGGAAAAGTGTTGGATTTAAAGTCAGTGAATCTGTTTGAATCCTGTTTGATGCTGGGCAAGTCATTTAACCTTTCTTGGCCTGAGTTTTCTCATCCATAAAATGAGAGTGCTAGGTTGGATAACCTCTGAGATCTTTTCTATCTCTAAGTCTATCATTCTGAATGAAATGTGGAAAATAACCACATGTAGTAAGTTTTGGTATTGACATGGATAGGTGAAAAAATTTTTTTGTTTCTACACTAAGTAGCTCCTTGTAGAATTTTAAAAACATAGTTACTGCTTGACCTACCATAGGTGTTCCAGTGTTTTCTGCTAGCATAATTCTGAGATATTTAATCACATTATCACTATCATTACTATATATCTGAGAAATTTGTGTAAATGGACTGCACTATTGTTCAATTTACCATCTTTGTGACTTCTCAGTCCATAACTCCATTCCTTGGCCACCTCTCTTCTCTATATGGAGCCTACAAATTAGGTCGAAAGCTCCTTAAGGGCATGTATTGGTTCACTTTTGTACTCTTACCCCCAGCATTTAATATAATATAGTGCTTGGCTCTTAGTAAATGCTTAATAATGTTTTTCATTTATTGTCATCTCTGAGTTTCATTTCATTCATTCATATCCCCATATCCTCAGTTGAGGAAACTGAAGCAGATAGAATTTAAATGACTTGCCCAGGATCTCACAGCTAATAAGTGTATGGAGGGTGGATTGAACTAAACTTTCTAGACTCCAGATCCAGCACTCTATCCACTGTGCCACTTACCTGCTCTGATACGGCACCAAATATGGTGGTGCCTTTGACTGGGTACCGCAAAAAACATACTGGTTCTTATTTGGAGTATGGAGTAGAATTGGTGCAAAAGAAAAGAAAGATGGTAACGACAACTGAAGAAGACCAGTTTTACACAGCAGAACTCATCTAAAAGAAACAGTTTTTAGGGACCAATTCTCAAGATGTCTGAAAGAGATAGAGAGAGTGTGACCTCAAAGTTGAGAACATCAATATTCAAGTTCTATTGACTGTGTGACCCTGGGCAAGTCACTTAACTTTTCAGGACCCAAACACTGAGAATCTAATTGCATGAATAATTCATTAGTAGAGGGGCAGCTAGGTGGCACAGTGGATAAAGCATTGGCTCTGGATTCAGGAGAACCTGAGTTCAAATCCAGCCTCAGACACTTGACACTTACTAGCTGTGTGACCCTGGGTAAGTCACTTAACCCTCATTGCCCCCCATCCCCACCCCCAAAAAGAGAGAGAGTTTGGAATATTTTGGGGCAGCTAGGTGGCACAGTGGATAGAGCACTGGCCCTGGATTCAGGAGGACCTGAGTTCAAATCCGGCCTCAGACCCATGACACTTACTAGCCATGTGACCCTGGGCAAATCACTTAACCCCAATTGCATCACCAAAAAATAAATAATAATAGTAATAATAGCTCCCTTCTTGGGAACTCTTTATACTAATGGGAGCACAGGGTTGATTTTAAAAATGATTTTTTTTTAAGGTACTGAAAGAGGAGAGGATGACAAATGCTTGTAAAAAAAACCTTGCACTTAATATTAACCAAAATAAGGACAACTAAAACAATATCAATAACTACCCACTCATTCCCATTTTCCAGTCTGTGTAAGATCTTTATGGAAATAATCTCTGCATACGTTAAGGCCACCTTTGATGGAAAGTTTTGTTTGGTTTTTTTTTTGCTGGACAATGGGGGTTTAGTGATTTGCCCAGGGTCACATAGCTAGTAAGTGTCAAGTGTCTGAGGCTGGATTTGAACTCAGGTACTCCTGAATCCAGGGCCGGTTCTTTATCCACTGTGCTACCTAGCTGCCCCTTGATGGAAGTTTTAGAAGAGAAACAGCATGATTGAGAGAAGAACAAATGTTCTGTAGTAGATTTGGAAGATATAAAAAACACAAAATCCTACTGTTTATTGTTTGTTGATTACAATTCTCCCTCCCCCCCCAAGAAAACCCCCACTCTTTTTTCTAGTAAACAGAATACTCCTTTAAAGTCTTCCCTCCATCAAGATGTCTCCCAGGCATATATCAAAATCATACAAGCTTCCTTGAAATATGTAACTACAGAAGTAACTTCATGATTATTAATATAAAAAGAGGAACAGAGCAGGGAGAGGTATGCTTGATGAAGGAGGGGTTTTTAGCTCAGAATCCAGATGAAAGGAGGATTCTTTATAGATGTCAAGGTCTAAACAACTCCTCTTTGTGGTATATGTTGTGCTGAATGTACTGAGTCCTCGAAAATGACATAGCTTCCTACATGAGGTCATTTTCTCTCAAAAAATGCGGTCTATTAACACTGAAAAAAACCCAGGCAGATGAAGAATGCCTATTATCCAAACTGATAATATGCAGCTGGATAGCCACTCCTGTAGCATATTCATCAGTACACCTTTCTTGAACAAATAGTGTGGATGGACAATTACTTGGGCCAAGAAAGAATAAGAGAGCTGGTGGGATTACATTTAGGAAATCACCCAGGGCTTTTAATCACCCTAGTCTCAGCCCTGAAACAAACACTGATTTGTTAACAATCCAGAATCACAGAATATCAAAGTTGAAAAGAACCTGAGTCTAATCTATGTCAGAACAAGAATGAATGGTTGAATAAATAAAGCATTTTTTTGGCATTTACTTTCTGCAAAGTACCTTGCTGAACTCCAGAGATACGAATCAATAAGGAATCAAATCAAATCAAAATAAATTAAATTAAATTAAAATAAATAAAATAAAATAAAAATAAATCAAAGTAAGACAGTCTCTGCTTTCAAGGGACCTCACATTTTAATGGGAGAGACAGCATATAGGGAAGACTTCAGCATGAAGTCAAATGGAAAAGTCCCATGGTCTTTAGGGTTCAGTGGGAATGTTGTTAATGATGTTAATAACTTTTCTTTAATATCACTATTCCCAGGGTTCTTGGGTTAAGGGTCCTTGGCTATCCCTATCAGGGTTTGAGAGGGGATAGTGGTCAAGATGATGATGGAGGTTTGACTTGACTGGGGATCATGGTTTCTTGTCTGTTCCTCAGAGATGAATTTGGGGGTGGGGGGGAAGATAAGATAATGAATTCTGTTTTTATCATGTTGAATTTGAAATGCTGATGACATAGTCAGTTCTCAAGGCAATTGGTAATGTTGAACTGGAGCTCAGGAGAAAGAAGGGCAGCATATGTAAATCTAGAAGTCATTTGTACAGAAATGATAATAGAACTAAGCTAAATGAGATAAATAATTGTAAAGTGGGCACAGGGCCTGGTACATAATAAGTACTCTATAAAGATTAGTTAAAAACGAGTTGATGAGGGCAGCTAGGTGGTGCAGTGGATAGAGCCACGGCTCTGGTTTCCGGAGGACCTGAGTTCAAATTCGGCCTCAGACACTTGACACTTACTAGCTGTGTGACCCCGGGCAAGTCACCTAACCTTCATTGTCCCGCAAAACAAACAAACAAACAAACAAGTTGATAAGATTGCTAAGAGTGTGTGTGTGGGGGGGGGGGGGGGGGAGAGACAGAGAGAGAAAGAAGGTCTTGTGGTGCTTTCAGAGTTAGACAATAGAATCTGAATAATGATCTGGTCAAGAAAACTAAAGTTAAAAATTTTTTCAGTAAAGAAAAACTTCAGTGCTGATCCAGAGCTCATGTAGCCCATAGGAATGTCCAGGTGAGATCAGCTCAGCCCCATGCATGCTCCATGGGGTGTATTCCGTCTATCCAGGGCCCACTGTGGCGGGATTGTGATCACTTTCCTTACATAATGATTGGGCTGACTTGGGGCTTTTTTTAGGCCACAGTAAGCCAGTAAATATGGAGAGATTGAGGATGGGAGGAAGGGTCATTGTGGGGGCAATTTGCTGGAATATTGATGGGGTAGAGGGCCTGGAGGTCATAGTGAAGATGATGGATAAGTAATAAGGCATAGGGAGGAATGAAATGATAGGCATCTTCTTCAGATTTCAGAAGGTTAAAGGAATTTCGGAATTATTGCTCATAGAAGAACACTTATAGGTAGTTTGATGGTAAAAGTAAAAATCTGACTGTTTATGTGAGGTGAAATGAAAGAGTAAATTGGTCATGTAGATTAAAGATACTGAGGAACTGGGAGATCAAGATGTTTGAGGAACTTCAGTATCTGTGATGAGTTCACCTAGTACAAAAGCAGGGGCTGGGGTGGAGAGGGAGACTGAAACCAGGTACTTGACTCTGAGAAAGGAGGGAGAATGACCTGGGGACCTTTTAGATAAAAGCCAACAAGGATAAATTCTTTTGGTCTACTGAACTTCAGAGAAGGAGAGGTTGCTGAAAGGTGGTGATTGAGGCAAGATATAGTAGTAGCAATGGGGGAGGAGCAAGGAATATGCCAATTCCTCCTCCTGGACCAGTGTGTTGGTTGGCCTTGAGAAAAGGTACCACCAGTACTGCTGGAAAGGATAGCCAGATTCCTCATTTTACAGCTAAAGAAACTAAGATGTAGGGAGTTTAAGGGACTTGCCCAGACAGTTATTATATAAGTATTCAAGAAGTATAAAAGTATTTGAATCTGAGTCTTCATGACTCCAAGCCCAACACTCATCCTATATGTTTATTGGTTGTTTTTGTTTTTTGTTTTTTTGCGAGGCAGTGAGCATTAAGTGACTTGCTCAGGGTCACACAGCTAGTAATTATTAAGTGTCTAAGGCTGAATTTGAACTCAGGTTCTCCTGAATCTAGGGTCGGTGCTTTATCCACTGCACTACCTAGCTGCCCCAATGCTATATATTTATTATTGTTGCATTCTTACTGTCTGATTGCCTTTATCTTTCATTGTTAAAATACTCGTTAAAAAGTAAACTCCATTAAAAAAAAATTAAATTCCATGCATGGTAAAACTGCTCTAGATTGGGGTTTATAAAGATAATTAGCATTTTGATCTTAATGCTTTTATAATGCTCTTCCCATGAAGCTTATATAGAGATTTAAAGCATCAAAATATAGATCTGGATCCCAGTTAAAGGACGTGTAAGGAAAATTAAGACTTATTCAAACCCTTGAAAACTGACAATTTTCTCTCTGCTTAAAATAGAGGGAGTCCAATCCCTTAAAAAAAAAATTGTGTGGTTTATGACCGTCCAGCTGCTTTTGTGTGTGCTTCATTTAAATGTAAATTGAGCTAAAGGCTCTTAAGATGATCTCAGAAGGTAGAGGATTTTAATTTGAATGGAACAATTTTCTTTTTGTTTAATACATATTGAAGTAAATTTTTTGTTATGTAGTAAAGCAAAAAAAAATTAAATTGTTCAACACTACTTTGTTATCTAAGAGGTTCTTTATAGGTCTATCAATTTTCTCTTATGACATTGCTTTCTAAGAAAATATCACTTATTTCTAAACAAAACTTATTTTGCATACTCTAAGACATATGCAGTTCCCCAAATCATCCTCTTATTGTACCTCATCTTGGTTCCATCATACTGTTCCAAGGGAAGCAGTAGTACCGCTAAATGAAATTAGCATAATGAGATCTCTTTCCAACTACTGAAAAATTTTAGTTATTAAGGAAAACACTGTTGAAGTTAAGAGAAATGCAGATTAAGTGGAAGGGGGGGAAATACATTTTTAAGAAAGACACTGATAAAGATTAATTTGATACTTCATTTTCCCCCCAATAGTAACAAATCGCATTCTTCAGGTTAAGGGAGGCAGAGTTAAATTCAATAGTGGTTGAAAGAGTGTCCTGTTAACAATTTACACGTACAGCTCAACTTGTTACCTTTGAGCCAAAGATAGAGATTGGAAGCTCATTCAACTTCATTTGTACAGCCACTTCTGGTAGAGTAGGAGGAGGAGGATACCACAAGTGAGTGTTGAGGCTTGTTTAGGAGATATCCTCCTCTGTCCCAAGCAGTATTTTCCTCCTCCCTGCAATAAAACGAGCCATATTGTGTGAGCCAATGCTGATTGCATATTTCACAGTCCTTTCTGCCTTCAGTCATTGCACTGCCAGCCTGTGATTATATTGTAAAACACTTTGATCTACTTTGAGCTTTCTTTATGTAAATGTTAGTACAGTGGTACTGTAATATAAAATGCATACTAAAAATAAAGCTGTCTCTTTTATTGACATTTCTAAAGTAATCTGCAAAGGGAAAAGACACATATATGTATATATTGCTCAGTGTTGATGTGGCAATGATGTCTTCACAAGAAAAGACCCCTTTTGCCCTAGTCTTTTTTTGAAATTTTGTGTTTATAAGAGAGGTCAGGGACTTTTTCTTGAAAATTTTAGTGGGGTACCCTGATTTTAAATGTATGCTTATGCATTTATTGTGTTGTTTGAGGACAAATGCAATTGGAAATGCTTTGCTCTGTTTTTAAAAATGTTATTTCTGTCCTAATGTCTTATTCTATATTTACAACATAATAATATTTTAAAATTGTTTTTCAGTTTAATCAGCAGGAGAGTAAACTTCATCTTTGGAAAAACCCTCCAATTTACAGATTCTATGAGATAGGGTCAAACAAACTGGTTTGTTCTCTTGATCCTAATCTTAATTTCAGTCTGTGATTTTCCCCCCTTCCTTCTCCTATCTCCCTCCTCTCAGTGTTCTTGGTAGAGTTTTGGGGTTTTTTTCTGACAAAGAACAGGGAAATGTTGGCAACATTCTTTAAGACTAATCATTACTCCTTCTCCTCTCTAGTCCCAACCCCTCCCTTCCAAATCCTCAAAACCATCCCCTATTTTTGATCACAGACTTGTTGGAGCCGCTTGGACTACTTAGTTTCTCTCAACCAGTCTAAGCTATGAGAAGGCTCTGCAATTCACTGGGGGTTGGGGTGGGGGCTGGGAGTGGAGTGTTTTCCCAAGCCTCTGCTTCTGTTTTTTTAGATTAGGAGGGAGAAAACCAACCCACACTGTACTACTTGAACTGTGGGAATCAAAACACAATCTGTGTTGCCTATTCCTTAATTTAATTATTACAGTTACAGTTATTGGTTAGATTATAATTGACAACTTCATTGAGTTTTCATAGGCGATGCATCATATTGCAAGCCGAATAGTGGGTTCACAAATAAGGGACTAAATTAACCTATAAATTGACAGTGATACATAATTTCATCCTAGTTAATTTCTGTTTTAAGGCAGGACATTAGAAGAACAACACTGTTAGCAAATTAATATGAATGGGCTTCACTCAGAGCAGAATTTTAAAGGTTCATTGGTTAGCAGGCTCCTTCCTGATAAGCTCCAAGGAAACTGTAGCCAAGAACGAGGCTAGGGTGCTGACCTTCTCATTTCATTAAGTGCCATTCCAATAGCACCTTTGCTTTTTAAAAAGCACCTTGTTTTAGTAGATTATGTTTTTTTGGGGTGGAGTGTTGCAATGGTTTATAATGTGTGGTAAAACCTTTATACCTTATGCTTAGTTGTTACCTGGTAACTGAAATGCTCCTAAACCTGTTTTTGGAGTGTTCCTGGGTGAAACTTGAATCGGTGACCATCTGTCCCCTACTGGTTGATTTCCTGTGAGCTGCCCTTTGTTTCAGTCAAACAATTGATCACCACTCTTTACAGATAAGACTTCTGTTGACTGCCCTGAATCAACAGCAGGTTAAGTTTGGGACCTCTCTGTTAGTGCTTTCTTGTAATTCTGAGGGTCACTATCATTGTCTTCTGAAAACAATTTTTAAAAAGCCTCCTTAGGGAGGGATGCTTTCTAGAATTTAATGGAGACTTAGGACCACCACAGAAATTGAATGAAATATTTTTAGGTGTTACTCAGTGTTTAAGCATTTGTCACTGAGAAATTAAATGGAAATATTTCCTTCCTCCTACTTATAAAAAATGTATGTATGTCTCATTGCTTATTTTTAAAAATAAAAGCATATTTCTTTATCAGAACTTACATTTTTGTACATAATAGGATTTTGAAGTGCAGTCTCTAGCCACTCACATTTAGCTGTTAACAAGGCAGATGGTTTAGTTCTTCACCTCGAATGGTAAAAAACTATTATGGCCTCATTAAGAATGTGGGTGCAGATCAGATTGTGGGGAAAGATGGGTTAGACTCTTGGCAGATTGCTTTCATTTCTCAGAGGTAACA
Source organism: Dromiciops gliroides (assembly GCF_019393635.1). Lineage (NCBI taxonomy): Eukaryota > Metazoa > Chordata > Mammalia > Microbiotheria > Microbiotheriidae > Dromiciops > Dromiciops gliroides. The sequence goes on from NC_057861.1 coordinate 235,347,091, forward strand.
GAGATCAGTGTGTGGGGTAAAAGTGTCACTTTGCAAGGAGACAAGAACAAACCTCAATGTCAGCATCTTGATGGGTGGTCAAGGAGCAAAGAGAAATCTTCAGCAGTAAAAATGATCATGAGGAGACTTGGGGGAATTTGAGGTTAACCTCTCAGTTTCATCTCTTGCTTTTTCACATTTGGATTGCCAACAAAGACCTTTAGTGCAAATATTTGCCTATATTGCTTTTCCTAAAACCAGTTCTAACTAATAATGCAGGTTTCTAATAAATGTTCTAGACATGAATTTCTTTGATAAAAATTGATCTTTTGTTGTGTAGATGTAGGTATGTTCCTTAGGTGGAGGTCAGCAGCCTGATCATAAGGGAGGGGGGGAGCCTATTTGTGGTTTAGTTCCTTAGGGACCAAAGTAAGTAGCAGATGTGACCACACAGTTCAATGTGATTTGATGTAATTAATTTTTCCTGAGCATGCTACAAAAGTTAATAGCCTCAAATTGCACACAATCATGGTTTCCAATCCATATGGAGAGCTATCCCATTATACACTGTTCTCTAATGTTTGGGGGGGGAGAGTGAAGGGGGACATCTCTAATAATGTATTCACTTCCTGCTCCATTCATGCTGATGGAATCCCAGAAATTATTTTTTGGCCATGTAGGTGGGTGGTACGTGTTTGGTTGGTATACTGTATACATGGATAGGGGCAAGATATTCTGATTTTTTTCTGGTTTGGTTAAATACTAAAACAAAACTGAATTAAAAGCTATGATAAAGAAAACAAGTCCTGCATTCCCCTCTTGTCTCCTTCCCCTCTTCCTCCATTTCCTCTCTCTCTCTCTCTCTCTCTCTCTCTCTCTCTCTCTCTCTCTCTCTCTCTCTCTCTCTCTCTCTCTCCATCCTCCCACCCCCCACATACACTGCCTCTTTAATCTGAAACACTGTAGTTCAGGGAACTAGTTCTAGGTGGATGGGAGAAAGGTTTTATCCTTTCCTTCAGATCTCACCAAGGAATTACGGTCTCTGCAGAGGCTTGGTTGCAGATGCCTGGATGCCTGGAAAGTTTACACTGCCTAGAGTTGTTTTGTTTGGCATAGCTAATCAGGAGCTAGACTGGAATTGCTCATAGCTGTCATTCAGGTTTTGTTTCAAAGTCCAAGGACCTGCTGGGAAAAACAAAGAACTAATGAAAGCTGACTGTATTTAAGGCCTCAAATCTGTGGAGTCTGAAATGATGTCCTGACAGTGGATTCTTATTCTTCTGCGTTCTTGCCGTTTCTAAGGTAACAGGTTTTTAGAGGCTTTCCATCTTCATTGTCAAGTATTTGCTACACTTATTGTTGTTTTTCAGATTAGAGCAATTCAAATGATCTCCTTTGAAATGAAGGGGAAAGAGAAAATAATGGAAATAAAATGTAATGAATCAATTACTTTGGGGAGAATAAAAGTATGGCAGCCTGAGCAGTATTGTCAGAATTTTTTTTTTTGCCTTAAATGCTACCAAATCCGTAATATATTTTTTTAAATTATGATAAAATAACACCCCCTAATTTTTTTAGTGACACTCCAATTCACATATTATACTGAGTATGTACATAGAATCACTACCAAATTCATTGAAAGTAAATAAATAACCCCCTTCTCCTCCATTATATTATAGTGAAATACTCTGTCTTGAACATGCTCTTTCATGTGATGTCCAGAAAAATACGTTTGCTGGGAAGAAATTGGAGTTCCACCTCTTATTTGTGAACATGGAACCTACAGGATGAGATGATGGAGTGTGATGAACTCAATAACAGCAATTGTTTATTTGCCTCCTAAAATTAATATTTCAAGTTTTTTACTTTAGTGGAATAGAATGTATTAGAATGTATCCATCTTAACATATTGTTACTGTTTCAATCCAGAGCTCTCTCTTTTTAACCTATATTTAATTAGTGAGAAGTAGAAGATGACTGTTATGACCAAATTTCCTTGGAGATGGCTTTAGGAACTAAGAAATCTAAGAGTTTTCCTAATATTATGTCATGTTTATGTCTCTTCCTGTTAGGTGTGATGACATAGTGACTCATATACTGACCAAATATCAATATCAATAAGATATTCCCAATGGTGATAGTTATAATATTTTTATAATACACTTACAATTCAGGAATGAACAGATCATGTGAATTAAAGTGAATGCAACAGTGTAAAAGCTTTCATCCTTGAAGTCAAGGGCTTCTGTTGAGGAATAAATATGGAAGAGAAATATGGAGTTGAGTGAAAAAGAGGGGACAGGAATCAGAGCAGTATTTAATAGGTAGGGGCTTAGTAATTTTTTTTTTTTTGGTGAAGCAATTGGGGCTAAGTGACTTGCCCAGGGTCACACAGGTAGTAATTGTTAAGTATCTGAGATAAGATTTGAACTCAGGTCCTCCTGAATCCAGGGCCGGAGCTCTATCCATTGTGCCACCTAGCTGCCCTAGGGGCTTAGTCATTTTAATCTCTGTGCCTTTGCTCAAACTATTCTCTCTGCCTGCAATGCCCACATTTTTCCCACTTCTCTGAGTCATGGGTGTCTACTGAGGCCCAGGTTGATTTCTGTTTCTTTTAGGAGCCTCCTGCTCCTACTTGGTTTCAAATGAAGAAAAGTAATAATCCTCATTACTCTGAACTAGTCAGACCACATCTGCAGAATTTTTCCTAATTCTGAGTGCCATGTTTTAGAAGGGATGTGGACAATCTGGAACATATCCAGAGGAGAGAACCCAGGATGGAAGAAACATACTATATGAGAAATGGCATAATGTGATGGGAAGAACATCAGACTGGCTGTTAGAAGGGGTGAGTTTTAGTCTTAGTTCTCTCATATACCAGCTGGGCAAGGTCCTTAACCTCTCTGAACCTGCTTTGTCATCTGTAGAATGAGAATAACACTTATACTACCTCTCTCAAAGGACTGTGTGAGGATCAAGTATCGTTTTGTTTTGTTTTTTAACAGAACACGGGATTTTTAGTCATAAGATACTTGAAAATGTAAGTTAACATATTTTCACAGAAGAGACAACTTAGATAAAGAATGATAGCCATTTTCAAATGTTTCAAAATATGTAATATGTAAGAGGAAGTTGACTTATTCTATGTAGTTCCAGAAGGAAGAACTAAGACCAATGTGTGGAAGTAACAAAATATGGAGCTTATTTTGACTCCATATAAAGAATAATTTTATAACAATTATAGTAACATGGGGCAGCTAGGTGGCGCAGTGGATAAAAGCACTGGCCCTGGATTCAGGAGTACCTGAGTTCAAATCCGGCCTCAGACACTTAACACTTACTAGCTGTGTGACCCTGGGCAAGTCACTTAACCCCAATTGCCTCACTTAAAAAAAAAACAAAAACAAAAAACCAAAAAAAAACAATTATAGTAACATAAAACAGAATATGCTGCTTTATTAGGTAAGGGGCTCCCCATTTCTGAATTTTCAAACAGAGATTAGATCACTGTCTATCAAAGGTGTTATACAGAGGGTTCTTGCACTGTATGGGAGGTTGGACCATGTTACACATCTTAAGATTTCATGATTCTGTCTTCCAGACCAGAGTGACTGATTTTTCCCTTCTTTAGATACACCTAGCACTTGCAGTCAGTATCCCCTATTTAGTATTATTGACTTTGTCTCAGATTTTTCCCTGTTTGATGTCTTATTTCCCCCAATTTGATAGGATTTCTTTTGTGTAGATCAGTAATTATTCATTGATTTGAGAAAGAAGTGCTGATGACTGCTGGAAGCAAAAGTTTGCCTAATTGCTTTGTGTAGCATAAAACTTATGACAGGTGAAAGGATTTTTAGGGATCTTTTTTTGCCATTCCTTTCTGTCCTAGTAGCATGGAAATAGTGGAAATAATCATAAAGAATGTCCTTTGGGGAAAGTATGCTTATTGTCAGGAAGTAAAACTATTAATCTGATAGAATAAACTTATCAGAAGTGATGACTATGAAGAATTCGGAGAAATTTTAGAAAACTTAAATGAATTGATACAAAACCAGGAAAACAATTTATGCAGTAACCATAATTTACATTATTATGGCAAGGAAAACAATATATTGATAGACTTTAAAATTCTGATTAATGCAGTGACCAAACATAATTTCAGAAGACTGATGGCGAAGTATATTTGCTGTTTTTCAAGAAAAAATGTGGCAGACTAGAGGGGCTGAGTAGAGCATACATTTTCAGATATAACCAATGTGTTGATTTGATGATAATTGTTTATTACATGGGAAGATTCTCTGGAAGGAAGAAAGGAAAGAAGTAACAAGCATTTATATAAAACCCACTCTGTGGCAGGCACTATGCTTAGTGCTTTACAAATATCTCATTTTATCCTCATAATAACTTTGAGGAATAGGTGATATTAACCTTATTTTGCAGTTGAGGAATTGGAGGCAATCAGAGGTTAGGTGACTTGCCCAGGGTCACTTGGTTATTAAATGTCTGAGGCTAGATTTGAATTAAGATCTTTCTGAGTCTAGGCCCAGTGCTCTGTTTACTGCCTCCTTTAAGGGTAAGAGAGCATCATTGGGAAATAATGGTGATTTTTTAAAAAGAGAAAAGTGCATCAATATAATATTTTTAAAAAAAAAGAATTAATGATCTTGCCTAAGTGCTTAACTGAGTAATAAGAAGAAATTTAGTTTGGAAATTCTGATTCTCTATACAGTCTCAGAATAGAGATGAATTTGAGGGACAGGGACTAGGGGAAAGGAAGCACAGAGAGCTATTTATAGGCCTTTAAGTAAAATATATATGTTGAACTATTACTCTCAGTTATAATTATTAGTAGTAGTAATAGTTACAATAAAAATGAAACCTTAGATTTGCAAAGCGAAGTATTTCATATATGTTATTTCCTTTGACCTTCACAATAGTCTTGTTGAAGTATCTTGAGCCAGATAGCCCCAAGATGGCAGTGTTCAGTGGGTTGGCATAATCATGGCTGCTCTGGGTTCATGATAACTTTTACCACTGTGACTGTTGGATCTCAATTGGCATTGCCTTTTTCTTCAGTATTTCACTACCTTATTTCACTTCTTACTGAGTAGGAATCAGTCACAAGACTTGGATTCCAGACCCAGTTATACCACTTCTTAGCTGAGTAACCTTGGGCAGGTTACTTACCCATGCTTTAGTTTCCTATCTATAAATTGGAGATGATAAGTCCCTGCACTGCCTATCTCACCCAAGATCAAAGGAAATAATGTAAAAACAGTGCTCTATACATATATTTTTAATTGTTCATTAATAATCATTTATTAGGCTTTTATAGTATGCCTAGAATTGTGTTAAGTCTTGGGTATACAAACAAAATCAATCCTTGCCTTCAGGAGCTCACAGTTTAATGGGGGAGACTATGTAAATAAATACTTTCAAGAGAGATGCAGAGGAGATGAATAGTAATCAGAATAGAAGAGTCTTGTCACAACCCCTCCTCCTCCTTCTGACAACTAATAATAATAGTCCACTTCAATGCTGTACTTTATGATTTACAAAATTCCCTTTGATTTTCTTCGAATTTGGCTTAAGGGGATAGCTTTCATCATTACTGCCCTCACTGTTCTCTATACCTCTTAAGTCAGAGGTGTCAGACACATGGTGTGCAACAGTCCCAATCAGCCAGAATTAGATTAAAATGTAATTTGGAACTATTTAGCAAAATAAAGAAAACTACGGTAGAACACAGATAATATTAATCCATCGTTTTCTAAGTCTATACTATTGTCTTTCTTTTTGAGTCTGCTCTAAGGGATGGCAGCCACAAGTCCACTACACCTGCTTACTATATCTTGGTGCCACAGTCAACACCAGAAAAGCTAAGTTAAAGTGAGATCTACTTGTTCATCAGTATGACTGTAAGAAGTAGTTGTTGTTTGTTTTAAAGGTGACTATCAATAAAGCAGAACTTATATATTGGTGGAAAAAAAACCTGTCGTATTTCTTGCCTTTAAGCACACTGGTCCAAAAAGAAAGTATATTCATTGATAAGATTTTCTTTGGTGGTATCAGTTAACAGATCGGTGGTGTCATATTGGATACCAATGACCTCTTCTTGCAGTCAGTACGGAGTGAGTGGTCATTATCATTACAGTCAATGTGCTTGCCCATTGCTTGAGGGTATACTGCTAGAGTGGGGGAGGGGTAGTGGTGGACTTGCCACACAAGTGAGAAGCAAGATACCTGCCCTTAAACTTATCACAAGTCAGAGAGAGAGGGAGGAAGGGAGGACACACAACTGCTGGACAGGAAGACAAGTTCGAATGGCACCTTAGACACACTGACGATGTAGTCCTAGGCAGTCGCTTCAGGCATCAGCATCAATTTTTTCAACTGTAAAATGGAAATGGAAATAACAGTTGCTACTCTGCCACAATGTTATTGTGAGGCTCGAGTGAGGTAACATGTGAAGTGCTTTGCAAACTTTAAGCACTTTATAAATGCTGGCTACTGTTATAAACACACATAGGCTCTATTTAAAGTTGCCTCTAGATTTTTTCCTAAGTGCTAAGGAGAATCTCATAACTCTTGAATGGTATAGTTGGTACTAGAGTTTAGGTCTTATAGTCTAATGTGTATATATACATATGTAAATATATATTCATCCATTCATTTATTTATTTAATTAGTTTCCCATTTCACCATACTGACTTCCTGGGTTAATAGAAAAATCACTCTGGGGTAATTAAAAAAAACACACCATACTCATTTGTAATGTTGACTAAGTGTAAGATTGTTTATGATACTTAGAAGTAATCTCTCTAAGGCTATTGGGGTGGGGGGTGGTTATGTGTGGAAATTCACAACAGATGCTAAAACTTCTTTTGAACATACAACCAGAAAACTTCTTATATTACTATTAATATCAAAGGATCTAGAGCTTGAAGGAACCTGAGATATTATAATCCATTTGTTTCATTTTACAGATGAGAAAATGGAGGTCTAGGGAAGTTGAGTCACTTGTTCAAGGTTATGGGATAAGAAACAGAGCTAGAATTTGAACTATGAATTCTGACTCCAAGTCATTGCATGATGCAGCTGTTAGGTGGTTGCATACTCCATATGTAAGGCTTGAACTCTGCAATGCTGACCATCCCTCTTTTTTTTTTTTTTTAAGTGAGGCAATTGGGGTTAAGTGACTTGCCCAGGGTCACACAGCTAGTAAGTGTTAAGTGTCTGAGGCTGCATTTGAACTCAGGTACTCCTGAATCCAGGGCTGGTGCTCTATCCACTGTGCCACCTAGCTGCCCCTGACCATCCCTCTTTAATATGTTTACCTTCTTTGTCCTCCCTGAGATGAATTGCTCTTCATTCTTTCCCCACTCCTTCAGGTTTGTTTTTGTTTTTTTCCCACTCCCACCGGTTACTCTAGTTTCCACTTGTTGTGTTCTATTGTATTCTGTCCTTGTCCCCAGAACTATAACTAGAGTGGAATGACTGGGTCTTTGCGTCAGGATGCTCATTTATTTATTTATCTATTTATGCATTTATTTATTCATTCATCCATTTATTTATTCATTCATTTATCTATCTATCTATTTATTTGGCAATGAGGGTTAAGTAACTTACCCAGGGTCACACAGCTAGTAAGTGTCAAGTGTCCGAGGTTGGATTTGAACCCAGGTCCTCCTGAATCCAGGGCTTGTTCTTTATCCACTGTGCCACCTAGCTGCCCCCAGGATGTTCATATTTAGAGGAATGAGAGCTTTTACCTTCCTTCAGGTGGTAGAAACAACTGAGCTTAGCATCTAGTATGAATAATTGGTGTAGGAATCTACCAAGAAGATACACACTTAATCCTCCATTTAAGGGACCTGAGAGGTTAAGTATCATGTCTATGGTCACAATACTAATATGTATCAAGTAATAGATTCAGACCCTGCCTCAAGCCAGCCTTCCATACACCGAGGGCAGCTTCATTTTCTCTAATGGAGGCTGTGTGGCATGCTACATAGAGAACTTAGGAAGACCTGGATTTCAGTCCTGCCCCTGCTGTCTGTTGGGCTATGTGACTCTGGGCAGGTTATTTAATCTCTCAGTGTCTCTAGGGAGTTCTTTACTGGAGAGAATTTTTTACAGCAGTGCCATCTCAGGCTCAATCCCCCCCCCCCCAAAAAAAAAAGAAAGAAAAGAGGGAAGGCAATTAAAAGAGGTAAGAACCCTTTTATTTGCAGCAACATAAATGTTGTGAGCAATGTGGGGAAGGGGAAAGACAAGAGGCTCCTAAGAGAGAGCTTGTGAGATTGCCCTGTCCTCAGCTCTGCCACTACTTGATCTTGAGCAAACTGTTTCACTTCTCTATTTGCCTCATTAGAATGTGAGCCCCTTAGGCAGCCGAGGCTGCATTTTTGCTTCCGTCTGTATCACCATTACTTAGCATAGTGCCCAGCAGATAGTAAAGGCTTAATAGATGCTTGTTGACTGGCTTGACTTAATTTCTTCCATTCATCTATCGGATGGGATGTGTATTTAAGCCCTGTACCTCATTATCCTATAATAATAGTTGCTGTTTTGTTGTTCGGTTGTTTTTCAATTGTGTCTGATTCTTTGTGACCTCTATTGGAGTTTTCTTGGCAAAGAGTGGTTTGCCATTTCCTTCTCCAGCTCATTTTACAGATGAGGAAACTGAGGTAAACAAGGTTAAATGACTTGCTCAGGGTCACACAACTAAGAAGTATCTGGGGGCAGCTAGGTGGTACAGTAGACAAAGCAGTGGTCCTAGATCCAGGAGGGCCTGAGTTCAAATCCAGCCTCAGACACTTGACACTTACCAGCTGTATAACCCTGGGCAAGTCACTTAACCTTCACTGCCCTGCAAAAAAAAAAACAACAAAAAAACAAACCAACAAAAAAGAAGTATCTGAGGGCAGATTTGAATGTAGGAAGATAAGTCTTCCTGACTCCAGGCCCAGTAATAGCTGCCCCAGTAATAGCTAGGAATAGCTAACAGTTCTTTACAACTTTATTTCATTTTATGTTCATAACAGCTGTGAGAAGTAGGTGCTATTATTATCCTCACTTGATAGAAGAAGACATTAAAGCAGAGAGAAGATAAGTGATTTGCCCAGGGTCATAATAGCTAATAAGTGTTTGTGGCAGGATTTGAACTCAGATCTTTTTAACTTCAAGTCTAGCACTCTATCCACTGTACCACCTAGCTGCCTCTATGTAAGTTATAACTAGGTCCAGGAGTAGGAGAAGGGGAGATTTCAAATAGAGAAGACAAGATATAATCCTTGACTTTATAATTTAGTTCAAGAAACAAAACATATCCACCAAGAAAGCAGTACACTCTGTGGATGCTTTCATACCTACCTCACAAGAGTGATCTGAGGCTAAAACAAGATAACAGATATTAAAGTACTCTGGGAATCCAAACTACTTTGTAAATGCAGTGTTAAGAGGCAGCATGGCACAGTGAGTGGGAAGAGGAATTGTAGGTTTGGAGGCTGTAGACCTCATTCCTGGGTCACCTGCTCTCTGCAGGGGATGGTTCTTTCACCCTTGGTCAAATCACTTCACTTTTGGGATCTTATTTCCTCCTCCATAAACTGGAGGTAACATCTGTACCATCTGTCTCACAGGGTGATTGTGAGGAAGACTCCAGTGCATCTGGGATCTCGTCAATTCCTCCAACAATATTTCTACAACATAGTTGGCAACGATAACGGAGGCTGTAAGTCAAAATTCATAAATTTAAGTCTTTTCCATGTCTTGGGGTCTTTAGCCGAATGGCATCACTAAACTCATGACTCAACTCAATTATTTGCATTAATGGCTGGTCATATGGTCATGAAGAGTTGGACATGACTGAAACAACTGAACAGCAAACAACAACAACAACAACATGGTTAATATGGGCCGTAGGCCTTGGCTCTAGGGGATTTCCAAGAATTTGAGAACAGCCCTGGGCTTGTGGCTCAGGAAGCCGGCAATTGCTTGTGTGCCAGTTGTTGCCCAACGTGCTGCTCATTTCCTCTGTGACGTAGATCTCTGCTTGAGTTTCCTGGTAGAGATTCCAGGATTTCCCTCGTTGGCAACACAGTCCTGGCTCCCTCTTTCTTCTCATGCATGTATCTCCATGGTAATGACCTGCTTCTGAACTTGACCTAGCCCCAGTGGGGTGGTCAACCCTGACGAGGGCAGGGCCCAGCTGGCACACAGCAGTGGGGCAGTGATGCAGATAATCCAAAATTCCTTTCTGTGTGACTTTGGAATAAATGATGATAGGGTTTTTTGGGGAGAATTTTGTTTGTTTGTTTTTGTTTGTTTCTGGTAACAGACTTATCCTCCTGTTTTAAAGGATGTTAGCTAATATTTGATCAAATAAAAATACACAGAAATAAATTCATTTATTCTCCAAATTTAACCTTGTTTGTGTTACTGATACTGCAAATAATCAGAATTAATATGGTGCTCTATTTAGTGCTTTCTTTTTAACCTTCTATCCATATTAAACCCCACCCCCCTTCTGCAAGGGATCCCTAGATTTCAAGAGGTCCTGTGAACTTGGATAAGAAAAATTGCATATTTATTTCAATAGAATTGGTTTCACTTATAATCCTATGAATTTTATTTATCATTTTAAAAACATCATTCTGACAAGGACCAGATGATTCCACTACCAAAAAGGCCAAAAACTCTCTTGATTTAGAGGAATGATGAGTAGTTAACTCTAGAAAGACATGAGAAAGAAGATCCTGCTGATTGGCTCATTTAGGAAAAGCCTGTTCTGAGGCCTGTAATAGTCCAGGGTCCTAACCCAGAAGGAAAAATTACTGAACAAGTAGGTTCCAAGATCCTGTGGTTGTACCCTACCCGATTTGCTCTGGTGAAGGAGAACTCAGCATTCTGACTCCAAAGGAATGTGGGAATCAGTTAGCTGGATTTCTCTTATAGTTCCCGTAGGGTGAAATAAGATAGCTAAGTTTTGTCAACTTCAGTTTCTGGCTAAGCAAAATCTTCCCTGCTCCCCAACATGCTGGATTATATGGATAATGTGACTTATTGTAGTCTCCTTTCTCTACGATTACATCCACTAGATTGTGAAGTAAATGTAGCTTAAGATTTAAAATATTTTGTGGATCAAATAAAGGCTATATTAAAGATCTAGTTAGTCAGTTCTATTTCAGCTGCTGCCTACACAAAGCTAGTTCCATCATTGATTAAGTGTCCATCCTGGGGTAGGAGCTATAAAAAGATTATTACGAAGATAATTCTTGCCCTCTATGGAACAGGACAGATAACTGAGAATTCTGATAAGCTAACAGAAAAACACAGGATCAAAGTTTGAAATGATAGTAGAAGTTGTCTGGTACAATCCTCTAATAAATAGATTTACATTTTTGTAGGACTTTGAGGTTTGTAAACCTCTTTACATATATCATTTCAAATGATCCATATAAGAACCCTGTGAAGTATGTGTTGTAATTACACCTATTTTACCAATAGGGAAACTGAGTCCCAGAGAGAAAGTTCTATTGTAGTAAGTATGAGAAGTGGGATTTGAACCTATGTTGTCTGCTTCCAAACTAGGTGTTCTTACAGGCAGTGAATATATAGAAGACACATAAGTAATATTAAGTATACTCCAGAGGGTATAATTAAGGGTATAGAAGGTCCTAGGAAGTTTCATGTTTAAAAAGAGTGGGTTTGAGAAGAATTATCCCTCTCTTTTTTTTTTCCAGGGCAATGGGGGTTAAGTGACTTGCCCAGGGTCACACAGCTAGTAAGTGTCAAGTTTCTGAGGTCAGATTGGAATTCAGGTCCTCCTGAATCCAGGGCCAGTGCTGTATCCACTGCACCACCTAGCTGCTCCTCTGGTTGTTTTTTTTCTCTCTCACCTCAGCATTCTGTCTAGTCATAGAGTTAATTTCACTTATCTCTAGCTTAATTATAATTTCAGAAATGTTTGTTAGTAAGGAGAAAATTGGGGTCTGTTTTTGTTCAGTCGTGTCAGACTCTTTTTGACCCTGTATGGAGTTTTCTTGTTAAGGACACTGGAGTAGTTTGCCATTTCCTCCAGTGGGTTGGGCAAACAGGTTCAGTGACTTTCCCAGAGTCACATAGCTATTGAGTGTCCATGGACAAATTTGAACTCAGATCTTCCCCACTGCAGGACCAATGCTCTATCCACTGAGCCACCTAGCTGCCTCTATGTATGTCATTGCTAGGACAGGAGTAGGAGAAAGGGAGATTGAGAATAGAGAAGACAACATATAACACTTGGCTTGATAATTTAGTTCAAGAGACAAAACACACCCACCAAGAAATCTAAACACTTGGTGGGGTCCAGGATCTCATAAAAGGTTAAATGTAAAGAATATAACAGGGGGCAGCTAGATGGCGCAGTGGATAGAGCACCAGCCCTGGAGTCAGGAATACCTGAGTTCAAATCTGGCCTCAGACACTTAACACTTACTAGCTGTGTGACCCTGGGCAAGTCACTTAACCCCAATTGCCTCACTAAAAAAAAAAAAAAAAAAAACTAAAAAAAAAAAAAAAGAATATAACAGGGCAGCTAGGTGGCGCAGTGGATAGAGCACCGGCCCTGAGTTCAAATCCAGCCTCAGACACTTAACACTTACTAGCTGTGTGACACTGGGCAAGTCACTTAACCCCAATTGCCTCACTAAAAAAAAAAAAAGAATATAACAAAAGCCTTTTTAAGTAACCGAAGAGAAATGCAATACATTTGCAATAAAATCTTAACATCTAAAAAGTTAGCTATTCCACTGTGACTATCAAATTACTTGCATTCTCAAGGTTGAAGGTGGTGGGGAGGGAAGGGGAAGAGAATTTGGAACTAAAATGTTTAAAAAACAAGCGTTAAGAATTGTTTTTACACGTAATTGAAAAACAAAATCTACAAATCACAGGTTTTTTAAAAAAATAGGCCATAGAATTGCTGGTGAGCAGATGAAGAGAAGGAAGAAGTTCATCTTCTTAGAAGGTACTTGGGACTTTTTTCTATTCCTCTTTCCCTTCCTCCCTTCCCCTTCCCCAATTCATGAAAAAATAGTTGCTTCCAATACCTTTTGAAAAACTCTCTCTTTTACTTATTGACCTCTTTCTGGAAGTCTTTAGTCCAGGTGGTGAAGTTGAAAGTGCTAAGCAATTACTTTCCATTGCAACCACAGTAAGTGTGAAATGTTTCTTTAAGAGTTGTGTTCACTTTCAGGAGGCCTAGCTTTGGCCCCCAAATCAGGAATGGTTCTTATGTCTCCAGGTTTGTTTACGCTCAGCAGGAAGCACAGTAAAGAGATAAAAAGCAAAATAGGAATAGGAAAGGAAGATGAGAAGGAAAACCCAGGAAATAAGTTTATTTTAGTAACTTCTTCCACTTAGAAAACCTGTTACAGTTTACACATGATGAATTACTTGATTGCAACAACTATATTGCACAAATGTAATTGCACAAGTATTGCACAAGTATAATTAATTTTATATGCTAACTAATTTGTGCATATTAAATATACTCAGTGAAGCTCTTGGTAACTCCCAAATAGTTTCAGAGTTAAAAGTATAATTTTTTAAGGACTTGGATTTCAAGTCCTTGAAAATTCAGTGAAGTACCATGTTGGAGACATGTTCTTCCCTTTTCATATTTCATATTCTTTCTTTTATTCTGCCTCTAAATCTAAATCTAGCCATGGAGAGTACAAGTCTTGATCCCTTTGGTTTAATTATAATTGTAACTTGAGAAATGTTTGTCTATAGGAGAAACTTGGAGCCTAGGACATCATAAAAGGTTACAGGTAAAAATTATAACAAAGATCTTTAAAAATAATTAAAGAGAAAAATTAATATGCTTCTAATTAAAGCATCTAATTAACATCTAAAAAACAAAAAAAATTAAACCTTATTTTTAAAAAATCTCAAGGAATTAACCCCATTATTTTTCACTAGAATTTTGTTGTTTTATCTATTGCTCTAATTGTAGATTTGGGGAATGAATTCCAAATCCTTTTGTTATGCAGAGATTTGGGAGGGGGGAGAGGTAATAGTTTATATTATACTACAAAGCTATCCATTTTATTGATGTTATCTTTTGTGCTTAATTCAGTTCTTTGTTAAAATTTCAGAACAGGGTCCCCCTTTCCTCCTCAGATGGTTTACAACATAGAGGACAGGTTGGCTTAATTTGATTTTGGTCTAGGTAATAATGTATTATTTGTTTGAATCCCAAGTGCCCTAGCACTGGGCCAGGTCATAGGGATAAAGACTAAATCTGTGATTTCATTGGTATAGAGCAGCAGTTTTCAAAGTGTGGTCCAGAAACCCCCAGGGGTCCTTGAGACCTTTTCAGGGGATCTATGGGGTCAAAACATTTCATAATAATGCTTAGACTTTAATTTCTAATATGGTAAATGTTGACAGTTGTAAACCGAAAAAACAAAAACTCTTGGGAGAAGGGGAGGAGAGTGGTTAGTCCTCAGTAATTTTTAAGAATATAAAGGGGGGGGGGGGCAGCTAGGTGGCACAGTGGATAGAGCTCCGGCCCTGGAGTCAGGAGTACCTGAGTTCAAATCCCGCCTCAAACACTTAACACTTACTTACTAGCTGTGTGACCCTGGGCAAGTCACTTAACCCCAATTGCCTCACTAAAAAACAAAAAACAAACAAAAAAGAATATAAAGAGGGCCTCAGACTAAAAGTTTGAGAAGAGCTGGCATAAGGAACTCCCAGATAAGGAAACTTACTCTGAAAATTAAACAAAACACCTTCTCTGATCCTTCTAGTTGTAGATGGTGGCCTAGAGGAAAGAAGGTTCAGTTACTTGTCAATATCACATCATTGGAATATATCTTAGTTTTTTTTGGCTCCAGGGCCAGCTCTGTCAGTTACCCAACTCTTTCCCTTCTGACACACTGTAGGTGCTTGATGGATAGAATAAGGAATTGAGTCAAGGATAAGGTGAAGAACTTGAATAACTACTAATTCTGTGACTTCTAGGGTATATGTAAAAACTCATTTTATCAGTGCCTATCGGCATGTACTTTCCAATTTATAGTCTTAGTGACTTGCCTGGAATACTGAAGATATCCAGCAGATTTTAGAAGTGGCATTCAAACCAGGTCTTCACAAATCCTAGGTCTACACACTGCCCACTATGACACTCTCCTTGCCTTTCAAATGCTATAATAATAACTTATATAAAATTATTTTGTAAACAGTAACATGCAGTTGCACATAATGTCTAAAATTCATATAACATTAATTTTTCTTAAACGGGTCAAATATTCCCTATGAAATCTGTTTAAATTCTTTGTGACTAGGGATTTTTATTTTTTTTCTGTGCTTTGCATAAAGTGATTAATAATTTTTATTAATTGAAATATTTATTCTGACCAATAACGCAAAGGTAAAAAATTGATGCCATTCCAACCAAAATGAGTTGCTCCAGATTTCAACTTTATAGAGGCTGAATTACTGAGATTCTACTGGAGAATTGACTTTTGGTTATCTGATTTTTTTTTTCGTTTTCCCAGGCATTTGCTCGCCTTCATTTACACATATGTTCAAGAATTCACTACTGTTTATTACCAAATGGTATTACATAAAGATCTGCCCATTAATTAAAAAAGGTGAAATGTGAAATGAAAATGGAAATCAACATATAGAACCAGAAGAGAAGGCTGCATCTGAGAAAGATTTTTTGAAACTGATTATTAAATAAATTGCTTATCTCTTTAAATCTTAACTTTACATTCTAATTTAGTTAGGCCAAGAGTCACTACTGTTATCATTACCCATTTTTAAAAAACATGCTTTTCCATATATTTGGAATTTATTTCCCCAGTCCTATGCCAGGTACTTCTCTCTTTCTTTCTTTCTTTCTAAAGTGAATCTAACCTCTCTCCTACTCCATAAAGCTTCCCCTGAATGAGTGGAAATAGAAATCTGATTCTCTTTGGCAAACTCATCCACTTCAACAAGCATTTATTAAATGCTTTTCTGGGCTGGGCCTGACCCAATGCAGTCCGCTGGTAGTTAGTTTGATATTGGAACAAAATGAGACACTCATGAGTCATTCAAGAGTTAAAAAAAAAAGAGATTTACCTTGTCATTGCAGGAGAACAAGGATTTAACAAGGGTATACATTGAGGACACTCCAGGGTGATTTAGCTGAGGGAAGCTCTGATTCCTGAGTTTCCTGTTCTGGTCCATCAATCAAGCTCAGAGAGCACCTGCAACTCCCAAGTTGCCTTGTACTTAGACAACGAGGAAAGGATGAGCCTTTAGTTTCCTGAGTCAGTCAAGTCTCCTTTTAAGGAAAAGCTAGCTTAACTTGAGTAAGGGAAGGGTTTGGGATGTTGCTCCTACCACACTCCTTCAGGTCTTCGGTAGGCTCTTCCATCACTGTGGGATTGCTACTTAGCAACCCTGACCTCTGCAGTTTCAGAAGCCTGATAGAGGCAGTACTAAAAGAGGAAAGGAAAAACTAAAACTGAAACATTGCAAAAACAAAACAAAACAGATAACGTAATAGCCCCTCGAAGGAAAGACTAAATATGGGGGAACAAAGATCAGAAATCCTACGCTTCATGCCCTTTGGAAGGAGCAAATTCTGGGTTGAAATGATCAGGTTCATGTTATGGGTGATGTCCAATTTATAGTCAATAGTATAATTTTTTTTTCTGTAAATAGGTGGCCATTATCAGAAACAGGACCAGCAACATCTAGCCTTCAACAAAGATGATGACACTTCCTGAATAGTTACTGATTCTTATCTCCTATTAACACTGTCTACTTTGTATTCCCAGGCCCACCAGCCAGGATCTCCCCTTCTTTGGGAGTCCCATGTTGGGGGAGTACCAAATCTTTGCCCCAGGAGAAGCCTCTGAGGGACTTCCACCCTTCTTTTCTGGAGGCTGAGTAGTCACCTCCCCCTTGTTAGGAAGCAAGCCAACACCCAACAATACCACCTGCAAGCTCTTCTAAGGAGAGAGCTGTACCTTTGGGTGTTTGATAATGATGAGATAGCAATGTGGAGGGGCCAATCCAGATCATGGTAGGCACTGGGCCACAGTGGGCATGCCTCATTCCACTTTCCACACCCGTGTCCCTTTTGCTGCTGAGCTACTACCACTGTTTCTTTGAGCCGTTCTGCTATCCCTCTGAACTTAGGTCAGCTCTGCTTTCTCCTGCAGACTACTACTGGCACCCATGTCTCTGCCAGGATCAAATGCTACCCTTTTTGTCCCTTTTTCTTCCTTTTTTTCCCCCTGTGTTACCTGACTTCCACAGGGGGACAGAAGAGCTTCTGACATCCCAGATGCACAAGGCTGCCATTACTGCTAGGAATGTCCAGTTTAGGATGATTCACTTACTCTCAGGGAAAGAAATTAAATACATAAAAGTAAAAGACAGAGGGGCAGCTAGATGGCACAGTGGATAGAGCACCAGGCTTGGATTCAGGAGGACCTGAGTTCAAATCCGACCTCAGACACTTGACATTTGCTAGCTGTGTGACCCTGGCTAAGTCACTTAACCCTGATTGCCTCACCAAAAAACAAAAACAAAAAATAAACAAAATAGACAGAGACAGAGTCCTCTAATAAACAAGTCAGTAAGCATTTATTAACCATTTACTATGTCAGGCACTATGATACAGAGAGTACAAATACAAGCAAAAAGGTGGTCCTTGTCCCTCAAAGATCTTGTATTCTAATGGGTGAAGACTACACATAAAAGGGAGCTGAATATCTTGCCTTGGGATCTGCTAGAGAAAAAGTCCAGAGAGTCAGAAGCAGGTCTCTAAGAGGAATGAAAGGATAAACATGGCTGGCCTGGCCACTTTCTTGAAAATGGAGGTTCTGGGAACAATTGACCAATCAGAGAAGAAACCTCTGTGGTAACATAACCTAGGCCAGTACAGCCACATGCAGATGTTAACCATTTTTTGCCAAGGTGGAGGAGGGCCTAAGCTCTACTGAGGCTCTTCATTTTAATTTTGAGAGAGACAAAGACTGATTCAGTTTACAATGAAAGAGAGTGGGAAATTTTAAAATTGATGCAGAGCCTCTGCCTGTTCTCAGAACCTCACTTGGGGTAGAGTTGGTTCTTTGGGCTCCTTGGGAGAATTAAGCATTGAAACAGTGTGGGAAATTTTAAAATTGATGCAGAGTCCCTGCTGGTTCTCAGAATATCACCTGGGGTGCAATTGGGCCTTTGGGCTCTCAGGAACAATTAAGCATTGTCTTTTCAAGTGCCTCCCCCAAGGACTTTGCACTAAAGAATCACAATAAAAGTCCCTGTGGTACAAATTCCTGTAGGCCAGTGATGTTAACCTTAAATACAGTCTGAACCCTGCTGGCCTCATATTGATTTAGAAAATCACAAGTTAACATTATCTATGTTATATTGTATTTTTATTTATTTTTGTTAAAAATTTCCCAGTTATAGTTTAATCTGGGTCAGGCTGTACTTGAGTTTTGCAGGCAGCAGAGCTGCTTGACACCTCTTGTAGGACTTTCAAATGCCATACATATTCACAGTTGTTAGATAACCTAAAATTCCTGGGGCCTGAATTGGTTTGCATTTTCTCACTGTTGGGATTCCTCATCCTATTCCTTAAAAGGTTTGTTCCACGCTCCATCTATGTAGAGTTATGGAACTGAGAACTTTTGGTTCTGCTGTATGGTCACAATTCTCCCCCCCGCTTTGCCCCCAACCAATTATTCAAAACCAAACAGTTTCACACAAGTATGACTCCCTCAAGGCTGGGAAAAGAATTTTTTTTCACCAGGTTTTCCCTCAACCCCTGGGCAATTAGATGATGGCTGTTAGCAATACAAAGTTATCTAGTTCCACTGAGGGTGGGGCACATTTCATTCTTACGTCTTTGACCTTCCTAATGAATGAAAAATCTTTAAACCTTTAAAATTCAGTCCCTCCTGGCTGCTTAGAAGGAAATTTTAGTCTTAGTTGAACTTGGAGGAGGCTTAAATTATCAGGCTCACAGACAACACAGTTGGTTTGTCTAAAATCATTTTACCAGAGTTACCTTTAAGGTATTATTCTTAAGCCCATCATAGAGCCCATCCACATCAGTCTTTGCTTGATGAATAGCCACTGAGAATTTACTTTCTAATCTTCAAGTGTTGGGAGGCACATAACAGTAAGTAACCACTATCTCTAATGGAGGGACAGCTAAGTGAGGTGGCCCAATGGATAGAGTGCTAGGTGTGGAGGCAAGGAAGACTCATCTTCACGAGTTCAAACCTGGCTGCAGACACTTATTAGCTGTGTGATCCTGAGTAGGTCACTTAACCCTGTTTGTCTCAGTTCCTCATCTGTAAAATGAACTGGAAAAGGAAATGGCTAAACCACTCCTGTATCTTTTCTTTTTTTTTTTTTTAGTGAAGCAGTTGGGGTTAAGTGACTTGCCCAGGTCACACAGCTAGTAAGTGTTAAGTGTCTGAGGCCGGATTTGAACTTAGGTACTCCTGACTCCAGGGCCGGTGCTCTATCCACTGGGCTACCTAGCTCCCCGCCCCCCCTCCCCGTATCTTTTCCAAGAAAACCTCAAATTGGATCTCAAAGAATCAGGCACAACTGAAAAAATAACAAACCTCTAAAGGAATCACCAAAAGTACAACCAAGAGCATTGGAAGCTAATATTTAGGAGCACTGCTCATCTCCTACTTCAGGGAGATCATTCTATTCCAGTTCTGCCAGACTACAATTATGCTGGGCTGAGCTTGACTCAGGTCAGTACCTCGGTAGTTTATGTTTGCTACTGGAACAAAATGAAGATACTCATGAGTCATTTAACAGTTAACAAAAAGGAGGTTTACTTAGTCATAGCAGGAGAATGAAATTTAATAAAAATATACATTGAGGACACTCCAAGATGATTTAGCTGAGGGAAGCTCCCTTGCCGGAGTTACCTATTCTGTTTTATCAATCCAAAAACAAATTTGAAAACATATAGGGAAAATTGAGTACTCACCCTTTAAACTAATATATATTAATAAATAATAGAATTTTATAAAGAACAAATCCTATCAGATCAAATTAGTTTCTCCAGGGTAGAATTGAACTTATTATCTATATAGAGGGATATCTTCTGTGAAAATTTTTCCTTAGCTCAGGCTAACAACTTGGGTACAATTTTTTTCCACTTCCTGTTCTCCACTTCCCCTACCTCATCTGGGATATTATGTTCAGTTCTAGGCTCTGTTCCAAGAAAACCTCAAAAAAAGAAAAAAAAAAGAATTTAAAAAGATTTTTCAAGCTTCTTTTAAATTTCTTTCTAACTGATGTTCTGGCTGGCCCCAGAAGCCAGAACCAGGAAATAATGGATGGAAGAGGGAAAGAGGCAAGTTTAGGTTGGAAGTCTAGAAAAACTTCCTAACCATGCTGTGCACTGCCTTGGAAGGTATAGCTAGAAGGCATCATGTTGAATATACTGTCATAGTGGGTGGTATCTTTTTCATATGAATTGGTTGACTAAATTTAAATTGCCTTTAGGGTCCCTTTCAAATTCTCTCAAATTCTGTGTTTAACTTTCTTGATCTTGTGGCCATTATTAGCCTGAGGAGCAGAGGTGGGGGAAAATACTTCCATATACATCAACAGATCTGTAATCTAATCTGTATGGTTACTCTCCTATGCCAAGGAAGATCACTACCTAGCTATACTTTCTCATCCTTTTCAATGCTGGTTCATGACTTTGCATAAGTCCTTCATAGAGGATCCCCCCAATGTTCTGGAGACATTATAAGCTCTCAGATTCATAGATTTCAAGCTGGGGTGGACCTCACAGGTCCTTAAGTCTGCCCTCCCTCTTTAAAGCATTTAACCCAGTAGCTGGCATGTAGTAAGAACTGTATGAATGTTAGGTTTCATTATTGTGAGTACTAATTTTTTTCCGGTGAGGCAATTAGGGTTAAATGACTTGCCCAGGGTCACACAGCTAGTAAGTATTAAGTGTCTGAGGTCGAATTTGAACTCAGGTCCTCCTGACTCCAGGGCCGGTGCTCTATCCACTGCGCCACCTAGCTGCCCCAAGTACTGATATTTTACAAATGAGAATACTGGGATGGAGAGCTACTGAGACTTACCTAGAATCACACAGCTAACTAGTAAGGGTTTGAGAAGACGTTTTAAACCAGGTTTTTCTGATTCCAGGCCCAGCACTCTATCCACTGTGCCACCTAGCTGCCCCTGACCTTTTTTGGACTTTTAATATTTTATGGATAACAATGCAAAACAAACATGATAATATTCTCATACCTTATCTCATGACGGTTGCTGTGAAGAAATTAATAGGCCCAGACCTCTTTCAGCCTTAGTTTGCTCAAATATAAAATTGGGATAATAATATCTACATTGACCTCTCAAGGCTATTGTGGAGTTTAAGCAGGGGTATGCTGGAGCTAGGTCTTGACAGAGATGATGGTTAAATTTGCTTTTACACCGTAGAAATAAGCAAATACTACAAGCTAGGGCTTGGTTTATTGTTTTATTTGTTATCTAACCCAATAAATCCAAGACACACTTATTAAGTGACTACCATGCCAGGTTGCTAGGTGGTACAGTGGATAGAGGGCTGGGCTTAGAGTGAGAAAGATATGAGTTCAAATCCAGACTGAGAAGCTTCCTATCTATGTGACCCTGGGATCAGTGACAGTGGAGAAAAACCATTCCAGCATCTTTGCTAAGAAAACCCCACAGGGTCATGAAGAGACTGAAAAACAACAACAGTGCTAGGCTCTGTGCAAAGTGCTGAGGATGCAATTGATAAAATTAAAGACAGCCCCTTCCCTCAAGGAGTTTATAATCTAAAGGGAGAGTCAACACACAAAAGAAGGCAGGATAGGGGTGAGGAGTGGGATGGAGGGGTGGTACTCACTGAGAGCATCTTGTTCTTTGGAATTGAAACCAGGCAGGACAGCAGATAGAAAGTAGAGCAAGGGCAGCTAGGTGGCGCAGTGGATAAAGCACTGGCTTGGATTCAGGAGGACCTGAGTTCAAATCTAGCCTCAGACACTTGACACTTAACTAGCTGTGTGACCCTGGGCAAGTCACTTAACCCTCATTGCCCTGCCAAAAAAAAAAGAAAGTACAGTGAACTGATTTCAGTTTCTGCTTTATAGAGAGGAAGGCCTTAGTTCCAGTGAGAAGGGAGAGGAGACTGAGGAAGGTGGTGTCAATCAGAGCTTGAATTAGCCTCATAGTGTAGGTAGAAGTGATGAGCTTATTCTGGGAGGGGCATTTTGTTCCTAAACCAGGCTGGGCAGTACAAGCAAAGTAGAGAGACTTTGTGTCTAGACTTAAGAAAGTGATGGAGAAAATGTTAATAATGTAGAATAAACATTACAAAGTGTCATGTGTACATACTGTTTTTGAGAGCCAGTTTTAAAAGCATTTAACCAGCACACCATTAGGTTCAAGTGAAATAATTTGTGTAAAGCTGCTTGCAAACCCTTAAAACACTATATAAATGTTAGCTATAATTAGTATATTATAGAATTAAACATCATGTATGTTTATAATATATAATTGCACATATAATCTATAATAATTGCTATATAATGATTAGTAAATAAGAATAATACACAATATAAATATGCATAGTTACTGTTATTGGATCATCTGACAGAATTACCTTGGGGTGAGGAGGGTTCTGGCATAGTAGGTCAAGATTTCTTTCTAGAGTATGTCCAATGGAAAGTGACAGGGATGGTAAGGAGATCTGAAACCATATTATATGATGAATGGTTGAGTGGATTGGGGATTTTTAGCTTGAAGAAGGGAAGATTTAAGGGAATTATAGAAGCCTTATTCAGTTATTTCAAAGGTTATCAAGTGAAGAGAGATTAAATATATTTCATATCACTACTGAGGGTAGAATTAGGGTAGAAACCATGTTTCATGATGAGCAGGTGGATTTCAGAGAAACCTGGAAGGACTTAGATGAACTGATGCTGAGTGAGATGAGTAGAACCAGGAGAACATTGTACACAGTATCAATAACATTGTGTGTTGATCAGCCGTGATAGATTTGACTCTTCTCAACAATACAATGGTCCAAGATAGTTCCAAAGGATTCATGATGGAAAATGCTCTCCAAATCCAGAAAAAAAGAACTGTGGAATCTAGATGCAGATTGAACCATACTGTTTCTACTTTTTTCGTTTTTCTTTTTTCAAGGTTTTTCCCCTTTGTTCTGATTTTCTTCTTTCACAGCATGACTAATGCAGAAATATGTTTAATGGGATTTTCCATATCCAACCTATATCAGATTGCTTGCTATCTTAGGGAGAGAAGGGATAGAGAAAAATTTGGAGTTAGAAATCTTATAAAAACAAACGTTGAAAACTATCTCTACATGTAACTAGAAAATAATAAAATACTTTTATGATTTAAAAAAAAAAGGAAAGAAAGAAACCATGTTTCAGTTCAGTATAAGGAAAACTTCCTAACAATTGAACATGAAATGTGTTGCTTGGTGTGGTAGTGAGTTTCCTGAGTCAGAGGAATGGCTTGTTTTGACTTGTAAGGGATGTGGACATCACAACATGCATAAAATAAATGGTGAACTAGATCAGGGATTCTTAAATTTTTTCCATTTGTGACCCCTTTTTGCTTGAGAAATATTTACGTGACTCTGAGTATGCAGGTATATAAAACAGGTATCCACGACCTTTTACTGTTGCCAAATTTTTTTGTGACCCCCCCCCACATTCAATTATGTGACCCCATATGGGGTCACCACCCACAGTTTAAGAAACTAGGCAGTAGATGACATCTGAGACCCCTTCCCTCTCTTGCATTCTATTATTTTTTAGGATTGGGAGGCAATGTGGCATAGTTTATTGAGTTTTGGACTTGGGTACTGTAAGATCTGAGTTCAAATCTCACCTCAGACACTTGGGGTGACTCTAGCCACTCCACTTAAATCCTCTGAGGCTCAGTTTTCTTATATCCAAATGAGAGAATTGGATTAGATGGTCTCTTTGATCCTGTGCTCCTGGGATTCCCTTAATCCTTTGATGCCTTGTAGATCCATTTCTGTTCTCATTTGGAATTTGAAGAAGGGTAAAAAATGAGGCTGCTGCCAAAGAGATGATCTTTATTCCTAAAATTAGTAAAGAGTAATTGAAAGTATACATAAGCTATAACCAGGACATAGGACTTTTAATTGAGTTGTGCGGCCATGTACACGAATTTGGATATAGTTATGTCTGCAGCCTGTGTTTGTATATTCTACAATAGCACTTCTTTTGCTGTATGAATTAAAGGAATAAAAATTTTAAACCTTACATTTCATCACTTAGTAAAAAGTTCACTTAGTACCTTGCATTCTTAGTACTTGGCAGTGCCAAGTACACTTAGTGTAAAATGTTCTTACATCAAGTGTTCTTAGAACATCTAAATCAAATTTCCCCAGATAGCTCCTAACACAAACTATTACAACACGTTCCATTCCCCCCATCCCACGTATGCACACCCTCCGAGGGTAGGAGGAAGCGACATAAATGCACAACTCATTGTCCGGTACAGCAGACAAATTTTGTCCTTCAGAGAACAGATTTGAGCTAAAATGTAAGGCCAAGATGAGAAACAAGCACGCGTTGGATTCAGTACCAAGATTTCACAATAATGTTTTTTAAATGAGTTTTCATTCATCAGTAATTTTGCAAATAAGATAAAAATAAACTTCATAGCTTTACAAAACTCAGCAGCCAGTACAATTTGTGTTGTGTCTAACATGTTGACCAGGGCTCTCTTCTCTGCCTTTCATCTACAAATACCTGTCATTTGACTAAGAGAAGTCATACTTTATTTATTTATTTAGAATTTTCCCAAATTACATGTAAAATGCAAATTTTTACATCAATTTTTTTTTTTTTAAACTTTGTGTTCCAAATTCTCTTCCTCCAGGGGGCAGCTAGATGGTGCAGTGGTAAAGCACTGGCCCTGGATTCAGGAGTACCTGAGTTCAAATCCGGCCTCAGACACTTGACACTTACTAACTGTGTGACCCTGGGCAAGTCACTTAACCCTCATTGCCCTGCCAAAAAAATAATTTCCCTCTCCAAATTCTCTTCCTCCTTCCCCCCTTCCCCTCCAAGAACTCAAGCAATTCAATATAAGCTATACATTAGAAGTCATGCAAAACATTTCCACATTAGCCAGGTTGTACAAAAACAAAACTTCAGATAAAGGAACTAATAAAAAAAATTATGCTTGAATCTGTATTCAGATACCATCAGTTCTCTCTATGTAGATGGATTGTATTTTTCATAAGTCCTTTAGAATTATCTTGGATCATTGCATTGTTGAAAATAACCAAGTCATTCACAGCAGATCATCTTACACTATTGCTGTTACTTTGTATACGTTACATTTCATGTTGCATCAGCTCATGAGAAGTCATACTTTAGTAGATAACCAGTGCTTTCTCACAACCGTATGCTTCAATTAAACAAAAAAAAACCTTTAAAAAGTAATAATAAAGAGACACATAGTTTTCAAAAAAATCTTTGTTAAACTTGTCTAACTTCCCTTGGGTCCCATTCATGTGATGACTTTCATGGCTTCTGTTAGGAAGCAACGAAGCACTTCTCATATTTACCTTGTTTAGAAGCATAAAGTTTTAGAGCCAAAATGAACCTTAGAAGGTCATCTAGTCCGATCTCATCTTATAGATAAGGAAACTGAGTCCCAGAGGGAGGAAATGATTTGCCTAAAGTGACATACTTAGTAGCACCACCGGAGGCTGGTTCTTCCAAGTCCAGTATCATCATTACCCCATATGGATTCCATTTTGTTGATAATGGGGGAAGAAGAAGAGATGGAAAAGTAGAATATAGAAGATGAAAATCAGTGGTGGGAAGGGGATAAGCATTTATATGGTACTTTTTTAATCTTACAAATAATATTTAATTTATTTTTTACAACAACCCCACAAGGTAGGTTCTATTATCCCTATTTTAGAGTTGAAGGAATCGAGGCAAACAGAGGTCAAGTGATTTGCCTAGGGTCTTGTTGTCTTGTTTGCCTGCTCTGTTGCCGGCTTTGCTGGCTTCCTCCTTTCCAACTGCCATGGGCTTCTTCTGGCTGACCTTTTATGCAGTCTCAGAGTGGAGGAAGCCGTGGTAGTTCCTCATTGAATGTCTTGATTGTTTACTTGGTCTGATGTGAATATGAAGTTTTTGCTGAAGGAGGTATGGGGCAGCTCAGTGATTTGCATACAGGATTCAGGCATCCATCCATATGGCTGTCCTTCTCCATTATCATTTTCTGGTCTATTTAAACATTCCACTTCTCAAAATGTAACCTCTATCTGAAATGTTCTTTTCCCCTTTCCTATTAAGCTCCCTCTTTTTCATTGTTCTATCTCTGGAAATCCCAGTTTCTCTAGGAAGCCTTCTCTAAGCTCTGTAAGTATGGTGGTCATTTTCTATGGATACAGCTCTCAAGCTGTTGGGAAAATGATCTGCACCAAATAGCCAGCTTACCAACACTTTTTTATGTTGATGAAAACCTTCATAAACTATTACTCCACTACCCTGACTTTCTAAATACCCATTACCAATCATAATTTTGTTGGCTGTAATGGAGTTCATAGAACTAAATTGGAGCATACCTAGGTTCTGGCCTCAGTTGTGTCATTCACTTGCTGTGTGTCCTTGGCCAAGTCTTTTGACCTCTGTGGGCCTCATATTGTCTGTAAAATGAGAGAGAGGGTTTGATCATATGACAGGTTCCTTCTGGCTCTTCACATTGTCTGATAACTTAGCCTTTTCCTGATGACTCAATCTCAGTTTCACCATTTGCTCTCTCTGAGGCCTATAGCAAATCTCTTAACTTCAACTGATCCTTATTTTTCTCAGCTATAAAATGAGGGAATTGGAATAAAGGACGTGAAAGCCCCTTCCAATTCTAAACTAGGATTCTTTTAATTTGCTATTTCTAATAAAAACATGATTATAGTATTGCATCTGAAGCAAGAATGAAAAAGGCTCTGAGTAATTACTTGAGAGATGTGTTTTTAGTGAATGGATTTTGTGACATCTTTTTTAGTTGATTCAGAGCCGCCTTCTTTTTTTTATTATTTCCTGGTTTTTGGCTGCCTTCCAGGTGGTTGAGATGGCTGGATAAGTGACCTCCATCTCAGAGTGCTACAGTATTATCCTGATAACATCCTTAGAACCACTGGATAAGGAAAGTTATCTTTCCCACTTAATAGATTCTGTACCCTCTTTCAGAAACATTTTTAAAGAAGGCTTTTTTCCTAAAATGTGAAATTATTAGATTGGAGGGAACCTAAGAGATAAATTAGTTCATCTGGGCTTCACAAAAGGATCACAGCTCAGCTCTCTGACTACCCCCAAATCAGATGAAAATCTCACCTATTTTTAAAGTCATTAAGTAAAACATTGTAAAACTTCATAATGTTCATTGACTGTCAACTACTATATTTTCAGAATAAAATGATTGTTGAGCTTCATGAACCCACAGATAAAAATAATTGGGAAGTAAAAATATGTAAAGAAAACAGTCATCAATGATAACAAACTAAGACTACAAATAGCATAAGTATAATAAAGTTCTCAGGAATCCAAAGCACATTATCAGTTTTCAAAATCTTATTGTAGCTTTGAAAATAGCCACTCTCCTAAGGTCATTAACAATATATTTTAAATGGTTAGAAAATTGTGTTTGATTAATTTTACCAAATGTTCATAGGTTTAAAAAATTTTTTGTTGTTATTCAATTGGTCAGCTCTGTCTCTTTGTCACCCAGTATGGCAAAAATACTGAAGTGATTTGTCATTTCCTTCTCCATAAATTAAAAAAAAATTATTAGATAGTTAATTTTTGGTAGTTGTTTACAGGATTGAGAGGCAGTATGGTATAGTTGATAAAGAGTCAGAATCAAAAAGACCGGAGTTCAAGTGTTGCCTCTTAGACATTAGCTGAGTGATCCTGGGCAAGTCTCCTAATCCTGAGCACCCTAGAGACTCTATCTGCACTGGTAGAGGGAGTCCCCTCTACTAATAAAAATCAGTCCGGTAATGCACCTACTATGTTCCAGGTGCAGCCCTGAGGCAAAGGAATGTATCTAGCTTTAACCCAATGCTTTCAGCAGGGGTTCTTAA
This sequence comes from Dromiciops gliroides, assembly GCF_019393635.1. NCBI lineage: Eukaryota > Metazoa > Chordata > Mammalia > Microbiotheria > Microbiotheriidae > Dromiciops > Dromiciops gliroides. The sequence continues at coordinate 235,375,250 of NC_057861.1, forward strand.
CCTGGTGTGTTTGTACTTATTCTTTGTGTGTGTGTGTGTGTGTGTGTGTGTGTGTGTGGCAATTGGGGTTATTAAAAATGATTAACTAATCTGAAAAAAATTACAAAATTGAACTTATATGAAAAATTATAAGTTTAGAAAAAATATAATTGGGCCGAAAGTCCTGCAGCGGTTGCCATTCAAATGTAAGAATATTTTAACTGACTGGCTTGGGCCTAATTTAGGGGGACTAATATTACTAGAGGACTAATCTGGGGACTTTTGACTGGCTGGCTATCTGACTACTATTAATTTCTTATGGGCCCTTTATAAAATTTCCCCCACTGCTCCACTCCCAAAATTGATAAGCAAACAATTAAGAAACCTCTTAATTAAATAATCAAAGCACAATTTATTTATAAAAATAAGTGTAAGAGATAAGGGTTAAGAAATTATACAACCTGTCTGCTTTTAATACAATAAGGGCCTCTTGCCTTAGGATATGCTCCAGCTTTCTCCAACTTTCACTCTTTTTCTCCTTCACTCCAGCTTCCCTGCGCTTTAACTTTACAGCTGCTTTCTTCTAACTCCAAGCCCCTTTCACTGTCGACCCCCCTGAAAAGCCTCTTACTGTTTTGTTCTCCTTCCTTGCTCTTAGTGTTTTTTCTGTCTCCCCCTCAGCATCTCTAGTCTCCTCTCGCTTTCTCTATCTTCCAGTGTCCTTCTGTTCTCTTAATCTTCTGGCCTCCCTGCGTCCTCCTAGTCCTCCTGCATCCCCCCTTCACTGTCTCACTAGCTCTGTATATATGTTCCTTCTCTCCCCCCTCAAACCTTGGGCTCTCTGTGCCCCCACACATGCCAAGCTAATCCGCCAGCTGCACTAGGGCTGTGGCCAGTGGGACTTGAGGGGCCGTGCCCCCTGCTGCACTCCTGGGACCTATGCTAGGGCCCTATGCTAGGGCCTGGCAGGACAAGCCTGGGATCTCCCAGGCAGCTCCCCTCAGGGTGTAGGGAGCTGGGGCTTCCTTCCCCCCCCCCCCAACCCCCATCTAACCTGGCTACCTGAAAAGCCCACAGGGCTTTTTTGGCTCAGCTGAAGTGGAGGGGGAGGGGCACAGAAAAAGCCTTGAGAGCCTAAGGCTTTTTAATCTCAGCCCAAAGGCAGGGTCCCCAAATCAAAATAAATTCCCACAGGGTTAAGCTTGCTCAGGGTCACACAGCTAGTAATTGTTAAGTGTCTGAGGTCACATTTGAATTCAGCTCCTCCTGACTCCAGGGCCAGTGCTCTATCCACTGTGCCACCTAGCTGCCCTTGGACTTGTTCTTTTAAAAATATTTTTGATAACTATAATTGAGTAGAATTGGTTTCCTTTGTAATCCTATAAATTTTATTTTATGTATTTAAAGACATTTTTGTTTTCTGAGATGGGGCCTATAGGTTTCATTAGATGGCCAAAAGAGTATATGACAGACAATTTAAGAATCCCTAGTTTAAAGGATTGTCATAATTTAAGTCTGTTGAATATAAGAATTATAAAGGATCCCTTTTTTGGTCCATCTTAAATTTTTCTTTTCATTTATCAAAAATTTATTTTTTTCTCATCCCATTTTTCCCCCTCTGCCCCCTGGGGGAAAAAAAAGAAAACCAAAAAAAACCCTTATAACAAATATGCATAGTCTAGCAAAACAAATTCCTATATTAGAGCTGTTTTCAAAAGGTGTTTCTCATTCTGTACATTCATTTATTACCTCTGTGAGAAGATGGGAAGCATTCTTTATCATCAGTTCTCTGGATTATGATTGATCACTAAGTGATCAAAGTTCTTAAGTCTCAAAAGTATTCATTTTTAAAATGTTGATGTCATAGTATAAATTATACTCTTGGTCCTGCTTACCTTACTTTGCAATAATACATCTCTTCTCAGATTTCTCTGAAACCATCTGTTTCTTCATTTCTAAGAACACAATATTCCATTATACCATTTCCTCACCTGATGAGCCTCCCCTGCCCCCCTTAGTTGCCAGTTCTTTGCCACCATAAAAAGAGCTGCTATAAATATATTTTTGTGCATATGGGTAATTTTTCTCTCTTTGTTCTTTTTGGGGTATAGACACTCACTCCTTCACAGTAGTGATGGCCAGACCCCTCCAGCCCATTTACCCCTGTTGGGCTGACTTTACCTCTCACATTGATTTGATGAGAAGAGAGGCACCAACTATAATCTTTGCAGTTAAATCAAGTACCAGTGGGTCTTGGCATTTGCATTACTATTACACCTGCTGGAGCCCCATGCACTGATATCTAATCTGCCAGTATACCCCCAAAATTCTTGCTTTTTTGTCATCTGCCTTGTATCTATATCCTTAGGACTACTAGACTCTTCTTTTTGCTTCTCAGGTGAATCCTCTGCTTTGTGGTGTTTTCTCCAGTTAAAATGTGAGCCACTTTAGGGCAATAATTGTCTTGTTTTTCTGCATTCTTTTTTTTTTTTTTAGTGAGGCAATTGGGGTTAAGTGACTTGCCCACGGTCACACAGCTAGTAAGTGCCAAGTGTCTGAGGCTGGACCTGAACTCAGGCACTCCTGAATCCAGGGCCGGCGCCTTAACCACTGCGCCATCTAGCTGCCCCTCTGCATTCATTATTAAGAATATTTCTTTTCTTTTCTTTTCTTTTTTTTTTTGGTGAGGCAGTTGGGGTTAAGTGACTTGCCCAGAGTCACACAGCTAGTAAGTGTCGGATTTGAAAGAATATTTCTAATCAAATTGTAGTCGTGAGAAATTATGCTTACATGGATGAGGATGTTGGGAGAAGGGAGTGGAAAGAAGATCTGAAGGGATCCTGGAGTGACCCTTGGGTAAATGAGCAGTGCTTTTATCTTTAATGTTCGCTTTTCACAAGTTAAGCACCATTCTGTCTTATGCTTTCATCTTGAAGTGTTTCAGATTATGTGTTACAAGTATTTTGTTTAACTTTATTTACAACAAAACCTCAGTTTTAGGTAATTTAGAAAACTGGTATTCACAGCTAGATAGCAAGAGGGGGAAAGGCAAGAAGTGGAAGAGGTTGGTTCATTTTGTTAATTTATTTTTAAAAATTATTTATTTATTTATTTTGGTGAGGCAGTTGGGCTTAAGTGACTTGCCCAGGGTCACACAGCTAGTAAGTGTCAAGTGTTTGAGGCCGTATTTGAACTTAGGTCCTACTGAATCCAGGGCCGGTGCTTTATCCACTGCACCACTTAGCTGCCCTGGTTGGTTCATTTTGAACCGAAGTCTAAGAAATGTGTCTTAGAGAAATGATATTACATGTTATACTTTCAGCTGGAGAAGGGTTTTATAGAAGGCTCCATCTCTCAGGAGATGTTGATTGCCAAAATGACTCTTCAAGGTTCTTTGAATGTGCTGGACAAAAATTGATGAATTTTTCCACATCTTAAGAAGCTGGAGAAGTAGCCTTAATCTTAGGAGAGTCTGTGGCTCCTTCCTGTTTAATAACCTCCTTTTTCTGGGTCTGTACAAAGACTTTAGGGAATTTGAAACTTACTAATGGACACAGAATTAGTCTCTAGGCAACCAAAATTCAATGACTTGACACAGCCAGGTTATTCTTAACTCTGTTAGCCTAATTTTCCTGATAAATGTATCACTGTAAAAAATGAGCACATAAAATTTAGTTCTTGTGCATGATGAGAAAATTTATTTCCTAATCATTAGTCTTATTATTAGTTTTAATTTCAGTAATTATAGTTTTCTGTAATGTTTGAGCTTTTAAAAAGTACCAAAACTATGAGCCTGTAGGAGTAGCAATTTACAATGTCCTTTTGATGTTCCTTGAAGTGTTAATGTGAAAACTTTGCTTTCTCAAGCTTCCTTATACTACATTCCCTGGGTTTTCTACTTTGAACCTTTTATAATGTAATTATTCTGCTCTGTGTGTGGGGTTTTGGGTTATTTTTTTGATGCCTAAATATATTTTGTTAATATAAATTTTATTTTATTTCCAAATTTTCATTATCTCCTTCCCACCTTCTTCCTCTCCCCTATTGAGAAAGAAAAAAAAAAAGAAAATCCCTGTTAAAAACATTTTAAGTCAAGCAAAACAAATTCCTGAACTTGTTTTGGCCCAAAAAATATGTCATGATCTATACTGGATCCATCACATCAGGAGGTGAGTAGCATGTTTTATCCTGAGTCCTTAGGAATTATGGTTAGTCCTTGTGTTGAGTTTCTAAGCCTTTTCAAAGTTATTTGTCTTTACAATATTGTGTTATAAATTGTTCTCCTGGTTCTTCTCACTTCACCATGTCAGTTCATGCTAGTCTTCTCAGGTTTCTAATTTCTTACAGCATAGTAGTATTCTATCCCATACATAGACTATAACTTTTTCAGCAATTCTCCAATGGATGGGCACCACCTCCATTTTAAATTTTTGGACGCCACAAAAAAGAGCTATCAGAAATATTTTTGTACCTGTAAAACATTTTCCTTTTGTCAGTCTCTTTGCAGTTTAGTCTTAGTAGCAGTATTGAGGGGTCAGAGGTTCTGCATAATCTAGTAACTTTTGGGACGTCATTCTAGAATGAATGGACCAGTTCATAGCTCTATCAACAGTGCATTAGTGCATCTATTTCTTTTTTGTAAATTTTGCCAATGGGAGGAGTAAGACATGGAATCTTAGAGCTGTTTTAATATACATTTCTCTAGTTATTAGTGATTTAGAGAAGAGGTGTCAGACAGCTTCCAGGCAACATCTGGGAAATATTTAACAAAATAAATGAAAATGGAATACAACTTAGATAATGCTAATCTGGGGTTTTCTAAGTTTCTATTTGAGTTTGACATCATTGATCTAGAACATTAAACATTTTTTTTGGGGGGGGTGAGGCAATTGGGGTTAAGTGACTTGCCCAGGGTCACACAGCCAGTAAGTGTCAAATGTTTGAGGCCAAATTTGAACTCAGGTCCTCCTGAATCCAGGGCCAGTGCTCTATCCACTGCATCACCTAGCTGCCCCTAGAGCATTTTTAAAAATGGTTATTGATAACTTGGATTTCTTCCTCTGAAGACTGTCTATTTATATCCTTTGACCATATATCAATTAGAGAATGGTTTTTATTCTTATAAATTTGAATCATACAGTATAAATTTGACAAATACTTCCATATATGTCTTAGATAACACTTATATCTGAGAAATCTAATGGTAAATTTTTTTTTTTTGCTATTTAACTGTTTCTCTTCTAATTTTTAGCTTCGTTGGTTTTGTTTGTCTAAAATCTTTTTAATTATATGTAATCATAATTGTCCGTCTTACCCTCTATGATCCTCTCTCTTTCTTTGGTCATGAACTTCTCCCCTATCCATAGATCTGGTACCTAATTTCTTCCATGCTCTTTTAATTTATGATGTCACTTTTTATGTCTAAGTCATATTTCCATTTGGAGCTTATCTTGGTATAATGTGTGGGATGTTGGTCTACATCTAGTTTAGGAGAAAGCTTTCCAGTTTTCCCTAACAGGTTATTGTTGAATAGTGAGTTCTTGTCCCAATATCTGGGATCTTTGTGTTTATCAAACTCCAGGGTACTGTGCTTGTTTGTATCTGTATATTGTGTACCCAGTTTCTTCCACTGATCAACCTTTCTATTTTTTCCTCTTTGAGTATGCTTATTTCTTACACAGTAGGAAATTGCTTTGATGATTACTGCTTTATAGGAAAGTTTGAGAACTAGTATGCATAAAGCCCCCTTTGTTTTCACTTTTTTTCCATTAATTCCCCTGATTTTCTTGATCTTTTGTTCCTTTAGATGAATTTTATTATTTTTTCTAGCTGTATAAAGTAATCTTTTGGTAGTTTGATTGGTATATCACTAAATAAATTAATCTAGGTAGCTTAGATATTTTTATTATAGCTTGGCATATCCATAAGCAATTAATATTTCTCCAGTTATTTGGAGGTCTTTATTTGTAAAAAGAGTGCTTTGTAATTGAGTTCATATGGTTTCTACGTATGTCTTGGCAGGTAGACTTTCAAGTATTTTATACTTTCTGGTATAATTTTTAATTGAATTGTTCTATTTCTTCCTGATGGATTTTGCTGGTAATATACAGAAATGGCACAGTACATAGAATGTCAGGACTGGGGTCAGGAAGACTCATTATGCTGAGTTCAAATCTGGCCTCAGACACTTACTAGCCATGTGACCCTAGGTAAGTCACTTAACCCTGTTTGCCTCAATTTTTTCATCTATGAAATGAGCTGGAGAAGGAAATGGAAAAGCACTCCAGTATCTTTGCCAAGAAAACCTTAAAATGGGGTCATGAAGAGTTGGACGCGACTTAAAACGACTTAACAATAACAGCATACAGAAATGCTGATGGTTAATGTGGATTTATTTTATATTCTGTAAATTTGTTGAAGTTAATAGTTTCATTTAGTTTTACTGATTTACTCTCTAGGGTTCTCTAATGAAACCATCATATAAATCATCTATAAAAGTAATTATTTTGTTTTCTCTTTATGCATGCTTCTTCCTTCAATTTCTTTTCTTTTTGTCATATTGCTATAGTCAGTATTTCTAGTGGTATATTGAATAGTAATAGTGATAATGGGCATCTTTGCTTTACCTTTGATTTTATTGGAAATTCCTCTAGTTTATCACCATTACAAATAATTCTGGCTCTTGGCACTTAAATGTATTATGAACAGTTTTGTTGGCTAAGAAAATGAGAAAGGATTTGGCTCTAGAACTTTTTTCTTATTAGCCAGTTGATATGATCTCATCAACATGTGAATTCCCTCTAGTAATATGGATTGCAGCCCATCCATGATTTCTCATCCTGTGAGACTTAACCATGTCTTCCTTTCACAGGGGGATTATCCATCATGTTGTAATCTTCCAAAAGAACTCTTGACATCATATAATTAACAGTGAAGCATGTAGATTGCCCATTGGTTATTCCTTGTTAGTTATTACTATTATAAAATGACATTGTTTTCTTGGGCATATTGCTAAGAAGCCTATCCTGAAGAAGTTTTATGTAGTGTGCCTTGGCTTCTTTGGAATGGCTAGGAGCCCTGAGGGGAGGTAGGGGAAACCTAAGATACAGAATACCCAAGAGATGCCCTTCATCTTCTTTCCTACTCTATGCCAAATACTCAAGATTCTGAAAGTTTTAGAGGAAAGAGGTGAAAATATGGGGGGGAAAGTAGAATCTTGGAATCTGATTATAATAATAAAGTAGCTTTTAATGATTATCTGTAATTACAGTCAAAATATAGTCACAATATATTTCTATATTCTAAATATTTTACATTTGTATTGATACTCAACAATCCTTTCTTCTTAGTGGCTCTTAGGTATAGGGATAATATTTGCAAAAAAATTCTTATTATAATGTCTTTTGAGACATAATTACAGTAACAAACCTCATTCACCATTAAACTAAAAATCATTCAAATTCATTACTTTACAAAAGTAGAACCCTTACTATAGTGAATGAAAATACTGAACCTGAAATCTTGGAGAAAGCCCAGTGTTTTGAATTCAGGTCAGTTTGTTACTCATTGGATCTCAGCTAAGATAGGCTGGCCACTACCTTTTTTGAATGAAGTTCTGAGTTACAGGCTTCTATCTTTTTCAGCAATTAAATCTTTTACCTTGGCTGCCAGAAAATAGACTAAAATGAGGGATGGTAAAATGAAGTATTAACTAGGATCAGAATATAATCTGTATCCAGGGGATCCGCCTGGAGGAAGAGGATGAACATGGATAGGAAGAATGAAGTCTCGCGTGCTTGGCCACGCTCTCCCGGGCAGCAGCAGGCGCACGGCTGTTCGTCACGGTCTCCTCCCCGAAAGGGCGGTTCTTCAAAAACTGGCAGTCTTTAAAAAAGTGTTTCAGAAGTATGCGTTCAACTCTTAAATTTCAGCTAAAACTTCCATTTTTTGCCACAATATATTAATGTACTATATAAATATCAGCTGTTATTTAGATTTAAAAGGGATAGCCATAGTAACTCATGCAGAAGAAATTAGTTTGTGGATTTTGGTTGGTGACCAAAGTAGTAGCACATTGATGCAAATCTTGGCTTGGACATGACTTTCCTGGATCCCTTAAAGCCTATAATTTCTCTTTTCCACATGGCAAAATGATCTTTTCTAGCTTGTCTTGAGTCTTGAATGTCCTATGCTTTTCAAGATGAGTACAAATGCCTAAATTCATAGGTTCTGATTTTGAACAGAGCTAGATGATATAGTGTATAAAGCTCTAGGTCTAGAGTCCAGAAGTCCTTAGTTCAAATTTAGCTTTAGATACTTACCAGGTATGTGATTTTGGGCAAGTCACTTACCTTCTATCCATGGCCACCTGTTTCCTCATATGTAAAATGGGGATAGACTCAGAGTTAAAAGGATAAAATGAGACAATATTTGTTAAGCACTTTGCAAACCGTAAAGTATTGTAGAAATGTTAGTTATTATTATCATTATAAAACTTGAAGGGACCTTAAAAATGCTCATCCTTCAGTAGTGTTGGACTCTTTATGATCCCATTTGGGGTTTCTTGGCAAAGACACTGGACTGGTCTGCCATTTCCTTCTCCAGTTCATTTTACAGATGAGGAAACTGAGGCAAATAGGGTGAAGTGACCCTGCCAAGGGTCACACAGCAAGGAAATGTCTGAGGCTGGATTTGAACTCAGGTACTCCTGAATCCTGGGCCAGTGCTTTAACCACTGCGCCATCTAGCTGCCCCAATAATAATTTTTTAAAAGCCCACAAGCTGCCCTGGATTCAGGAGTTCCTGAGTTCAAATCCGGCCTCAGACACTTGACACTTACTAGCTGTGTGACCTTGGGCAAGTCACTTAACCCCCACTGCCCCGCAAAAAAAAAAAAAAAAAAGCCCACAAGCCACGGGACAGAAAGAAACATTTCTCAGTCAGTAGTACCACATATACTTCAATTTAAATTGGAGCCTAGTTTTTCAACATATCCTTTAGGAGATGGGGAGGCAGAATGATTCCAACCTGGCATCCTGCTTCAGACTAAATGAAAGGCCTTTGTGGGTTGGGGACAGCATCCAGTAGTTCAACAAAACTATCAGACTTGAAATGCAAAATCCTCTTGCAGTTACTGGGACAGTCAGCAAAATTAAAATTAGAGTTGGCAAAACCACAAAAGTTGGGAAATGTCTGGGGCTCACCAAGTTATTTGGGAAGATGGTACATGTAGTTAGGTTGGCATTGCAAATTTCAGAAATAGCATATCCATTCAGTATTCTTGGATTGAGGTACAATACATTAAGGGGCAGCTAGGTGGTACAGTGGATAGAACACTGGCCCTGAAGTTGGGAGGACCTGAGTTCAGATCTTACCTCAGGCTCTATCCTGGGGTGTATTCTCCCTCCACTCCTTACTATCTCACTTGTTGATCCCATGGGTTCCATTATCTTTTCTATGCAGATGATTCCCAGCCCTAGGCTCTTCCCTGAGCTGGACACACAACACCACCTGCCTCTTGGACATCTTGAACTAGATGCCTCAAAGGCATCTCAAACAACATACCCAAAACAGGACTCACTGTCTTTCCCCGAAAATGCTCCCCTCTTCTCAGTTTACCTATTCCTGTTGAGGACAATCCCATGCTCTCAATCACCTCCTGGGGCTCAGTATCTTAAAGCAAAGACTGGATGACCACTGGTTAAGTATGTTGTAGAGTTCATTCTTGTTAAAACACATGGAAAACTGGATGATCTCAGAGGTCCTTCTTACTTGGAGATGCTATGATTCTGTGTGAATGGTCTGCTAGGGTGGCCAAAAGAGGGACCAGAAGAAAGGTATAGTACCCTGGTTAGGGAGAAGATAGTCCTGTTGTTCTCTGTCCTACTGTTCTCTCTCTTCATCAGACCACATCTGAAGTGTTGTGCTTTTTGGGGTGGGGCAGGTGGCGGACATTTAAAGCAGGACATTGATAAGCTAAATATTGTCCTGAAGAGGGCAACCAAGATAATGAAGGGCTTCAAGCTCATGTCACATGAGTTGAAGGAACTGAGAATATCTAGCCTGGAGAAGATGGAGGACAGACATGATAGCAATCGAGCTGAGAATTCTAAGCATAATCTTTGGCACAGAAATGTCACTACAAGGCTCCAGAGGTCCTATAAGTACGAAAATATTTAGGCAGCACTTCTTGTCAGCAAAGAACTGAAAACAGAAGGGATGCCCATCAATTGAGGAATGATTGAACAAATTATGGTACATGAATATAATGTAATGTTATTGGGCTGTAAGAAATGAGAAAAGGGACAGTTTTGGGAAAATAGGGAAAGATTTGAATGAACAAATGCAGAGTAAAGTGAGCAGAATGAAAACAACTTGCACAATTACACCATTGTAAAGAAAAACAATTTTGAAAGCCATTGCATCCCAGAATAGCATAATGACCAACCATAACTTGAGTACCAGTGTTGAAGCAAGCTTCCCACCTTCTTATAGAAACGTGCAGAATTATACATATACATACATGCGTACACATATATACATACATATATACATATGTGTGTGTGTGTGTGTATATATTATATATATTTGGTTTTTCTTTGTAGGGCAATGAGGGTTAAGTGACTTGGCCAGGGTCACACAGCTAGTTAAGTGTTAAGTGTCTGAGGCCAGATTTGAATTCAGGTCCTCCTGAATCCAGGGCCAGTGCTTTATCCACTGCACCACCTAGCTGCTCCTATACATATATATTTTTTGTTGTTGTTGTTTTTGCTTTTTTGTGGGGCAGTAAGGGTTAAGTGACTTGCCCAGGGTCACACAGCTAGTGTCAAGTGTCTGAGGCTGGATTTCAACTCGGGTCCTCCTGAATCCAGGGCCAGTGCTTTATCCACTGCACCACCTAACTCCCCCAATACATATATTTTTAACATGGCCAATAAGTGGATTAGTTTGGCCTGAATATGTTTGTTCATTATAAAGGTTTTGTTTTTCTTTCTTTTTAGGAATGGGAGAGGTTAGTTAGAAAGAAATGAGCTCATTAAAGCATTTTAAAGAAAATTCATAGCAAAGAAACCCAGAAACAACCTGAGTTCAATTGTGGTGTCTAATACATTTTTTTGTTGTTTTTTGTTTTGTTTTGTTTGTGGGGCAGTGAGGATTAAGTGACTTGCCCAGGGTCACACAGCTAGTAAGTGTCAAGTGTCTGAGGCTGGATTTGAACTCAGGTCCTCCAGAATCCAAGGCCAGTGTTTTATCCACTGAGCCACCTAGCTGCCCCCATCTAATACATTTTTTAAAAAAAATTACTTATTTTTTTGGTGAGGCAGTTGGGATTAAGTGACTTGCCCAGGGTCACACAGCTAGTAAGTGTCAAGTATCTGAGGCCAGATCTGAACTCAGGTCCTTCTGAATCCAAGGCTGGTGTTCTATCCACTGTGTCACCTAGCTGCCCCCTTCTAATACATTTTTAAAGAGGAACTGCTAGCATTTTAATTCTTTTCTTTTTCTTTTTCTTTTTTTTTTTTGAGGCAATTGGGGTTAAGTGACTTGCCCAGGATCACACAGCTAGCAAGTGTTAAGTGTCTGAGGCTGGATTTGAACTCAGGTACTCCTGACTCCAGGGCCGGTGCTCTATCCACTGCGCCACCTAGCTGCCCCACTTTTTTTTTTTAAGTAATAAACATTTTTATTTATACCATATACCATTCATATTTTGTATATGAAAACTTGAGTTAAAGAAAAAAAATGAAAGAAAGTGAAAAATAGCATGCTTCAGTCTGTGTTCCATCAATATCAGTTCTTTCTTTGGAGGTGGATAGTATGTTTCATCAATAGACCTTTGGGATTGTCTTGGATCATTGTATTGTTGAGAATAGTTGTCATTCACGGTTCTTCATCAAACAATATCGCTGTCTCTGCACAATGTTCTCTTGGTTCTGCTGTCTTCACTATACATCAGTTCATACAAGTTTTTCCAGGCCTTTCTGAAATCATCCTGGTTTGATGCATTTTTGTTAAACTCAAGCAGTTGGTGAAGACCCTTGAATTTAGAGCAATGGCAAAATTGTTGTTTCATTTAAAAAAAAAAAAAGATTTGGTCAACACTACCCAAAATATGTTAGCAGAGTAACTGGTGTGGTGAAGGCTGCCTGGGTAGGGGAAGTAGAGGAGGGGTGAGGGTAAGAGAGTAAGGAGATGGGCAGCTAGGTGGCACAGAGGATAAAGCACCAGCTCTGGATTCAGGAGGATCTGAGTTCAAATCTGGCCTCAGACACTTGACACATACTAGCTGTGTGACACTGGGCAAGTCAGCTAACCCTCATTGCTCTGCAAAACAAAACAAAACAAAAAAACAAAAAGAGAGTAAGGAGATAAGCATTTATATAGTGCCTACTATGTGCTTGATTTGCCTCTTTGCAACTTCTCTCCATTGCTCCAGCCTGGTTCTTCCTCTAGAGTTACACAGAGCCAGTCTAATCCCTCGTCCACATAACCAGTCCTGATGGTTTGTAATTTAAAACATCATTTTCATAAAATTTGACCTTTCAAATAGGCTTCCTTTTGACAGCAGCATCCTGGTATAATGAAAAGAGACCTGGGATTGTAATCAGAAGACCTTGCTGGGTTCAAGGCCTAATTCTGTTACATTCTATTTTGTGCAACAAGTCACTGACATTCAATTTCTCTCTGAAGTTCAGTTTCTTTATCTATTAAATGCATATCATAGAATCATGGATTTAGAGCTGGTAGAGACGTGAAAGTTCATCTGTTCTAAGCTCTTCATCTTTCACATTGAAGTAATTGATGCCAGCTGAGGTTAAGTACTTGCCCAAGATCACACAATGTTTTAGTGGCAGGGATATTCTAACTCCAAATATATTACTCTTTCCATTGTATCACACTGCTTCCCTAATATTTACACTACTTACCTCTCAGAGTTGTGGTAGGTAGTGTGTTTTATAAACTCAAAAGTACTATATGAATGTGAACTATCATTGTTATTATTATTACTACTAAAAAAGGTTTCATTGTCTACATATTTGTAGATGTGTCTGCATAGACATATCTTTGAACATTATCGCTTCTTGCTTATATTCTTCCTAATTGTCCTCCACTTCTATATGTGCATACATATATGTGTATGTAAGTGTGTATATATATACACACACATATATGTATATGTTATGTGTGTGTGTGTGTAGAAAAACATATGCATATGCATATGCATTCCTAGTCATTTTCTCTTTTGTTTCTTTGGTGAGACTTGCCATCACAGATTCAAGCTTTTCTATTCTACAAATTATTTCAGGCCATAATACTGCTTTCACAATTCATGTTCCTTTTAAACCATTCAGGGACATCCTGCTGTGGCTCCATGCTTTCATTTGAATATTCAGGGTCCTTTGCCTCATCAATAGTTGATTCATTTTCCTTTGCTTTTCACTATTCATAGATCTCTGGACTCTTTTAGCTGATCTTTAGCCTATATTCCCTTCTGTTATTGATGTCTTCCTTGTTGGTTTATCTGCTTATATTTAAGGTCTTTAATTGACTTTTGTTCCTCCTGAGATCTTTGGTAACTTTTCTTTTTTTTTTTTTCCTCTTTTATATTTCCTTATTACTCATTTTCTGACTCTCTCCCCTTCGGTAGCCATTTCCCTGTGTGCTGGACTATCTTAACCTCCTCATATGCTGGGCAATTCACATTTCACAAGTTTTATTCTTTGGTCCAAGTGAATTTTGCAGGGGACAGACCTGGCCCCAACTGGAATGTGGTCTCTTTCCTTCAGGCTTAGGGAAGTTCCATATAATCATACCCATGTCTTGCTCTAGTTCCCTCTGTTTCTTAGTTTTCTGACTCTGTTGTTCTCTTGCAGCATAGAACACTGTCACAGCCAGAGCAAGTTTTTGCCTTTTGTTTTTTCATGGGAAAGAGAGGGGAAAAGGGTAGAGTTGAATTTTATTGTAAGCTTGGTGAATCAGCTTTGCAAAAATGGTGGCCATGGGGAGAGAGTAATGAATAAGTGTTTTAGGGATTAGAAATTAGATTTCTCTGCTCCTATTTCATTAAATTGTTACTTCATTTGGGCTCTTGGTATCTTAGACCTTCTAGACAGCTGAAATTGCATTTTTTTTCACATAATTCCATTTTTTGAGAGGTCAGAAATAGAGAAAATGTCTGGTTCTCCTTCTATATCAATGGATACATAGGTGCTCACTGTATGTCAGATACCGTGCTAAACATGGGGGATACAAAGAGAGAAAGGCAGAAATGGGTCTCTTGCCCTTAAGGAATTCACATTTTGGTGTGGGAGATAACATGCAAACACGTGTGCATATAAGATGTAGTATAACTAGAAGACAAGACAGGAGAATCCTAGTTAATCATATTGAAGAGTGTCTGAATTATGGATTTATCTCTAAGAAGTATAGTAGTGGGGGCAGCTAGGTGGCACTGTGGATAAAGCACCAGCCCTGGATTCAGGAGGACCTGAGTTCAAATCTGGCCTCAGACACTTGACACTTACTAGCTGTGTGACCCTGGGCAAGTCACTTAACCCTCATTGCCCTGCCTGCCACCCCACCCCTCCCCAAAAAGTATAGTAGTAAAAATAGTGAAGAGGCAGGTTGGGATAGAAAAAACAGCATTGGACCTACAGTCAGGAGGGACCTCTGATAACAATGTGTGTTCTAACTAGTTACTTAATCTCTCTGAGTCTCAGTTTCTTCATCTATAAAATGAGGGTAATAATAGTACCTAAATCTAAAGGTTATGATGCAGATCAAATGACAAAATGTATGTAAAATGCTTTGCAAATCTTAACATACTCTGTAAATGACAGCTACCTACAAGGGTTGTTGTGAGGAAGGTAGCTACAAACCAGAGCCTGCTCTATACAGTTATGTGACCCATTGTAAGGACTTCAGTAGACTTCACTAGCCTCCCCATTGCTGAAGAGGCTCAAATCCTGAGGTCTCTCCTTTCCAAAATAATCTCAGCTAGTTTTCAATTTTGGGGGGTAGCTAATCATTGAATATGAGTCATTGTTATTTATAATTGAACTTGATGGCTCAGATTTGGAAGTAATTGACAGGAGTGGCCTATCCTAATGGGAACTTGCTGGGGTTTGTTGTCATTTCAGAGCCATAGCTTCAGTGAGACCCAGGGAAATTTACTTTAAAGAGATGCCTTCACTGGAGACGTCCACAGTCACCCTCTCGCTATCTAAAGGCTAGCAACCCAGACCTCTTTAAAATTATTATAAATAAAAAAAGGGGAAGTAGGGTATTTCTCCTATGCCAAACAAATTCCTAAAGTAGATTAAGTCAGTAACATAAAGTTAAATTTTGAACCTTTTGATTCTTTCAGAAAAAAATTCAACCCAAAGCCTCTTTATCCTTCTTAGTTACAAGATAAACAACTATTCCCTTGAAAGGTAAGGCTACTTGGTCCAAGTGCTTCAGCTATAGAGGTATTGTATGTAAATGCAATGTTTGTAGAGACTTAGAGGTCTCTACTAACTTTTCCTAAAGTTAATATGTGTATTTGGAAGCTACTTAAGCTTAGTACAGTTAATGACCACTTGGCATTCCCTTTCTTAGGATCCCAGGAAAGAGAACAAAGACACAGCCCCTGGTTTCCCTTTTTGATCTTTCTTCATTGATGCAAATATGATTTTACATTGTTGGAAAGGACAGCTCAAGTTCAACACTACTGAAAATATTGTGAAAATGATGACTCCCTTAACAAAATCCTGAAATTATGGTGTTTAGATCAGCTTTGCAAAAACTGGGAAGGAGCCAGTTTCAGTTTTTCCTTTAAATATCTGTTCCTCCTTCTTTCCTCACAGGTACACCAAGGATTAAGTGATTGGTACTTAGATAACTCTACAGAAGTATTACTCCAGTGCTGCCTTGGGGGGGTTATAGGGATAGAATGGGATGGGCAAGAGAGAAAGAAGGTGACTGAAGACCAGTCTGTTTTCGTCTAATAAAGAGAGGCTTGTCACAAGCAGATAGACTACTATGTGAATTCTTAGGCCATAGTGACCTATTGATAAGAACCCTAAATGTTATTCTTCTCGTATTTACATAAATGGGGGCCAAACATGAAGCTAATGGAATGAAGATCTAATGGAATGTTAATTAATAGTTTGGGGAGGAGGCAAAGGTAGACAATGAAGCCTTATAGAAATTCTCAAAATGATTATCTATATGCAATGCTAGCATCATTATGGACAATGTATAATCTGGTAGTGCAGTGGATAGAGTGTTGGGCCTGGAGTCAGAAAGACTCCTCTCTTCCTTAGTTCAAATCTGGCCTCAGACACTAGCTATGCAACCCTGGGCAAGTCACTTAACCCTGTTTGCCTCAGTTTCCTCATCTGTAAAATGAGCTGGAGAAGGAAATGGCAAACCACTCCAGTATCTTTGCCAAGAAAACCCCAGATGGGGTCAGAGTCAAACATAATTGAAAAACCACATGATCTTACAGTGAGAACAGACATTTGAAAGTGTCATTTAGGATCACACTCCTGACAAAAAGCCACTGAAAAGTTAATGGCTTCTTTTGACAGCTTCAGGGGCTTCTCACTGTTCAGTCCATGGCTGATTGTTGACTGAAACTCAAATTTATATGGGGTGTGGACATTTTCCTCATAATAATTCAGTAAAGCTGGTAATGCTGATGTTACTATCCCCATTTAGCAGAAGTGGAAATTGAGGCTCTCTGGCTTGACATTGGTCATGATGCTGGGACGTGTCTGGGATAGTATCAAGCCTTAGTCTCCTGACTTCTTTCTAAGATTACTCCAGTTATCTCTGTTTATTTCTTTTTTTTTTTGTTTGTTTGTTTTTTGCGGGGCAATGGGGGTTAAGTGACTTGCCCAGGGTCACACAGCTAGTAAGTGTCAAGTGTCTGAGGCCGGATTTGAACTCAGGTACTCCTGAATCCAGGGCCGGTGCTTTATCCACTGCGCCACCTAGCTGCCCCCATCTCTGTTTATTTCACAGTTGACCTTCCCATTAAGTATAAAGCACTTTATGGTAACTTGCTAACTAATATAGCTATCAGTGACTGCTTGTTCTCTTACCAAGACAGCTTAACAAATTGCATTTTTTTGGAGTAGATAAAATTTTGTTTTCGAGTTTTTCCTGATAGATCTACATGCATACTTCATCTGTATTTATTTAACTCAGCTAATCTGAAATAGACCTACTGAAATATAATTTGTGCAAGTACAAGGTGTTTGTAATGTGAGCCTTTCTGTTAATCCTTTTCTTTCACTTTTTCTTTTCTTTTTTTTATGTATGTAAAAATTTATTCATGTGACCTCATTTTTCAACATTATCACAATGTTCCCCAATCTGATCCTTTGAAGAAACCAAAGTTGCTTCAGATTTTTAAAAATAAAAAATTAGGAGTTTTGTTTCAATTTTTTCATAATTTTAGATAATGGTATTATGTATTTTTCAATGACTCAACAACTGTCCTGATTATCTTTAAATTTTTTAAAATTTAAACACCAAAAAAGCCACTTCCATATACAGAGTAGAACATGTTTCATATTGTTTACTTTAAAAAAAATTTTTGAAGGCATATTTTTTTTAAAAAATGTATATAATAAATCTCACATATTACTTTTTTAATTTAATTTTTTATTTTTGGAAATACAAAGGTTAGATCATATGATTTCTTTTGGGGGGTGCAATGAGGGTTAAGTGACTTGCCCAGGGTCACACAGCTAGTCAGTGTCAAGTGTTTGAGATTGGATTTGAACTTAGGTCCTCCTGAATCCAGAGCTGGTGCTTTATCCACTGTACCACCTAGCTGCCCTCTCTCACATATTACTTTAAAAATTCTCCTGCTCATCTGTGCTACCTTCTGAAATTCTTTATTTTCTATTCTATGCACTTAAAAATATTATAATAGTTCTTATTTTTGGTTATCATTGTTGTTAGCCCCTCACCATTGACTCTTCCCCCTTTCAAAAAATGAAAAAGAAAAAACAAACTTTGTAACAAATAAGAACAGCTAGTTAAGCAAAACTAATTCACGGTGTCCATATCTTTTTAAAAAATTATTATTATTTTGTCCATATCTAAAAATAGATGTTTCTGCACCTTGTATCCCATCGCTCTCTGTGAGGAGATTGGTAGCCAGGTTCTCTGAAGACATGGCTGGTCATTGCTCTGATCAGAGTTCTTATTTTTAAAGTCTTATCTTGTTACAACGTTACTATCCTTCTATAAATTGTTTTCCTGGTTTTGTTTACTTTGCTATGCATCAGTTCGTTACTACCCCATAATTCTCTTAAATGTTTCCTTTCATCATTTCATACAGTAGTCTTCAAAGGGTCCAGTAATTACTAGTTTATCTTTCTATCATGTGTTTTCTAGGCCATTTGTTTTTTATATTCGCTGTCTTACATTTTATTCTATTTTTCCAATCTTTCGATTTTATTCTAAAAGTTTTTGCTGTCTATTAATAGAACCATTTATCTATCTATCTATCTATCTATCTATCTATCTATCTATCTATCTATCTATCTGTCTGTCTGTCTGTCTGTCTGTCTGTCTGTCTATCTATCTGTCTATCTATTTATTTTATTTTTTTTTTTAGTGAGGTAATTGGGGTTAAGTGACTTGCCCAGGGCCACACAGCTAGTAAGTGTTAAGTGTCTGAGGTCTGATTTGAACTCAGGTGCGCCTGACTCCAGGGCTGGTGCTCTATCCACTGCACCACCTAGCTGCCTCCATTAATTTCTTTTTGGTCTATTTAAGTTTTTTAAGGAGTTCATTTCTTGAGTTGGGCTTATATCCTTTGTGCTTTATTTTTTCTAAATATTTATATAGTCCTAGTGGAAAATCTATTTTCCCCCTTTAAGCCTCTGCTTAGAGTTATTATGGAGTTACTCCTAACCTTATTTGGGGAGATCTTTAGATTTCCGATAATTTTTCATACTATTTATAGCTAGCATTTGTCAGTGACTTGGTTAAAGACATAGTTGGCATGTCTTGAGAGCCAGCTGGGTAATGTAGTGGATAGAGCTTCTGAACTGAGTCCGGAAGACCTGAATTTAAATTCTACCTCAGACACTTGTTAGCTGTGTGACCCTGGACAAGTCATTTAACCTGCCTGCCTCAGTTTCCTCATCTGTAAAATGGGCATCATAATAGCACTTACGTCCCAGGGTTGTTGTGAAGTAATATTTGTAAAATGCCTGGTTCATGGTAGGAGTTTAATAAAAGCTTGTTTCCATCTGTTATCAAATTTGCAGATGACATAAGGGGTTGTAAGGAATAGCTAACCCATCGAATGACAGAATCATGCTCCATAAAAATCTTGAGAGTCTAGAATGCTGAGCTGCAGCTAGTAAGATGAAATTTAATGGGGATAAGTATAAAGTTTTATTGGGTGGGGGGAATTTAATGAGGACAAGTATAAAGTTTTTGGACTCAAAGAATCAGTCTTACTAGTACAAAATGGGGGGAATGAGCTAGAAAAAATACATCTGAAAACAATTTCTTAATTTTAATGATCTGCGGGTTTAGTTCAACTTAATGGTGTGGTATGGTTGCCAAAAAACCCAAAAAAAACCCAAAACCCAAATGCAAATTCTTAATGCAGGTGTTGGGTCACATTAAGAGAAGTGCTGCATCAAGTATGGTCCCACTGTATTCTATCATGGCCAGACTGCATTTTGGAGGATTGTGTTCACTTCTGGACATAACATTTTAGAAAAGACATTTATGAGCTGGGGAGTGTTCAAAATACATGAAAAGGTCACAAAAACAATTAGAGAGGAAAAAAAGCTTGCATGTCTAGGGGAGGGATTCTTAATGAAAATGTATTTAAATATTGGGGTTATCATAGAAGATAAATTAGACAGTTTTGATTACACAAAATTGAAAAACTTTTGCACAAAAATTTAATTCAACTAGGATTAGAAAATGGAAAATGTTTACAATTAATATCTCTGCCAGAAGATATAATTTTCACATTTTATGGAATGGATAAAAATACCTAAGAATAATAATGTAGTAAATGGTTAAATTATATAAACAAGCAGTTTTTAAAAGAAGAAATGCAAGCGGCCAAACAATGTGGTGCATACCTATAAACCCAGCCACAGTGGGGGGCTGGGATTTCTTGAACTCAGTTCTGAGTTGCACTGAGTTGCAGTGGGCTTTGCTGATTGAGCCCTGGGGGAGGAGGGATCCACCAGGTTGCATAAAGAAGAGAGAACTGATCCAGGTCAGAAGTGCTTCAGGTCGAAGCTCCCAACCTGGTCAGTAGTGGGATCAGACTCTTATTACACTTGCAGCCTGAGCAAGTATAGGGAGATCCACTCTTAGAAGAAGGAAGCCAAGGAGGAAATGCAATCTAATACTAGCTATATGAAAGAATGATCCAAATCATTAGTAAGAGAAATGCAAATATAATAAACTCTGAGGTTTCATCTCTTACCTATTAGACTAGCAAAGACGACAAAAAGTAAAAATGGAAAGTGTTGGAATGAGTTATGAGAAGACAGGCATTCCAACATAGTGTCAATGGTGTTGTGAATAGGTCCTGCCATTCTAGGGAAAAAATGGAATTATGCTAAAGAATTTATACACCATTTTGCACAGGAAATCTACTTGTAGGTGTACTCCCCAAGGGGTCCAAAAACAGAAGGAAAGGTTTTGTGACTGTGTATTTAAATATCAGCTCTTACTGATACTGATAGGAGCATAGATCCAGAGCTGGAAGGACCATCAGAATCCATGTAGTCCAACCTCATCCTTTTACAGCTGAGGAAATTGAAGCACAGGAAGGTTAAGTGGCACAGGCACAATCTGGTTCTATGTCTTCTGACTCTAGAACCAATGTCCTTTTCACCATAACATATAAATATAATGGTATATTACAGTGCTATAAGAAATTAAGAGTTTGGAGAAACACAGGAAGACTGGAATGAACTGATGAAGAGTAAAGTAAAAGGAACTAGGAAAACAATTTACATAATAATTAATATAAAGGAAAATAGCGTTGAAAGACTTCAGAACTCTGATCAAGGCAGTATCTAATCATGACTTTGGAGGACTGATGGTCCCGTGGTACATTTCTTTCAGTTCTCAGCAAAGACATGGTGGACGATGGTGGAATCAGGCATAGACTTTCAAACATGGCCAATCTGTAGATTTTTTTCCCCCTTGAGTGCTCTTTTGGTGAAGGACGGTGAGGCAATAAGACACGACAAGGATATAAAAAAAGGAAAGAGGATCTTTTTCAATTAAAAAAAAGAATATCTACAGAAGGGCAGCTAGGATGGTGAAGAGCCTGAAGAGTCCTGCCACATCAGAACTTGCTAAAGGAACTGGGGATATTTTACATGGAGAAGAGAGCCATGATAGCTGTGGAAGACAGCTTGTTTGAGGCTTGTTCGTTTGACCCTAAAGGGCAGAAGTAGGAGCAATAAGTAGAAATTGATAGAAGTGAATTTAGATTTGATGTAAAGAAAAATTTTCTAACAGAGCTGTACAAAAATGGAATAGATTGCCTCAGAAGGCAGTGGGTTCCTCCACCTAGTTTTCAAGCAGGTTGGATGACTGCTTTTAAAGGATGTTGTAAAGAGAATTAATGTTCAGGAATAGGTTGAACTAGATTGGGGGGTGGTGTAGGGCATTGAGGGTTAGGTGACTTGCCCAAGGTCACACAGCTAGTAAGTGTCAAGTGTGTGAGTTCAAATTTGAACTCAGGTCCTCCTGAATCCAGGGCCAGTGCTTCATCCACTGTCGCACCTAGCTGCCCCCATGAACTGGCTTATTTTTTGGTGGGGAGAAGGGAGGGAATCTCTTATAAGTCTGAGACTCTAAGATTTGGGAGCCAGGGGATATAGTGAAAACTGGTAAAGTGGGATCTTCCATTTAATTTTTTTAATTTCTTAAAAAAAATAGTATTTATAACTTTATGCTAGTTGGAATAATTGTCTTCTTGTATAATCTGACTGCATGCCTAAAACAGCTGAAAGAAGAGCCTTTTGGGATGTCTTTATAAGTTTAAAAGTGAGTGGAATTCCTTTACTAATCCAAAAGGAAAGTGTAAACACATATATCTCTGTATTTTCATCTACATGAAAGCAGCACTTTTTTCCTTTAGTCTTTCTGCTACTTAGTGTGATGGAGTGAATGAAGAATAAAGATAGTAATTAGAGGCTGGGTTTCAAATTCAGTTTGACATATTTTGTTCCTAGTTTATATTGCCATATTGTTTTATATTCACCTATTAAATTCTGTAACATGGTCTTTTTAAAGTAAATGGTAGGGGCAGCTAGGTGGCGCAGTGGATAGAGCCTCGGCCCTGGCGTCAGGAGGACCTGAGTTCAAATCCAGCCTCAGACACTTGACACTTACTAGCTGTGTGACCCTGGGCAAGTCACTTAACTCCAATTGCCTCACCAAAAAACCCCAATAAAGTAAATGGTAAATTTAACCTGATAATTACAAAATTACCCTTCTTGTCTGTGGCCCCTTCTGAACTTCCTTCTGATTTCATTTTTTCCTCTCAATAATCTTTTTTAGTTATCCTAAGAATTCTTATGGTAGAAATTTGAGGGTTGTGGAAGTCTCACTTTATCCTCATTACTTTGCAGTAATAATTAAAGCTTCCAAAACACTTTCACTAAGACCAATCAAACCAGCATTTATTATCTTTTTTTTTTTTTTTGGTGAGGCAATTGGGGTTAAGTGACTTGCCCAGGGTCACACAGCTAGTAAATGTTAAGTGTCGGAAGCCGGATTTGAACTCAGGTCCTCGCGCCATCTAGCTGCCCCTCAAACCAGCATTTATTAAGCACCTACTATGCACCACTAAGCTTGGTTTGTTGTGCATTGAAATGCTTATGGAAAATAATGTTAACTTTCTTTTTTGGTTTAGAAATCATAGAATTGGGGGGCAGCTAGGTGACAAAGTGAATAAAGCACTGGCTCTAGATTCAGGAGGACCTGATTTCAAATCTGGCCTCAGACACTTGACACTTATTAGCTGTGTGACCCTGGGCAAGTCACTTAATACTCATTGCCCCACTTCCCAAAAATTATAGAATTGTAGATCTAGATCCAGAAGTGGGCTCAGAAGCCATCTAGTTCAACCACCTTCATTTTACAGACAAGGAAACTGAGGTGTAGGGAGGTTATGGGATTTACCTAGAGTCATATAGGTAGTAAACATCAGAAGCAGGATTTGAATCTAGGTCCTCTGTTGGAAGGGTCCTTAGAGTTCATTTAGTGCTCTCATTTTGAGGATCAGAAAACTGAGGCCAGAAAGGGTTAAACAATCAAGCTAAGGCAGTATGGCCAAATGGCAAAACTGGGATTTGAAATCATCTCTTTCACTACAACTTTACCCACACATTCCACTGCATCATCCTACTGCTTCATCTGAAACATGTAGTAGTTATTTCTCTGTAAACAGTTTTCTGCTAGATATTGTTAAACTGTATCTTGCCTTCTGGCATCATAAGATTACAGTATTATTATGGGCATATCCTTAAACAGATACATTAGATATTTACATTTAGATAAATTACATTAGTATGGCTGTATGCTATGATAATTCTATGTGAGAAATTTAACAATAATTTTTTTTAAAGAAAGGAAAATTTTTCTTGGGGGTAAGATTTTGTTTGTTTGTTTTTATGGGGCAGTGGGGGTTAAGTGACTTGCCCAGGGTCACACAGCTAGTAAGTGTCAAGTGTCTGAGGCCAGATTTGAACTCAGGTACTCCTGAATCCAGGGCCAGTGCTTTTTACCCCCCCCCCCGGGGGTAAGATTTTAGAAAATGAGTTAGAGAACAGCTAATTATTCAGAGGTCCACCTAATTTTTTTTTTCAAAATGTGGTACATTTTACAAATATTTCAACCAGATGTGCTAAGGCATCTATTTAATAATAGGTATTAAATTTTCCCAAACCCTGAACTGTTTCCTCTTATTTTTATTTCCTGATGAGGATGGATTTTGGAAAAAGAGGCCAAATTATTATGAAAAAACCAATTGAGCATTTAATTAACTTAGGCTTAACAAATAGTGACAAATATATATCCCTTCTTTCTCTGCATAGTTGTGACCCCAGAAGCCTTTTAAATTCTGGCATGGGTTGGTTTTAGAAGTCAGCCTGTAAGATCATAAGCATTCATACCATTAATTCCCAAACTTGACCCATTTTTGTTGACCTTTATTACAGAGAGAATTATTTTTTTCCCAACATGGTAATGAAGATTTTGTTATTTAAAGGGTCTCCATTTGAACTTAAATGAGTCCTTTTTGGAAGTAAAAGGTCCTGCCCTTTGGCTCCAACTTCTTTTTCCATTCATCCTACCCTAACATTAGTGACTGGGTGGGGTCCCTGGTTTCCTTTAGCCACTGGAATTTGGATATCTCCACCTGTTTGGAAGCTATAGACCTATTCTGAAAACCATCATTTCCTTGTTGGGAGGAAGAGGAAATCTAAGGATGCTGTTTGAAGAAGAATTCCTCCTGGAATGATCACATATGTTAATAGTAACTCTTACAGCTTCTTTCTTACAATATAATTCCTTAAATGCTTCCTACTATGTGCTCTTTGAAGTCAGAGACTAGTTCCATTCTGTTGGACAAACATTTATTAAGGACCTAATATGTTCAAGGCATTTTTCTTTTCTCAGGAGGTACAAAGAAAAAACAGGAAAAAAAGATCCCAGGGCCTGTCTTCTACTAATTTATATTTTATTGGTGAAAGGGGGGGGGAGGATAATAACATTTACACAAATTAAAAAAAAACATAACAAGATCTGAGATATGTTAATAAATAATTTTTCTCACCTGGAATGAAGGAAATGGGATTTTAAGAGGCAGAGGTGAGGAGAGAGTCCTTTTTAGCCATGCAGGACAATCTGTACAAAAGCATGGAAGCAGGAGATGAAATGCTGAATTTTGGGGAATAGCAAGTAGATGACTTAGTCTGTAACAAAGAGTACATGAAGAAAAGTCATATGAAATAAGGCTAGAAAGATAGGCTGGAGCCAGACTATGAAGGACTTTAAGTGCCACAAAAAGGAATTTGTTTTTTATCCTAGAAAGAGCAACTGTTGTTATTCAGTCATTCAGTTGTGTCTGGCTCTGACCCCACATTGTTTTTCTTGGCAAAGATACTGGAGTGGTTTGCCATTTCCTTCTCCAGTGGATTAAGGCAAACAGAACTGAAGTGATTTGCCCAGGGTCACACAGCTAGTAAGTATCTGAGGCAGGATTTGAACTCAGATCTTCCTGAGTAAGCCCAGCACTCTATCAACTGAGTTACCTAGAAGCCACCTGAAAAGCAATGGGGAAGCATTAAAGATTCTTTAGTAAAAGGAGGCCAAGTTTCTACTGGCACTTTAAGAAGATTATTTTAGCAACCATGTGAAGGATGAATTGGAGAGGGAAGACACGAAGTATTAAGATCAGTTAGGATCTAAACTAGGGTGTTTGAGTGGAGAGTATGTGACATGTGAGTGATGTCTTGGAGGAAAACCTGACAAAAGTTGGCAACTAATTGTATATGAGAGAGGGATGAAGGAGAGGAAAAAACCAAGGATGACTCCGTTTTCAAACCTGGGTTATTGGAATGATGTTAATTTTCAACAAAAATGGGAAAAGTTGGGAGGGGCAAAATTAATCAGTGAAGAGAATGAGTCCTGTTTGGAATTTTTTTGAGTTTGAGATGCCAAAGGGTATCCAGTTAGAGATGTCTAGCAGGAAGTTGTTGATGTGGGAGTGGAGTTCAGGAAAAAGATGAAGGCTAGATATACAGACATTGGTGTCAACTGCATAGAAATGATCATTGAACCTATTAGATCTGATAAGATCTCTAAAAGAGTGGGTGTGGAGTGAAAATAGAAAAGAAGACTAAAGAAAGATACTATCTGGAGATACACTCAAAGTTAGGAGAGATGGGAAGAGGACAATGATATAGCAGAGGAGACAGAGAAAGAATGGTCAGACAAGTAGAAGGCAGTCTATGAAAGAGCAAGGTCAGGAAATCTGAAAGAGGAGAGATTATTTAGGAGGGAGTGGTCAACTGGATAAAATGCTACCAAGAGCTCAAGAAAGAATAGGACTGAGGAAAAGCCACCATATTTAGCAACTAAAGCATTGCTGGCAACCCAGGAAAGAGTATTTTCATTAGAGTGGTGAGATCAAAAGCCAGATTTCAAGGAATTGAGAAATAAGTGGGAAGTGACAAAGAGCTAGCAACACATAGAGATGAATTTTTCTGGTAGTTTAGCTATAGAGGGAAGGAGAGACGTGGGAGGATTTGTTGAGAGGATGGCAGGATCAAGGGAAGGTATCTTAAGAATGGGGAAGATTGAAAATGAGAGGGAAGAGATGATTGAAGGAGATGGGATCAAAGAAGAGTTAGATTTATCTCAGTAGATGTTGGTTGTTGTTTAGTCATTTCTCAGTCCTATCTGACTTTTTGTGACCCCGTCTGGTTTTCTTGGCAAAGATACTGCAGTGGTTTGCCATTTCCTTATCCATCTCAATAAATGATCAAGGCTTAACTATCTTCCTATCTCCCCCAGAACCTAGCCTATTGCTTTTCTTTTCTTTTTTCCACATAAGTATTTCATTATTTCCAGTTACATTTAGAGATAGTTTTCAACTTTTTTTTTTTTTGGTGAGGCAATTGGGGTTAAGTGACTTGCCCAGGGTCACACAGCTAGTAAGTGTTAAGTGTCTGAGGCTAGATTTGAACTCAGGTCCTCCTGACTCCAGGGCCGGTGCTCTATCCACTGTGCCACCTAGCTGCCCCTCAACATTTGTTTTTATAAGATTTCTAGTTTCAAATTTTTCTCCCTTCCTCACCTCCCTCACCCCTCCCCAAGAAAGCAAGCAATCTGATACAGGTTATATATGTACAATCACATTAAACATTTCTGTATTAGTCATGTTATGAGAGAAGAATCAGAGCAAAAAAGGAAAAAACTCAAAAAAGAAAAACAACAACAAAACAATAGAAATAGTATGGTTTGATATGCATCTTGATTCCACAATTCTTTTTTTTTTTTCCTGGATTTGGAGAGCATTTTCCATCATGAGTCTTTGAAACTATCTTGGACTGAGAAGAATCAAGTCTATCACAGTTGATCAACACATAATGTTGTTGATACTGTGTACAGTGTTCTCCTGGTTCTGCTCATCTCACTCATCATCAGTTCATGCAAGTCTTGCTAGGTGTCTCTGAAATCTGCCTGTTCATCGTTTCTTACAGCACAATAGTATTCCATTCATATACCTCAACTTGTTCAGCCATTCCCCAGTTGATGGGAAACCCCTCAATTTCAATTCCTTGCCACCACAAAAAGAGCAGCTATAAATATTTTTGTACATGTGGGTCCTTTTCCCTTTTTTATGATCTCTTTGGGAAAAAGACCTAATAGTGGTATTGCTAGGTCAAAGGGTATGCTCAACTTTATAGCCCTTTGCTAGCCCACTGATTTTCAGTTAATATAGTATTTTATTATTTTCTAGTTACATGCAGAGATAGTTTTCAACATTTGTTTTTATAAGATTTCTAGTTTCAAATCTTTTTCCCTCCCTCCCCCTTCCCAAGATAGCAAACAATCTGATATAGGTTATATATGTACAATTACATTAAACATATTTCTGCATGAGCCCATTGCTTTTCAAGTAACAACTGCTTAACATATAGTTATTGAATGAATGAAGCGCATCCAATTATTGTTTTAGATGTTGGGGGAAATAGGAAGGATATCACAATATCACTGTGAGCAAATTTTTACCAAAAACATAACTATGTTCCTGGCAATGAGAATAAAGAAAGAACAATACAGGCTCTTGAGAAGCATACAATCTATTTGGATATACAGAGTGTACACATTAAGAGAGAAATAGCATAGAGTTAGTGCCATATAAAAGGCATGGACAGTAACCACTTCAGCAGATTGGCAGAGGGGAATGATCACCAAGGAGGTGCCATAATTGAGAAAAATCTTTGTAAAGGAGCAGAAATTGAACTGAGCCTTAAAGGAAGGAGACAGGGTTTTATCCATGGTTAGAGTGGAAACTGTATAAGCAAAAGCCTGGGAGGCAAGAGGCGACAGTGCATTAGTTAGACTGAAATGGGATAGTAGGAGATAGGTAGGGACCAGATTGTGAAGGACATAATAAATGTTGTATGCTTTGAACTACAGTGGAGAGCCATTGATAGTTTTTCTTTTGAGTAGTAGCCTGTAATGCTTAAGATATTAGAAAGATTAGTCTGTTATATAAGAAGGTAAAGAGACTGAAGTTAGAGGGACCACATAGGAAATTTTTGTAATAGTCCAGCCAAGAGAAGATGAGGGCTTGGACTAAGATGTTGCCTTAGGGTTTTGTTTGTTTGTTTGTTTTTGGGGGGTTTTTTGGTGAGGCAATCGGGGTTAAGTGACTTGGTCAGGGTCACACAGTGTTAAAGGCCTGATTTGAACTCAGGTCCTCCTGAATCCAGGGCCAGTGCTCTATCCACTGTGCCAGCTAGCTGCCCTGCCTTAGCATTTTTTATAGTTATAATAGCCATATTTTCTACTTTTATCATAATGGATATATCTGATGGTCAAAATTAACTTGACTTAGAAAAGGGATAGAAATATTTGTCTCCTCCCGGAAGGGATCCATTGTCACTTCTTTCTTAGTGAATAGAATAATCTGTCAAGAAATTTTAGTGATTTTCAGAGAAGAAAGGCCAGCTAGCATGTCCATCATCTGTTAGATCAGAACAGGAAGAAATTTAAGAACATAGAATGGTTGAAGGATGAGAATGAAAGGCTGGCTGTTGTATGTCCACAGTAATCCTGATATGTTGCACTGGCATAGACCCTGAAAGGAGAATTCATGGATAGGTTTCAATCTTATCACTTCATTTTATTACTGTGATCACACGATTCTTCTCTGTTCATTGAAGCCCAGCCTGACCTTTAAAGCTAAGTTGGTCTTAAAGAAATTTCCCCAGTTTAGCCCAGCCCACAGTGAGATTGCTTCTTCATTTGACTTTCAGAACCTGCATTATTTGTCAGACTTTTGATATATTTCATATGCCACCAGCTATTATTATTGATCTTTTTTTAATCTTTTCATCCTTCAGGCCTTGGAGAGAGCAATAGGCCTAGAATCAGGAAGATCTGAGTTTAGATCTGGCCTCAAGATACTTACAAGCCATGTAACCCTGGTCAAGTTACTTAACCTCTGTTGGTCTCAGTTTACTTAACTGTAAAATAGGGGTAATTATAACACTTAACCTTCCATGGTTGTAAGCATAAAATGAAATAATGTTTGTAAAGCACTAGGTAAATACTAGCAATTATTATGTCCAATTAAAGTATAAATTTGCTCAGTGCAGGCATTGTACATTATTCTTTGTGTCCTCAGCATTCTTCACAGTACCTTATACTTAATGCAGGCACTCAGTAAGCATTGTTGTTGTTGAAGGCAGGGAACTTCCTAGGTTGAGAGTTATTTCCTTGGAAATTTGTGTCTTTGTGAAGGAGTTATTTCCCAAAGAGCTCTTAATTGAATTCAGTTTCAATCACACAGGACCTCAGAGTTAGAAGGGACCTCAGGTGCTCTCTAGTCCACAATACGTTTGAATAAAATTTTATTTTCTACAATGTTTTCTAACTACTGGTCATCCAGCCTCTGGCAGAAAACTTCCATCTAAGAGAAGTCCTACTATGGCCTTATGAAGCAACCGACAAAATTCCATTTGGGGGCAGCTTTAATTTGGGGGAAGTTTTTCCTTATATTATCCCTAAATCTGCTGCTCTACCCATTGCTTCTATATCTGTTCCCTGTGTCCAAATGGAACTAACTAGTCCTATCCTTCTTCTATATCACAATCCTTTAAGGACTTGGAAAATGGTTTCATATTCTCCTTAGTTTCTTTTCCTAGTTAAATATCTCTAGTTCCTAAAAGACATCATGTAACATAACTTAGTTTCAGTTTCCTTGTCTATAATTGGGGTAACAGTACTTACAAGGACTACTTCTAAGGGTTATGAAGAAAATGCTTGTTTGTATATACAGCTATGGAATAGTTTCCAGTCCTCTTGTCTTCCTTATAACTATTTCAGTTTGTCTGTGTAGTTCTAAAATTGGTGCCCAGAATTGTGCAGAAGTTCTCTTACTGGGGGGGTATAGTATAGGAAAACAGTGGCCTTTCTCATTTTGAACAACGTGCACCTATTAAATATGTTACCATGATTGCTTTAGTGCCTTTGGCTGCCACATGTTATTCTCACCTTATATTGAACTTGCACTTCATCAAAAACCCTAAACATTTTTCTGTCTAGCCGTGTGTGCCCTATCTTGGACTTGTGAAGTTGATTGTTTGAACTCAACATGGGACTTTACGTTTGTCTCTATAAATTCAGTTTTATTTGATTCAGACCATTGTTCTAGCCTGGCAAGCCTACTACAGTTTTCAAGACTGGAACAAGTTTTTTCCTTCAGTTTGAAACTCTCAAGGTCCTTGGCCACAGATTGGTTGACTATGACATATGAGAATCAGTTGAAGGAACCAGAGTTGTTTTGGCTTGGAAAAGAGAAAACTTAGGGAGCATAAGAGCAGTCCTCAATGGGCTGTTGTATGGTAGAGGAATTAAAAGGAGAAAGCATGGCTAAAACATTCATCTGACTGTAATCTCAGTATGGGTCAGCAGTGCTTATATATATATATATATATATATATATATATATATATATATATATATTGTGTGTGTGTGTGTGATTTTAGACTGCATTAAAAGACTGTACTGGACATGACTAGGAAAGATGGTGGCTTTGATATACTCTGTCCTGCCCAGATCACATCTGAGATACTACATGCAGTTATGGGTTCTATATTTTAGAAAGGATAATGATAAGTGAAGAGCGTCAAGGATGGTGAAGAGTCTAAACATCATGCCACATGTAAGTTGAGGAGATGAGAGCTATCTTCAAATTTTTTAAGAACATCATTGGAAGAAAACTTAGGCTTGTTCCACTTGAGCCTAGAATTGGATCAACAAATGAAAGCTACAAAATAGCAAACTTGGGCTTGATATAAGGAAAAGCTTTTTAACAATTAGTGCTATCAAAAAAAAATTTTTTTTAAAGGGGGGGGGGCACAGTGGATAAAGCACTGGCCCTGGATTCAGGAGGACTTGAGTTCAAATCTGGCCTCAGACACTTGACACTAGCTGTGTGACCCTGGGCAAGTTACTCAACCCCCCCCCCCCAAAAAAAAACACCAAACACCCAATTAGTGCTATCCAAAAGTGTAATGGGCTGGCTGGGGAAGAAATTGGCTTTTTGTTCTTTGGAGTCTTCCAGAAAGAGACTGGATGACTACTTGTCGGTAATATTGTCATGACAATTCTTGTTTAGGTACAAGTTGGACTCTGGCCTCTGTGTTCCATTCTAAAGCCTAGATTCTCAGGAATCTTCGAAGCATCTTAGTAACAATTTAGGCCAGTTTTTTGTTTGTTTGTTTGTTTTTTTCATCCATTACTCTATGACCATGATTTCCAAATTGCATGATATTAAAAAAAATTAGCCTCTAATTACTTAATAAATAAAATTATCGGGGGTGGGCAGCTAGGTGGCACAGTGGGTAGAGCACCCGCCCTGGAGTCAGGAGGACCTGAGTTCAAATCTGACCTCAGACACTTGACACTTACTAGCTGTGTGACCCTGGGCAAGTCACTTAATCCCAATTGCCTCACCAAAACAAAGCAAACCCAAAACCATCAGGCATTTATTTTGGCTTATGGGGATTGTGAAAAAATTACATTAAAAGCTCCATGACCTGAGAAAGTCTGGGAACCGCTACTCTAGAAGGGAGTTCACTGAAGTTGATATTTGGATTCAACCTAAGGATAGATAGCTAGTTGCTTTCTCATTTATCTTGGAATGGTTTGGGATAATTTTATATTGAAATTTGTTTCATACTTTTTTCCCCAGAAAAACTTTTCCTGTATTTCCACACTCCTCACTTCCCATTGCTCTACCCCCTCTTAGAAACAGTGTAGTACTTGATAATATAATGTCATCATGGCTATGCGGTTTTTGAAAATCAAACAAAACTAAAACTATCAGTAAAGCATTATCTTTTATTGTTCTTGTCATGCCCTCGCTCAGATCCAAGATGTACTTTTAAAAATGTCTTAAGTACTTAGTTATGTGTAAATTTATCTGTAGATTTCTTAGTAAAAATTTTTTCTTTCCTAATTGCAGCGTTTGTGTTCAGGATCCACTACGTCATTGCTGCATGACCTTGGGTAAGTGACTCTTTGTGAGCCTTCAATTTTGCATTTATAAAATGGGAACAAAAATATTACTTTCAGAGTTGTCCTGAGGATTGAATGAAACAATATGTTAAAATTGTTTTAAAACTAGGAATGTCAAGGATCATTATCATAACATAGAATGTTCATTTTCCTTAATAGTTTGTTTTGGTTTTGCCATTTAGACTTCTCTTTACTTGGAGTGTAGTATAGGTAGTAGAAAGGATTTGGGCGTTGGTCATAGAGGTTTTTGTTCAGTCGTTTTTTTCAGTCATGTCCCTCTCTTTGTGACCCCATTGGGAGTTTTCTTGGCAAAGATACCGGAGTGGTTTGCCATTTCCTTCTCCATGGTAGTAGAGGAACAGGGTTCAAAACTTGCTTACTTCATGTATGACTTGGTAAAAGTCAATTTATTTATCTATGTCTTGGGTTTTTATTGGAGTAGATGATGAGATCTTAAGCTTGTTTCTAACTCTGAATCCTATGAATCCTCTCTGGATTTACAATGGATGTCCTCTTTTTTTTTTTTTTTTTAATTAATGGGAGTTAGGTCCTTCTGACCACATCTGATTAATGTAATTGCCATTTAAATTTGCAAAACTAGGATAGGCTGTATTTTATGGGAATTTCTTTAACATCTATTTTGACATATTTATTTACCATAAAGTCAGATTAGCTATTTCCTTTATGTATTTTTGTTTCTTTGGAATGAGGAAATGTACTATTGACTCATAAAATTTCAAAAGGCTTACCCTTATTTCAAAACTTGGAGTACAGAGAACTTTTAATATCCAATACATTTTGAAAAAAAATATTGGTGTGTTGTATATTCAAGAATCATGATGGGAAGTATAAATTACTTCAAAGAAAATCCTGGAATAGGCATGATGAAAATTCTTTGTAAAGATTAAGGAAACACTGAAAAATTACAAATAGGAGAATATTTTCCTTTTTTCTTTGGAGAGTTCTTACCTCTTCAATGAATCAATCAGTAGCTTAGGTTCTTAAAGAATTTTTTATGGTATAATAAATTGTTATAAAATGTTATAAATTAACATTTATAACACAAAAAATAAGCCATTTCCTAACCTTGTCCTCTTTACTTACAGAGGTCATAAAAATTGTTAATGCAAATGAAGTTGCCTTCTGTTGTGTGATGCTAATAGGAAACGGATCATTGCAGTTTATGGGGTACTTACCCATTTTGGTTCATGATTAATGGTTGACTTCAAATGACATTCCCTCACCGATTTCCTACTATTTATCACCTAAAAGAATAGAGCCCAAACATGAAGTTGATTTTGAAGTTGTCAGACTTTCACTGTGGTGTAAATTCACCACAAGCCAATGATTTAATCGATTTAGGAAGGAACAGTATATAAACAGGAGGATTCACGAACTATTTATGCCGTTTTCTCTGGAAAAACAAAAACATTTTTTTAAAAAAAGCATCTTGGTTGTCTCTACTCTGTTCTGGTCTTTGTTTTGCTCCTTCCCCTCCCCACTGATAACCAATCCTGGGTTCCAGGAACTCTTCACATTGCATTTGTGCAGTTAGCCATGTTGCTATGTTAAATTTTTATACAAAATTGAAAAACCGATACAGTATTTTAAATTTGTTTTAAAGGTTTTTCAAGCATGTAAGGCATTTCCCAAAACTATTATTGTAGCTTTTTCTTTTGTTGTTACTGTGTTCTTCCTGTTATTCTGACAATGCTCAGTCTGCCCTTCTTCCATCTACTCTCTTCCTCCCACCCCCATTCCCTAGGGGTTAAAAAAAGACTTCTCTGGCCTTAAAACAAGCTTTCATTGTCCTATAATTAAGCTTCTGGTTCTCTTCAGATTATTCTTTAGCTTATTTTTAGGCAGGCTTTCCTGGATCTCCGTAGGCTTGGTAGAGAAGCCCAGTCATGCCTAAGTGTATGCCTAAAGGCGATTCCAGACTTCTGTATCCTGTTGCCCAATTACATGGCTTGGCTCATGCATGGTTGGAATTACAGTTTCATGTTCAGAAATTGTTTAGTTTAGTTCATGTACCGCCCGTCATATTGCTATAACTATCACAATGTTTAGAGCTAGCTAACTTGGCACTTCGGAATGATAATTTAAATTTTGTTTTACTAGTCAATCATTATCCTTGAAATTATATAGTGTGTACATGAACTGATGCTGAGTGAGATGAGCAGAACCAGGAGAATATTGTACACAATATCAACAACATTGTGTATTGATCAGCTGTGATAGACTTGACTCTTCTCAGCAATACAATGGTCCAAGATAGTTCCAAAGGATTCATGATGGAAAATGCTCTCCAAATCCAGAAAAAAAGAACTGTGGTATCTAGATGCAGATTGAACCATACTATTTCTATTTTTTTTTGTTTTTTGTTTTTTGATGTTTTTTCCTTTTTGCTCTGATTCTTCTTGCACAGCATGACTAATGCAGAAATATGTTTAATATGATTTTCCATATCCAACCTATATCAGATTGCTTGCTGTCTTGGGGAGGGAGGGAGAAAAATTTGAAGCCTCAATCTTATAAAAACAAATGTTGAAAACTATCTCTACTTGTAGGGGGCAGCTAGGTGGTGCAGTGGATAGAGCACCGGCCCTGGAGTCAGGAGTACCTGGGTTCAAATCCGGCCTCAGACACTTAACACTTACTAGCTGTGTGACCCTGGGCAAGTCACTTAACCCCCATTGCCCCACAAGAAAAAAAAAAGAAAGAAAGAAAAAAAAGAAAACTATCTCTACTTGTAACTGGAAAATAATAAAATACTTTTGTGGAAAAAATTATATAGTGTTTATATAGTTTTGTGTATTAATTTGTTTTATTCTGTATTAATGTAGTTTAGGGAAAACTTACCTGTGTCTGATTTTAGGGTGATGCTGACAACTACATGGTCCCTTCTTTGATTTCTTTGTAGAACTGAGCATTAGGAATCCCATGCTTGAGTTTAAGCACTGTTAGCCTTGGGGGGAACGTGATAGAAACAAGTTTTTTGACTAGGAAATACAGTATAAAACAAATCATCTCCTGGATAAACTTTTTTGGCCCAGATTCCTAACAGAGTCAGCATATTTGTTGGAAATGTTTTCAACTAACTTACTCATACACGATGTAGTATGAAAGTATTTGGACCTGTCTCAGACTAGAGATTTCAAACTTCTTGAGGATATAGGATTTCTGGAACACCAAACCCTGGTGTTATGTGGATGTGGTAGAACACAAAACATATTTTAAAAAAACCAAACTGCCCAAGAAGAGCATGTTTTTTCAATGACCACTAGGAATACCTTCTAGAACACAGTTCAGTTACCATGACCTCAGACAAATCTTCATGAGTCCTTTAAGCTTGACTGTGGAATCTGACTATAAAGAGAGACACATTTGTTCTAACTGTGATAAGGAGTCATCTATCTTGGCTCAGTTCAAAGTAGTTAATGTTCTCTTTAAAGATTGATTATTGAACTCTGTTATACTACAGAGTTGTTTCACATCTATCCAGGTTTCAGTTTTTAGTCTTTTCCTGAGAGTACAGTATTGGGGGCTAGAGAGGGGACTGAAGGGATGGAGGAGGGTGGTGAGGAGGTAGGAGAGAGATAAAGGGAGGAAGCAAGTGGCAGAGGAGACTTGAAAGCACAAATGTCTGGATGGATATCAACTTTGGACAACATTTGCCCTTCCTTCATTCTGTGGTGTGTAAGTGTTCATCCTTTCAAGTTAGCCTTCTACTTTCTCCCTCCCTTTTCCTTTTTCTCCCTTCCTCCATGTGTGAGTGTAGATAGGTGGAAACAAAGAGAGGAAGACAGAGATGTGAACACACAGATAATTGTTACTAAGGTAACAGAAGAAGAAGTACTACACTATTATAATTAAATATCTCAAGTCAATTAAATAATTAATATTTGAAATTTGTGCAAATCCATTCTAAGGGCTGCCATTAGGTGGGGTGGGGTGGGTGTGGGGAAGCATGTTTTCTTTCTCATCTCATCTCACTTCCTTTATAACAAATTTTTAGGGCTATGGTTTTAGAAACATATCATTTGTCACTTTAAAGGGCTTTAGTTGTTATCTTAATTCTGCTACAGAAGATGCCCTCTCTTAGACCTAGTGTGTTCCTGGAGACCTGGTCTTAAGATAGATTTCTCTAAGGTAAAATTTAGACAACTTACCTGTGTGATGGTTTTTGTTGTATCTGAGTCAAAGGTTTAGAGAAAAAAAAATGTAGGTCTTAATCAGGTAAAAAATTGGGGCTAACTATACAGGAAATGATTATTCTTTGGCAGGAATCTGGAAGAGCAATAGTAACATCTAGTTTTTTTTAAAAAATACTTTAAAAATGTACAGTAGCATGGAAATAATTTGAAGCAAATTCTTGGAAAGTGAAGTATTATGTGCAAATGTATTTTGTTTCTGACTCGTAATTGGTTTTGAAATTCTCGCTGTAGACAAGGATGCTGCTAATGATTTTCTCTCATCGCTGACTGATTCTGAGGTGTGATGTTAGTTTTACTCAGTAGGTTGTTACTTTGCTTCTTTTGCACTTCAAAAAGATCTAAGGTTACTGATTATGACTTTGCTACTTCCTGCCCTGTTGTACTTAAAAAGGGGTTTATAGATTTTAAACCTTACTGTAAAGAACTTAACCTGGTGTATATTCTTAAGTTTTGCACATCCCTTAAGTTTTCAGTTTTCACCTTTTATTTTAAAATATTTATTTGGATAACACACAAGGCACTATTTATTGGAAGCCCAAAGTTCTCTTGAGCACTGAAATGCTTCATCCTCTATCTCCCTCCTCTTTCATGAAGAATTGGTATGGCCAGAGTGACAACCCACCATCTGAGCCTAGGTTAGGGACCTACTACATGAGAAACTGTTTCTATTTTAGAGGCAAGTCTCTCCACCCCAACTAAAAAGGATTCCCCAAATGCACACCCACTTTTAGCCAGCTGTCCTTATTTCTTTTGAAGTAACAGTATAGTTTTGCTTTCCTCCCCCTTCCCCCACCCCTCCCCATGCTATCATGCCTCCTTTTTTCTCAGTTATCTTTGAATGAATTGGTTATTCAGGTTTGAACTTGCAGACCTGGTTCATCTGGTGCTGAATCGGTAAACATTGTTGAATTAGTCTGTTTTTTTAGGGTTGGTTTTTGGTTTTTTGTTTTTTTGGAACAGTCCTCACATTATTTCCCCAGTGATGGCTGTATAATGTTCTGCTCTGAGGTATTGTTAATTATATTCATTTTGATTGGAGAAAAGGATTGAGAGAATTAAGTAAACTCATCAAAGGGGAAGGGGGTATTTGAATATTCTATCTTGTGATTAAAGGGCAGCTGTGCATCATCATCAAGATATCCAGCGTCTTGTGTGTGTGTGTGTGTGTGTGTGTGTGTTTGTGAGACCATGTCCTACTTAAATTAAAGACCCAGTGTCCCTTGGACTTTTTACATTTTGCAGAACCGTTGAGTGCTTTGTATTTGGAAACAAAGATGACTGTCTGCTGGAATAAAATTTAGGTACATGAAGAAAATAAACTGCCCAATCAGTTGAACGTGAATTAAGATTCTAACTCAGTGATTAAGTTGAGAACATTCCCTTCAATACTCCAAAGTAATTAAATGGTCCAAAGGCAGGGGAATGGGGCATCCTCTTCTGGTTGTTCTATTAAATTGCTACATGAAAGAGAAAATTGATAGTAATAGTACAGTTGGCCTTTCCTCTTGAGTATATCTGCATATAAAATGGCCATCATCCATCATCTCTGCATATCGACTTTTATTTGTAACTTGGTGTGAGGGGGTATATACTTGAATAACATGGTACAAAATGTACTTCTTCCAGATAAGCGTCTGAAATTGTGGTAAGGACTCATTATGATGAGAACAACTTGCACTGAACAAATT
The DNA here is from genome assembly GCF_019393635.1 of Dromiciops gliroides. NCBI lineage: Eukaryota > Metazoa > Chordata > Mammalia > Microbiotheria > Microbiotheriidae > Dromiciops > Dromiciops gliroides. Next base: position 235,413,459 of record NC_057861.1, read on the forward strand.
GCAAGCCATGTAAACGTCTTTCTTAAGGACGAAAAAAGCCAGAAAACTGCAGCCTATGTCCAGTGAATCAGTCATAGTTTGACTTGAATATGTATATATTTTAATACTTACGTGATTTTAAAGTAAATAATAAATATTTGTTGGTTGATTTGACTTAAGTTATAAGCAAATCCCCTTTCCCAATTACTTAGAGTAAATTGAACTTTTAAAAGATACTGACAACTTAGAATAGCTCTTCAAGATTAACTGTTGTTAGGATAGTTTTTTACATAGTTGTTTGCCTTAGGAGACAGCTCTTAGTTGGGGAGGTTCTTGTGGTCTAGTGGTCTTAAGATCGGGATTTTGGTTCTGGCTCAGCCACCTATTAGTTGCAGGACCTAGAGCAAGTCATTCTGTCTTTCTAAGCCTCAGTTTCCTTATCTGTAAAATGGGATAGTAATACTTCTATGCCTACCACATGGGGTTGCTATGAGGGGAAGAACTTCAGATGCCATAAATGTCTTTTATTAGTAGTTTTAAGATGTCTTCCCAATGATTCTAATGGACAACTATGTAGCCAATGCCTCTTCATCGTAATTGGTTACTATGGAAAATTTTTTGATTAGTTTCATGCTTTCAGGAAAAGAGTAGATAGCAAGGAGAAAGGAACTCCGGAGTGAAACAATTATTTCTTTTTCATGCAGAATAACCCAAGGGAAGGAGTGAGTCCTAGATCCATGTGTCTGACCACAGAAATCAAAGGTGATAAAAAGTTATTTTTCCCTCTTCCAGTTTCATCTCAAGACTCTTGTTACCCTTAGCCTTGTTCTTCTTAGTGTTGTATTATATTGTCTTCAGTAACTTAATACATGTAATTATTCTTAATTTTCTACTTTATTAGGAAACATTGAACAGACTTCAAAGTGAGGATCTTCTTCCCCATTTCATGTCCCCCCTCCCAATATGCTGCATAAATTTCTTAAGTCTCAGCATTCCTCTGTATTCCACTTATTCTGCAGTAGATGTAGATGCTTGGTATTCTACTTCCTACTGTATATATGGACTGCCAGACAAATCCCCAAGTCCCCAAATTTGCCATTTCTTCATACTGGTATGTGGTATATGTACAGATACATTCATTGTAGATAACCCATTCCTTCATTCTTTTCATTCCTTTTCTCTAGGTTAAAATAATAAGAAACATTTATAAACATTTGCCTCCAATCAGAGACTTTCATGGAATTCCAGATGGATGAAATTGGAAATACTTTAGGTATCATCCAGTCAACATCCATGTTTTGCAAATTTGGAAACCGAGGACCAGAGAAGTTATAAAGTTACTGGCAGGGGCAGCTAGGTGACACAGTGGATAAAGCATTGGCCTTGGATTCAGGAGGACCTGATTTCAAATCCAGCCTCAGACACTTGACACTTACTAGTTGTGTGACCCTGGGCAAGTCACTTAACCCTCATTGCCCAGCAAAAAAAAAAAAAATTAATTAATTGGGGGAAAAAAGTTACTGGCAGAACCATGGGGACTGGAACCCACCATGCATCAGTGTAGCATTTATCAATCACTTTATATGGCAACTTATACATATATATATATATATAATTAATATGCACATATTAGTACATGCATACTATTATAAACTATTCTACATGTATTATCTCATTTGATTTTTATAACAACTTTGGGAAGTATTATTATATCTTTTTGTGTGTGTGTGTGTGAGGCAATTGGGGTTAAGTGACTTGCCCAGGGTCACACAGCTAGTAAGTGTTAAGTGTCTGAGGCCGGATTTGAACTCAGGTCCTCCTGATTCCAGGGCTGGTGCTCTATCCACTGCGCCACCTAGCTGCCCCATATCCTTTTTATAGGTAAGGAAACGGAGTCTCAGGTTATTGGATTTGCCCAAAGTCCCACAGACAGTAAATGACAGAGAATTGATTTGCATCCAACTCTTCTGATTCCAAATCCAGGGCTTCTTATACTAAACTAGACTATAGTTACATTTTTCCTCAGAACTGTGACTAGTTTGCTGTGGCTTGGTTAAAGAAGAAATAAAAATCACACAACTGTCAGTTCTGTTTTATAAGGCAGTAGAATTTCTCCTCCATTATCCATTTTAAAAAATTAAATATCACTTTATAGGAAGTGAATAATCAAGTCAAGGTATCTAAAATGAATCTCAAACATACTGTTCATTTCTTACCTTTTCATCAGGAATGCTTGGAAATCTTCTATTTCATTGAGAATAACTTTTTTCCAGAACTGATATTGAACAGACTGAAGAGTGCTATTTTTCACCTTCTTTCATTTTTGTCTTTTAATCAAGTTTTCTTGTATAAAACAACAAATATGGTGATGTTTTACATAATCATACATGTATGACCCGTATCTGATTGTTTGCGTTCTCAGGGAGGACAGGGAGGGAAAGAGGGATAAAAATTGGAACCCAAAACTATAAATAAAAGTGTTTATTAAAAAAATTCTTTTTTTCAATTGGGAGATTATACTTACTTTTGTGCCAAGTAAGTTATTCTTGGTTGTAAGCCTTAGTCTTTTATTTTTTATGTCCCTGGGTCTCTCCTGTCCTTTACCATTGTAGGTACTAATTTTTGTGTGCTTCTGAGTGTGATTCTGTGGTACTTGAACTCTTTCTTTCTGGGTGCACACGGTATTTTTTTTCCCCATGAAGCTGAAATCTCTGGGTTTTTGTCTGTGAAGTTTTTGGGAGTTTTATTTGTGGGTTTCTTTCAGGAGATGATCAGTGGATTATTTCTTTTTTCACTTTGTCCTTTGGGTCTAACTTTCAAGGATTTCTTTATTTGGTAAAGGTTTTATAACTGACCTACTAAGTTGTTTGTCCTCCTTTCTCCTTCCTCTAGAACTCATTTACTTTATAGTATCCTTTAACATTTTTTTTGGTTTTATTTCTTCCAAGAATGATTTTAAACAAGACCAGACATATCTTTATCTGAGGCTATGTCCATAGTGGCTGTGGAATTACCTTCTTCCTCTAGAAAGACATCCTGGATGTTCTTGGATCTATAACATTTCTTTATCACTGTGACTTCAGTTTATTCATGTTTCCATCTTTATGAATTAGAACTTTTTATCAGGGCCTAACTTTGCTCCTCCAGGCTTGGATGGGGTGGGAGACCCCTCTTTGGTCCTGCTGTATTTTCTTGGGGCTTCTGCCACTGACCCTCCTTTCCACTGGTATATGCTATGCACAAGGACTGCTAGGCTGCAGGCTCGTCCTTCCCTTTTAGGTATAGAGTGCTTATCCTTCAAGGTTATCTGAAGTGGCTCATGATTGATTGTTACAAACAATGAGAGCCTTTAGGTAGTGCAGACTGGCTACTGACCTCTCAGTGGGAACTTCTGCTTTGATAGCTGCCAACTCCTGTCTGTGTGTCTCATCAGAACCCAGAGATGCACAGATGTTAACCACCCTGGGGCCTCCTTCCTAGTGCACTTCATCTTCTATTCCCTGCTGGGGTATACTTGACCACCCTGGGGCTTCCTGGCTGGAACACTCTGAGATTGTTGGACCTGGAAGGCTTCTCAAAACTGCATTTGTTTGATTTAGGCTCCTCCTAGCTGGGCCCCTCTCCCCACTTAACAGCAAGCCTTTTGCTGATCTAGGCTAGATGAAGGTTCTTACTTGAGTTGCTGGCTTTTATTTCCTAATCCTTATTTGTTCTGGCTCTCTTTTGTTTTATCTTTTCTGGAGGACATGCATAGGAATTGGACTGATCTGCTTTTATTCATTCAGTCATCTGGAAATTCCCAGCCCAAAGTATTCTGCTCCCTTAACCTCATTCCCAGCATCTGATGAGTGGCCTGCCTGAGCTTGACAAGGAGGCAGAGAGGCTTTATCACCAGTTTAGATGGCCCTGTTGCCTTATACCTCAATCTCTCTATTTATATCTCTTTTCCAGTGATTCCTTGTGATTCCTGGTACTTTAACTATGTCCTAAATATATAACAGACCCAGATTCACCTCCTTGGTTTCCCCTGGAAGTGCATCTTTTTTGATAATCAGTAATACCTCCAGGGCAGGATGTTGTCATTAATATATAGAAAGCATTTTATGAAGTATCTACCACATATTCTTTGCTAAGTTAAAAGCTGAACAAATAGATCTCATACTGTAATTTAAACTATATTTCAGTAATTTATAGATGTTATTGTATTATTTTTTTTAAAAGCAGGCACATCATGGATTATATGTTTTGAGTGTAGTAAATATCAGCAGCCTGCCCCTCCCTCTTTCTCTCTCTCTCTTTCTCTCTCTCTCTCTCTCTCTCTCTCTCTCTCTCTCTCTCTCTCTCTCTCTCCCCCCTCCCCCACTTAGCTATCTGATTCATTTTGGGGAAATGTGGAGCTTCTTGAAGTCTTTGCAAGTCTGTCTATCCCATTATCAGCATATCACTATCAATCAGCCAGCATGCCTTAAGCATCTACCATTTGCTCCATTCAGAGGACACAAGACAACAATGAAACAGCCCTTGACCTCAAAGTACTTACATTTTATCTTTGCTGTTTTCTGTTCTCCATATCTCCTGTGCTCAGCATCCTCCCCTGCTTCTCTCTTCATTTGGTCATTTCCTGACCCTTCCTCTCTCCTGGCTCATCATGTCTCAAACCAGGGCCTCCTTGTAAGCACTGACCCACATCTACTGCATGGCACGAAACTCCCCAAACTACCTTTATATAAGGTGTAGCCCCACGAGTCCCTATTTAATTTTTCCACAATTCCCAAATGATTCCTTGACTTAGAGGATCTCAGTCATAGCTTTTTTTTTTTTTTTTTTTGGCAGGGCAATGAGGGTTAAGTGACTTGCCCAGGGTTACACAGCTAGTATCAGGTGTCTGAGGCTGGATTTGAACTCAGGTCCTCCTGAATCCAGGGCTGGTGCTTTATCTACTGCACTACTTAGCTGCCCTTCAGTCATAGCTTTTAAAACCATGAAAACAGTCAGGATTTGATCTGATGGAGCACAATGCACTGAAGCCATTATTAATTAAGTCAACAGTCTGCCATCAGACTAGTCCTCCTCGCACATTTCTCTGAAGTGTAGTTTCCTCTCAGGTCTTTGGAAGTGTCTGTGTTTCTCCTTCACATTTTATCTGAGAGGCCATGTTTCATCTCAGGCAGATTTTATCAGTGTTCGTTATGCAAGTATTCTCTTTCTCTTCCTTTCAGCAACCAAAATGTTCACATATGTATGTATAAAAGGGGCAATACCTAACACAAGATACTTTAGGGAAGGTGGGCACAGGCAGTAGGGAAGAAGAGGAAGATGATGTCTGTGTTGAATCTTGAAGGAAGTAAGGGGTTTTCTAAGACATAGCTGAGAGAGAACATTCCAGGCATGTGGACAATCAATGAGCAGCACAGAGATAGGAAGGAGATCATCAAATATTGTATATGAAGAACAGCGAGTAGATCAGTGTGACTGGACTTTAGAGTATATGGAGGGGAGTTTTTTCTTTTTTTTTTGGTGGGGCAGTGGGGGTTAAGTGACTTGCCCAAGGTCACGTAGCTAGTAAGTGTCAAGTGTCTGAGGCCGGATTTGAACTCAGGAACTCCTGAATCCAAGGCCGGTGCTTTATCCACTATGCCACCTAGCAGCCCCCAAGGGGAGTATTTTTAAAAATTAATTTGGTTTAATTTTTTTAACTTAAAATTTCAGATTTGAATTCTTTCCCCTCCTCCATCCACTGAGAAAGCAAGAAATACAATACCCATTATATATATGAAGTTATGCAAAACATTTCCACATTAGCCATGTTGAGAAAGGAGAGGGGAGGAGCAAGAAAAATAAGTGAAAGAAAATATGCTTTGATCTGCACTCAGAATCTTATCAATTCTCTCTCTGGAGATGGATAGCACTTCTCATCATGGAATCCTTTGGAACTGTTGTGGATCATTGACTGTATTGATCAGAATAGCTATGTCTTTCTTTCACAGTTGATCATCTTTTCAACATTGCTGGTAATGTGTACAATGTTCTCCTGGTTTTGCTCACTTCACTTTGCATCAACTCATATGACTTCCCATGTTTTTCTGAAACCACCCCCTTTGTTATTTTTTACCGCACAGTAGCATTCCATCATAATTATATACCACAACTAGTTCAGCCATTCCCCAGTTGATGGATATACTCTCAGTTTCCAGTTCTTTCCTACCACAAAAAAGCTGCCATAAATATTTTTGCACATTATAGATACTTTTCCTTTTTCTTTGATCTCCTTGGGGTACAGAACTAGTTTTGTTTTGTTTTATTTTTTTGTGGGGCAATGAGGGTTAAGTGACTTGCCCAGGGTCACATAGCTAGTAAGTGTCAAGTGTCTGAGGTCAGATTTGAACTCAGGTCCTCCTGAATCCAGGGCCGGTGCTTTATCCACTGGGCCACCTAGCTGCCCCCATACAGACCTAGCTTTGATATTGTTGAATCATAGGGTATGCACAGTTTTAGAGCCCTTTGGGTATAGTTCCAAATTGTTCTCCAAAGTGGTTAGACTGGTTCATATCTCTACCAACAGTACATTAGTGTAGCTACTTTTCTACATCCCTTCAGCATTTGTCATTTTCTTCTTCGGTAATGTTATTTTAATCTGATAGGAATTGTTTTAATTTTCACTTCTTTAATTGTTAGTGCTTGAGAACAATTTTTCATATGACTAGTAATAGCTTTGATTTCTTCTGAAAACTATCTATTCATATACATTGGCTATTTGTCAATTGAGGAATGGCTCTTATTTTTATAAATTTGTCTCAGTTCCCTGTATACTTGAGAAATCAGAGAAACTTGCTTTAAATTCCCTTCTCCCCCATTTTCTACTTTCTTTTTTTGTTTTGTTTTTTGGTGGGGCAGTGAGGGTTAAGTGACTTGCTCAAGGTCACACAGCTAGTAAGTGTCAAGTGTCTGGGGCCAGATTTGAACTCAGGTCCTCCTGAATCCAGGGCTGGTGCTTTATCCATTGTGCCACCTAGCTGCCCCCATTTTCTACTTTCCTTCTAATTTTGGCTGCATTGCTTTTGTTTGTGCAAAGCCATTTTAATGTCATGTAATCAAAATTATCCATTTTACTTCCCATGATCCTCTCTATCTCTTGTTTGGTCATTAATGCTTCTCGTATCCATAGATCCAACAAGTAATTTTTTCTGTGCTTCCTTAATTTGCTTATGATAACATCATTTATGTCAAAATCATTAACCCATTTTGAGCTTATCTTGGTCTATGGTTGGTCTATGTCCAATTTCTGTCAGACAGCTTTCTGGTTTTCCCAGCGGTTTTTGTCAGACAATGAGTTCTTGCACCAGTAGCTTGGATCTTTGGGTTTATCAAACACTAGATTACCATGGTCATTTACTTCTATGTATTGTGTACCTGATCTATTCCATTGATCAACCACTCTATTTCTTATCCAGTACCAGATTGTTTTGATGATTACCACTTTGTAACATATTTTGAAATTTGGTAATGCTAGGCTATCTTCCTTCACTTTTTTCATTGATTCCCTTGATAATCTTGACTCTTTTTCCTTTGGCTGAATTTTGTTATTATGTTTTCAGTTCCATAAAACAATTGTTTGTGGTTTGGTATGGCACTGACAAAGTAAAGTAATTTAGGTAGAATTATTATTATTATATTGGCTTGGCCTACTCATTAGTAATTAATAATTTTCCAGTTGTTTAGATCTGTCTTTATCTGAAAAGTGTTTTGTAATTGTGTTCATATAGCTCTTGTATGTGTGTTTGTCTTGGCAGGTAGGCTTCCCAAGTATTTATACTGTCTGCAGTTATTTTAAATGGAATTTCTCTTTCTCAGTGCTTGATTTATTCCTTAATATATAGAAATGCTGATGATTTGTGTGGGTTTATTTAGTATCCTGTTTTTAGTTGACTCTTGAGGGTTCTCTAGGGATACCATCATAGCATCTACAAAAAGTGATAGTTTTGTTTCCTCCTTGGATATACTTATTCTTCTAATTTCTTTTTTGGGGGGTCTTATTTCTATAGATAGCATTTCTACTACAGTATTAAATAGTAGTGATGATAAATGGACACCATTGCTTCACCCCTGATCTTATTGGAAAGGCTTTCTAGTTTATCCCCATTACAGATAATGTTTGCTTTGGGTTTTAGGTAGACTCTTTGTCACTTTAAGAAAAGATCCATTTATTTTTATATTTTCTGGTGTTTTAAATAGAAATGGATGTTATATTTTATCAAAAATTTTTTTTCTGCACTTAAAAGGTCAGTTTCTAAAATATCTTGGAGGCATGTGGTTAGAGGATCATGAGCAATATTGCTTCATACAAGAAGAAGCAGTAGAAGGGAAAACAGATTTAAGAAAGATCGGTTGGGAATCCAGCTAAGCAAAGTAATCCTGAAGGCATTTCAAAATGAAACTGGAAGAATGACAACCAATAGAAAAAAGGTGGAATAGATCTGCAAATATTTTAAAACAACAACAGCAGACTCTTTTCTACCAAGAACAATAGAGCCACTATATTTGTACTCTAACATCACTATCCCAGATGTGCTCATGGAGAAAGTGGAAATGACACAAACGAAAAACAAAATGGAAAAAAAAAACTGCAATAAACCAAGCAAGTATACAGAGAGAAAGTCCATGCTCCTATTAGTGATTGACATTGTGCTGAATGCATCAAGCCCAGGAATACTGAAGAGCCTCCTAAATGAGCTTCATAATTACCCTAGAGAGTTTCACTTCTCTACGCAGGAAGAAAAGGAATGAAGAATGCCTGCTCTGTGAATTGTAATATACAGTTGAATGGATAAACTATACAGCTCATCCATCAAGAGACATATCTTAACCCTATACTGAATAAAGATAATTAGTTGATCCCAAAATTGAGTAGGGGAAGAAGAGTTGGCTGAATTGCTTTCGGGAAATTACAAAATTCTTTTAATGTCCTCAAGCTTCTCTCCCTGACCTTTTTAAAATATCAGTTCTGATATTGTATTATATGACTGTAAGTCATAGAAGAGTACAACCTTCAAAGATTTAAAATTGAAGATCACCCAAGTCAATGGAGTGGCTCATGGTAGATGTGAACAGGCTGTGGTACATTACAAATGAAGAATTACAGAGCAGAAGTAGTACAAAGAATGTCATCAGAGAAATATGTGAATGACAAAGAAGATGGTCTGGTCATGGAGCAAAGGTATAACTCATAGAATAACTAATGGACAGCTCTACTGGTATTATCATGTTAATAAAATAGGGAAGGTCCACACTGCATATAACTGGACCCTTTTGACAAAGTTAGGTGAGAACATGGACAAGAGTTACACAAGATGGGGAGACATGGTTGTTTTTTAATCAGCAACACTGGTAATATCATAATTTTTTTGAAGTATTTGAGTATTTAAGATCACAGATTTATGGGATGTTTTTTAGTATTGAATTTATTACATTGCATTTAGACATATGTCTTTGACTCATATAACTCTAGGATTTTACTTTCTTGTGAATAATCAAAATCATTTGAATGCCACATGATCTTAATATTGTTAGTCATGTTGGGGCTTCCTTATTTGGAATGACCTATACTCTGCACTTCAAATTCTTGATTCTGTAAGTTTCCCATTAATGTAACCTTTGATAACTTGAGCTGATTAGTCAGCAAGGATTTATACTTGCACTTACTATGTGCTGTACCATACTGTGTACCACACTTGATTATGGATTAGTGTGTCTCAATTGGTCCACAGCCTTGTTGACCCTGTTAGCAAAAAGGTTTTTTTCTCTGTTTACATATTATGGATAGAATCTCTTCCTTTAACTTCTGGGAAATGCAATGATTCAATCTTTTTGGCCAGGGCCTTGTCTTGAGCTATTATCAATAACAAATTTAGCCTAGTCAAGAGAAATCTTTGGAGGTCTTCATTGTGAACATTACATACAAGATGATGTCACAACATGTTATCAAAGAAATTCCCAAAATGCAGTTGTTGGGACAGATGGTATGAATATCAGTTTCTACTTCATTCCCTGGTCTTCTTGCCAACCACCTAATGAAGAGGTGGATCTCCTCCTTGACAAGGCTCCATGAGTACTTTTGGTCCCATCTCTTTCTGTCTCTTCTGGGAGTATGACCACAGGGTCATTATTTCTTTTTTTCAGTCCCTTCTTATGTACTTGCCTATAAATGTGTCTCTCTCTACACCTCATCCTTACAAAAACCTTCACATGATCTTGCCCATTCCTTCAAGCTATCCTATATTTCTCCTTCCTTACACAGCCAGACTTCTACAAAGGGTTAGCTATACTCATTCACTCTTTTCCTCACTTCTTGGTATCTTGCATTCTGACTTCTACCCCCATTACTCAGTGGACACTTCTCACTCTAAGATTACCAATTGTTTCTAAAGTGCTAAGTCCAGGACTTTTTCTGAATCCTCGTTCTGTTGGACCTCTCAGCAGCTTTTGACATAGTAGCTTTCTAATTGGTGTACCACCCTCCAGTTTCCCCTCTCTAATCTATTTTCCACTTAGCTGCTAAAATGGTAGCTCTAAACACAGACCACCCTTCCACAGTAAAACTCTCTCCTCCCCTTTCCAGTTCTATTTCATATGACCCCCTTCACACATTCTCTGTTCCGGTCAAGTTGGCTTACTACTTGTTCCTTATATACAACATTCTTTCTCCTGGAATCTTTGGGCCACCAAAGTGCTTGGAATGAACAATTCTTTCTCCCCTGTCTCATGAGGTTATTAACTTAAAGAGCACAGCTCTAGTGCTACTTTCTTTTTCTTTTTTTTTCCCAATTTTTTTTCCAATTTTTTTTTTTTAGTGAGGCAATTGGGGTTAAGTGACTTGCCCAGGGTCACACAGCTAGTAAGTGTTAAATGTCTGAGGTCGGATTTGAACTCAGGTACTCCTGAGTCCAGGGCCAGTGCTCTATCCACTGCACCACCTAGCTTCCCCTTCTAGTGCTACTTTCTAAATGAAGCTTTTCCTGATTAGTGGATAGTGAATTTGCCTGAGATACAGGAAAACCTGATTTCAAGTTCTGCCTATGACATGTACAGACCGTATGTGGTACTCTGGGCCAGTCAGCCTCTCAGTGCCCCCTAGGCAACTCCCTTAAGACCAGAAAGTGCAGAGAAGATGTTGATTTTCATTGGTACAGGAAGTTCTTCTTTGGGACCTTGGTTTGTTTATTTTTTTTAAGTGACTATAGGATCTTAGTAGATGCACAACTTATAGCTTCCTTCCCTGTTGGTTTAGCAGCCAAATATAGAGGGTTTGAGGATTATTGTACCACTTCTTTCTTCTTAGTGAAGATCACTGAGAGTTTGCAATATGTAGGGATTGGGCTGGTGGGGAGGAGAAGCAGGGTGGGGGGGTACAGCTAGGTGACACAGTGGATAAAGCACCAGCCCTGGATTCAGGAGGACCTGAGTTCAAATCCGGCCTTAGACACTTGACCCTGGGCAAGCCACTTAACCCTCATTGCCCTGCAAAAAAATTAAAATAAAATAAAGTTTTATATATGTAGGGATAGGATTGTACAGGAGAGTGATAGTCCCTTCTCATCATCTGTACAGAGCCACACCCATTTCTTGTAACTAGTGCCCTACACCTTTTCTTTTTTCTTCCTTCCTTTTTTTTTGGGGGGGGGGCAGGGCAATGAGGGTTAAGTGACTTGCCCAGAGTCACACAGCTAGTGAGTGTCAAGTGTCTGAGGCCGGATTTGAACTCAGGTCCTCCTGAATCCAGGGCCGATGCTCTATCCACTGTGCCACCTAGCTTCCCCCTACACCTTTTCAATGTACTAAGTGTGTAGCTCACATTAAGTTAGAGAATATCCACAGAAAAACCAGCCTCACTTAGGATAAGAGAGTGGATTTCACGTTGTATGCAGATCATTTGTAGGAACTGGGGATTCTAAGTCAGGAGGAAAAAAAAAGCTCAAAGTGGTCAATATAATAACCACCTTTAAGTAATTGAAACAATGGAAAATGGAAAAGGAATTGGCCCAGGAGGCAGAATTAGTCACAATGGCTAGAAGTTGAAAAGAGCCAACCCCAGGCTTGACATCAGGAAAAACTAACAATTAGGTTAAACAAATTTGGAATGGGCTACTCTGGGAGATAGGCTGAGTTACCATTTTTTAAGTGTGTTGGGAATCTTTTTCTATAAACGTTGGATTGTATGGCTGCCCAAGTAGGTCCCTTTCCTTTTAGAGATTCTGTGATTCTGTAATTCAGTGGCACTCTCACCCCAACATTCATGCTGGACTGTGGGAAGGCAGGGGAAGAGACCATTTATTGGAGTTCTGTGTTCCAGCCAGGGGCATTACAAGTGTCTGGAACAGTCTGTTCCTCATGCTCAGAGATGACAGAGAGCAGGTGAATGTACCTCTGACTACATCACCTGAAGCTGGTTCACTTAATCATATCCCATGAGGTAGGCAGTACAAATATTCTTTGTGTGTGTGTGTGTGAGGCAATTGCGATTAAGTGACTTGTCCAGGGTCACAGAGCTAGTAAGTGTCAAGTGTCTGAGCCCAGATTTGAACTCAGGTCCTCCTGAGTCCAGGCCGGGTGCTTTATCCACTGCACCACCCAGCTGTGCATTGGAGTGGGCTCATGGAGGGAATAGCATCCATACCCAATTGGGAGGAGTAATCTATTTAACCCCACAAATAGTCTTAACACAGTTTAATAAAAGAAGAAACTTAAATTCACTGAGGTTAAATGGTTTTTCCAGGGACATAGTAAAGAACTTAGCTCAGGCCCACAGCTACCTCTGTCACAAAATGCAATGTCTATTTCACTATATTGCTTCACCTACAGAGACAGATAGTACAGCTAGGTGGATAGAGCTCTGTCCCTGGAATCAGGAGGACCTAAATTCAAATCCAGCCTCAGTTCCTTATTAGCTTATTAGCTGTATGTGACCCTGGGCAAGTCACTTAACCCCGTTTCCTTCAGTTCCTCATCTGTTAAAATGGGCTGGAGAAGTAAATGGCAAACTGCCCAGTATCTTTGCCAAGAAAGTCCCAAAGTGGGGCTACAGAGAATAGGACACAACTGAAGTGACTTGTCAACAAAAAAGAGACAGATAAGTAGCACAGTGAATAGAGGGTTTGGCCTAAAGTCAGGAAGACCTGAGTTCAAATCCAGCCTCAGATACTAGCTGGTTGACCTTGGGCAAAATCTCTATCTCAGTTTCCTTAACTAAAATGGGAATAATAATAGCACCCAGCTCCCGGGGTTGTTCTAAGGATCAAATGAGATAATATTTGTAAAGCACTCAGCACATTGTAAGCAACATGAATGTTTAGTCTCCTCCCTGCCTTATTAAGCACCTTCTGCATCAGGCACTGAGCTTGTTAATATTATTTCTGCCTGACTCGAAGTCCAAAATCTTTTTGGGTAACCAGGGATGAAGCCACTTCAGGAAGATGGAAAAGCTGTAATTCAATCTCTCTCACCATTTCCCTGATGCAAATAATATTTGCCTGCTATATGCATAGTTCTTGATAGGTTCTATATAAATGCTAAGATTTATTATTATTATTATTTATTATTATTACTTAAAGTCAATTTGTCTGCAGCATCTAATTAGACTTTGGGAAAATTAGTTTTATGGGAACTGACCTAGACATCAAGGGAAGCCACAGGGACCCTTTCTAAAAGAGATGCGAAGTTCAGATGTTCAAGTTATAAAGGAATCATGATGTGAGACAAAGTTTTGGTTTTGGTTTCGAGGTTTTTTTGGCCTCTGTATCTTCAGTGCCTGGTGCATAGTAAGTCCTTAATAACCTTTTGTTGAATGAATGAATAAGAAGGTAGCCAAAGAAAGATACATGGCTAAGTATTATAGTAGAAGGAAATTTAAAGCTGGAAAGGATCATATCATCCTTATTTTATAGATCAAAAAACTGAGACCTACAGAGGCAGTTAAGTGGATAAAGTTCCAAGTCTAGGGTCAGGAAAACTCATCTTCCTAAGTTCAAATCTGGCCTCAGACATGTAGTAGCTTTGTGATCCTGGGCAAGTCACTTCACCCTGTTTGCCTCAGTTTCCTCATCTGTAAAATGAGCTGGAGAAGAAAATGTCAAACTACTCCAGTATCTTTGCCAAGTAAACCCCAGAGTCATGAAGTAATCAAATACAACTGAAAACAACTAAACAACACAGAGGGGAAATGACTCCAGGAAAGGCAAATCAATTGAATAACCTCCTCAATACACACACACACACACACAATGGTTTCACTCACCATCTTTGTAATTTCAGTGATAGTGTTGATTGATTATAGTTCTCAGAGCAAGAAGTGGAAAGTTCAGGGAAGGGGTACAGTTATTATGGCAGAGTGGAGAGTGGATGAGGTGAAGATGAGGCTTCATGGTCCTGGGGAGTGGAGAGCTCAGGGGTTTAGATGTTCCCAGGCATGGTGTCTGCTCGTCTGGGTCCAGGAGTGAATAGTTGGTTATGCTCTGTGTATACCATACTCCACAAATCCTCATAGCTCTCTTGTCCCAAGATAGTTACCAAGTCCTATGATCTTTTTTTTTTTTTTTTTTTTTTTTAGTGAGGCAATTGGGGTTAAGTGACTTGCCCAGGGTCACACAGCTAGTAAGTGTTAAGTGTCTGAGGCCGGATTTGAACTCAGGTACTCCTGACTCCAGGGCCGGTGCTCTATCCACTGCGCCATCTAGCTGCCCCTTGATCTTTTTAATCATAAAAGTATTTTATTATTTTCCAGTTACATGTAAAGATGGTTTTCAACATTTGTTTTCATAAGATTTTCAGTTCCAAGTTTTTCTCCCTCCCTTTCCTCCCCCTTCCCCAAGACAGAAAGCAATCTGATATAGGTTATATATGTACAATCACATTAAACATATTTCTGCATTAGTCATGTTGTGAAAGAATCAGAACAAAAGAGAAAAAAATCTCAAAAAAGAAAAAACAAAACCAAAAGTAGAAACAGTATGGTTCAATCTGCATTCAGATTTCACAGTTCTTTTTTCTGGATGTGGAGAGCATTTTCCATCATGAGTTCTTTGGAATTGTCTTGGATCATTGTATTTCTGGGAAGAGCTAAGTCTATCCTATGATCTTTTTTAACCATTTCTTCATCCATCCATTCTTTTTCATTCTTTCTGCCTGCCTGCCTCTACTCTTAATGTCTCTTTCTATAATGCATCTTACATGCATTATGAGGTCACCAGTTACATTTTATAAAAGTCATGTCATTTCATCGATTAAGAATTTACAATTAGGAGGCAGCTAGGTGGCGCAGTGGATAAAGCACCAGTCCTGGATTCAGGAGGACCTGAGTTCAAATATGGCCTCAGATACTTAACACTAGCTGTGTGACCCTGGGCAAATCACTTAACCCTCATTGCCCTGCAAAAAAAAAAAAAAAAGAAGAAGAAAATTTAATTTAAAATTAGGGCAACTAGGTGGCACAGTGGATAAAGCAGGGGCCCTGGATTCAGGAGGGCCTGAGTTCAAATCCAGCCTCAAACACTAGCTGTGGGACCCTGGGCAAGTCACTTAACCCTCATTGCCCCACCAAAAACAAAAATAAAACAAAATATGCTTTCTTTTTCAGAATAAAATTCAGTTCTTCCAAAACCTTCCACAAAATCAAGCTCTCCAAGTATATTTCTCAATACTTGCCACATGAACTGATTTCAGAATCAGCCACACTGTTCTGCTCTCTGTCCCCTAAATGGATCTTGCATGCTTTGTCCACACAACTTGTACTAGATGCTTCCCTTATCTGGAATATTTTCTCCATCCTCCATCCATCTGAATCCTGTCTTCCAAGGAACTGCTCAAGTCCCACATCCTCCAAGAAGTCTTATGTAGGCATCATCACACAAAATCACAGAATTACAAAATTGGAGAGTCGGAAGGGACTCTGGAGGACACCATCTGGTCCAGCCTAGACATGAAATGAAATCTCACTAAAATGTACCCCACATGTGGTCATCCCGCTTCTGCTTGAAGACCCCAAGATGGGGGAACCCATCTTTTCAAACAGTCCCTTCCATTTTTAGGCATCTATCGTTGTTAGGAAATGTTGGGTTTTTGTTTGGTTTTGTTTTTTCCTGACCTCAAGCCTAATTTTGCCCTTTTTATAGCTTCTACTCCCTGCTCCTGGTTTTGCCTTATAGGGATGAGTCCAATCCCTCATCAGCAAGATGGTGCTTCATATACTTGAAGACACCTAGCACGTGTACCCTGAGACTTCCCTTCCTCAGACTAAACGTGCCAAATTCATTCAACTGATCTTCATGTGACAAAAACTCAAGGCCCTTCACCATCTTGGACGCCTCTCCCCACACTGACACTCCATTTATCAGTATCTTTCTTAATCTAAACACAAATGGGACTATCACCTCCCTACTCCTAGAACCTGTGCCTCTCCTAATAGAGCCCAAGATTACCTTCACCCTTTTGTGGCTACCATGTCACACTACTGAAGTATATTGAGGGTGTGGTCATTTTAAAAAAAAACATCTATCTTGCACTTGGGCACCAACTCCAAGACTCTATATTTTTCCCTATTTATTTTCATCTTATTAAATTCATCCTAATGTTCAAGCCTGTCAGATCTTTTTGTGTCCAGACTTGATTGTACAGGGTGTTATCCATCCTTCTCAACTTTGTGTCATTTGCAGATTTAATGAGCATAGATTACTTTATTCAAATGATCAAGAATGTTAAACAGTGCAGATCTCTGGGGTACTATACTGAAGACCTCTTGACAGATATTCACAGCTACTCATTGAGTCCAGCCAGTTATGAATCCATCTAATTTTATTATTGTCTAGTTTACATTTCTCCATTTTTCTCTACACCAATAATGTGATATAATTTATCAAAAGCTTTGCTAAAATATAGGTAAACTCTATATCCACAGCATTTCCTTCATCTACTGGTTTGGTAATCCTTTCAGAAGAGGAAATGAAGTTATCTGGTAGGAAATCATGCTGGCTGTCTACAATCCCCACTTCCCTTTCTAAAGGTCTGCCAACCATCTCCTTAATGATCCATTCTAGAATTTTGCTAGGAATCCAAGTTGAACTTACTGGCCTATAGTTTGTACACTCTGTTCTCTCCCTCCCTTTGTTGGAAAATCAGGACAAGATCTGTATTTCTCCAGTCTTATGGTATTTCTCTTCTTTCCCATGATCTTTCAAATATCCTTGGCAGTTGCTCAGTAGTCACTTCTTTCCAGAAAGAAATGTGGTCTTCTTTCCAGAAAGAACTGCCAGTTCTTTTAGTACCCAAGGGTAGAATTCATCTGAGCCAGGTGACTTGAATCTATCAAGGGCAACTAGGTGCTCTCTTACTATTTCATTATTTATCTTGAATATCAACTCCCCATAAGCTATTTTTGTCTTGTCATTTCTAATGCAAAAGTCAAAACGGGAATTCGGAGGCTCTCTCTTCTCTGTTGTCAGTTACAGTTTCCCAGTTCCACCTCCAAGAAAAATTATTCTATACTTCTTGTTCTCTAATAGAGATTTTTCTTAAAAACCACAACTTTTTTCTTATTCTTAGTTTCCCTCTTTCACATTAGCTCATTCTGAGCTTTAGTGCTCCTGACACTATTTTTGGGGCACAGGGGGCAATGAGGGTTAAGTGACTTACCCAAGGTCACTTAGCTAGTGTCAAGTGTCTGAGGCTGAATTTGAACTCAGGTCCTCTTGAATCCAGGGCTAGTGCTTTATCCACTGCGCCTCCTAGCTGCCCACCTTCCTTTGACTCTTACTGAATGATCTATTACCTGAAGGCTTCTGTGACTCTACTATATCAATCTTTGGAGGATAAGTACCTTCCTCCTCAGAGTCTCAATTCTTTTTTTTTTTTTAAAGCTCCAATTCTCCACTTGCCCTTTTCCTTCATTTCTCCTCTATGTAACACTTTTCAGTTTTCCATCTTTTTGACCCAGGTTGAGCCTCCTCTCTTCACTTCTGATCCCTTTCCCCACCTGGCTTGTTCCCTTTAGTAACACTTAATTCTCCCTAACAACCCCAATTATAAAGGGGTATTCTTTAAATCCTTTCTACCTTTTCCTCCACAAGATCAGCCTACATTTCCAACACAAATAACAGCCAACTAGCTGTGTCAGGAATGGAAATGTTGCATACTCCATGCAAATCATGGCATGATTCTCTTTACCCTCCAAACTGGGTGAGATTTCCAGCCTTGATTTTTCAGCTAGCTGCCAACTAATCAAAATAAAGCATTAACTAATAAGGTCTTCAGATGCTCTTCTCAGGGGCATGTGTATCTTACTAGGAGCTTTTAGAAATACAAAATTCTTTAGGAACAAGTCTTTAATGATGGAATTTCCGTTACCAGGGAAAGGTGGCAGAGAGATATTTTGTTATGGGTGGATGGGAAGATGACTTTGCATCAGTTCCTCGTAAGGCCAATCCTGTAGGCTATAATACAGTGTTGTTGTTTGTTTGTTTGTTTTTTTAATTTTATAAGGTATTTTATTTTTCTGTTACATGTAAAGATAGTTCTCAACTTTTGTTTATACAAGCTTTACAATTTCAGATTTTTCTCCCTCCCTCCCCTCCCTCCCCCCTCCCCTAGACAGCAGGTAATCTGATATAGTTTATATCTATATACATATAGATATATATGTATACACACATATATATACACATAATAACATTAATCCTATTTCTACATTAGTCCTGTTATAAGAGAAAAAATCAGAGCAATTATGAAAAACCTCAAAATAGAAAAAAACAACAGCACCAAAAACAAAAGAAATAGTATGGTTCATTAAGCATCTATACTCCACAGTTCTTTTTTTTTTTCCTTGGATTTGGAGATCCTCTTCTATCATGAGTTCCCTGAAACTCTTCTGTACCATTGCATTGGTGAGAAGAATATAGTCCATCACAGTAGGTCAACACTCAATGTCGATGATACTGTGTACAGTGTTCTTCTGGTTCTGCTCATCTCACTCATCATCAGCTCGTACAAGACCCTCCAGGTTTCTCTGAACTCCTCCTGCTCATCATTTCTTACAGCACAATAGTATTCCATTGTATTCATATACCACAACTTGTCCAGCCATTCCCCAATTGATGGGCACCCCCTCAACTTCCAATTCCTTGCTACCACGTAAAGAGCAGCTATAAATATTTTTGTACATGTGGGTCCCTTTCCCCCTTCCATGATTTCTTTGGGAAAAAGACCTAAAAGTGTAATACAATGTTAACAAGCAGGAGAACTTGGGGCAACCAGGGTGGGAAGGAACAGAAGACCATGCCAAAAAGAATAATTTTTCACTTAGTTATACTAATGAAGACAAGTAGTGCCTGGGGTAATCCAAAACAACATATAATTAAAAGATTGCTTGTTTTTCATTTCATAATGGCCAATTGTAAATTTTCAACATGTTTATTTCAGAAGGAAGAGAGAGCATTTGTATGGAAATAGCAGCTCTACTCTGGATTTGAGGTCTCTCCTAAACTTCACTAGGCTTTTCACTAAACCTGGATCTAAAATATAGTTCTGCCTAAATACTCAGTTGGATCTGTGATCTTAATTGTGCAGACATTCTTTTCTGTGATACAGATCTCAAACCATCCCATTCTACTCAACCTATGAGATTCTTGTTCATGTAGTCTCAAAGTTCAGCAAGGGGGGGCCTACCCAGCATAGTAGGGGCCTTCACTTCAGGATTTAGACACTTTGAAAAACCTTTATACCTTTATTTTTGTCCTATCTTTTCTATGTATTTTTTGTTTTTGTTTTTGTGGGGCAATGAGGGTTAAGTGACTTGCCTAGGGTCACACAGCTAGTTAAGTGGCAGGTGTCTGAGGCTGGATTTGAACTCAGGTCCTCTTGAACCCAAGGCCAGTGCTTTATCCACTGCGCCACCTAATTGCCCCCCAAAATACTGATTACTTTAGGGTTTTTTGTGGGTTTTTGTGGTTTTTTGGTGAGGCAATTGGGGTTAAGTGACTTGCCTAGGGTCACACAGCTAGTAAGTGTTAAGTGTCTGAGGCCAGATTTGAACTCAGGTCCTCCTGACTCCAGGGCCAGTGCTCTATCCACTGTGCCACCTAGCTGCCCCTGTCCCATCTTTTCAAAGAGAAAAAGCAGCTGGTAGAGGATCACACAAGATTAGCAGCCACAACCTTAGGGAGCAGTAAGCATGTAATACAGTAATCTAAAAGGCAAAGGATATAGGCCAACAGCTAAAAACATTTTATCTAGCAAAACAAGTTATAGTCCTATAGGGGGAAAATGAACTTTAATGAAACCAGAACTTCGAAGCATACCTGATGAAAAGACCAGAGCTGTGTAGAAACTCTAAGAGGAAAATACAGGTCAAGAGAAACATAAAAAGATAAACATGAGTACACAATCATAAATGACTAATTATTTATGAAAGATCCTTAATACCTGAACTCTTTCTTTCTGGCTGTTTGCAGTAATTTTTTTCTTTGACTCAGAAGCTTTATATTTAGGTTAAATGTTCCTGGAAGCTTTTATTTTAGGGTAGAGTGGATTATTTATATTTTTCACTTTGCCTTCTGATTTTAAGAGATCTGATTAGTATTCTTTTATGATTTCTTGAAATATGATGTCTAGGCTTCCTTTTTTGGTAATCCAATGATCCTTAAATTTCTCTCCATTTGTTTTCTAGATGGATTCTTTTTGCTATCTTAAATTTTCTCTATTTTTTCAACCTTTTGACTTTGTTTGAATATTTCTCATTCTTCCATGAAACCTCACCCAGAACTTATTAAGCATTTACTATGTGTCAGCACAATGGGAGTTGCTGGATAATACAAGGGCAAAAATAAAATAAGCCCTATCATAAGGAGCTTACATTTTATTTTAGGGAACAACACATACACAGATAAATAAATATATGCTCCCTTAACCCCCCCCCCCCCAAAGAGATAATTTAGCAGAGGAGATAGGTAGAATACTTAACAGGAGGAATCAGTAAAGTCCTCCTTTACAAGGTTCCACTTGAGTCAGAAGTTCCAAGAGGTGGCCATGATTAGAAAGAGCATTGCAGGTGTGGAGGGACTAGCTATGCAAAGATACAGAGGCAGGACTCAGAATGACATATATGAGAGTATCGTGGCAGGCCAATTTGGTGTAAATATAGTGTGTGAAGTCATCCCAGGAAGAAGTTGGACCTAAATTGAGAAGGACATTAAGTAAAACAAACACATGAGTTGGTGTTTTATTCTAGAGGCACTAGGGAGCCACTGAAACTTCTTGAAGAATAGAGTTACATGGACAGATCTCTGTTTTAGAAATATCAGTTTCGCAGCTGTGTGGAGCAGGGTTTAGAAAGGGGGAGAGACTAGAGGCAGGGAGACCCTTAAGGAGAACATTACAGTAGTCTAGGCAGGAGAGATAAAAAGAACATAAAGCAGGGCGGTGGCCATGTGAGTGTAAATAAGGAGAAAAAGACAACAGATTTTTTGGAGGTGGAATCAACAAGACTTAGCAACTCACTGGAAGGGGCCAGAGGTAGGGAGGAGGGAGGAAAAATGAATGAAGAGTTTAGAAATGACTCCTAGGTTGAGAAGTTGATCAACTGGAAGGATAATGGTTCTCTTTTAAAAAATAGGAAATTAGGGGGCAGCTAGGTGGCATAGTGGATAAAGCACTGACCCTGGATTCAGGAGGACCTGGGTTCAAAGCTGGATTCAGAGACTTGGACACTTATTAGCTGTGTGACTTTGGGCAAGTCATTTAACCCTCATTG
The DNA here is from genome assembly GCF_019393635.1 of Dromiciops gliroides. Taxonomy (NCBI): domain Eukaryota; kingdom Metazoa; phylum Chordata; class Mammalia; order Microbiotheria; family Microbiotheriidae; genus Dromiciops; species Dromiciops gliroides. Next base: position 235,435,225 of record NC_057861.1, read on the forward strand.
CCCTGCCCCACCCCCCAAATAAAATAGGAAATTAGAAGGAGGGGTGGATTCGGGGATGAGAGATAATGAGTTATGTTTTGGACATGTTGAATTTATGGTGTTTCTGAGGTTATCCAGGTGGAGATATCTAGCTGAGAGTTATTGATGTGGGACTTGAATTCAGGAGAAACATTAGGGTCAGCTCTGGTAGGGATAATTATATGAGGGATACAGGCTGGATATTGGTGTAGCAAAGTAGACTGGCAGGTAGGAAGAGAATGAGGAGGAAGCAAGGTCATGAAAATGCAGGAGGAGAGAGTGTGGCAACAGTAACAAATGCTACAGAAAAGTCAGGAAGGTTAAGAACTTTTTAAAAAGTCCTTTAGATTTAGCAGTAAAGAAATTGTTAGTAAGAAAGAAGTTTTGACTGACTGAGCAATGGAATAAGAAACTAGATTGCAAGGGGTTGGTTGGAGGTGATTAGGAGATGAGCAAAGGAGATCAGGAGGAAAGGTATAGGATTATAGACTGAGAGGATGATAGGACCAAGTGAAAGTTTTGTAAGGATTAGGGAGAACTGGATATGTTTATAGGAGCAGGGAAAGAGTCAATGGATAAGTAATAATCGAATTAGGAAGAGAGAAGGGCTAATATGAGGGATAAATCCATCAAGGGAATGGAATATGAACTCCTCCTGAGTCTGAGGTTGATGTGCCTATTGTGGCTAGTCTCTTACCTGGGCTGAAAAAATGTGAGTAATTTTATATGTTGAAATGATTCAAGGCAGAGGACATTTTGATAATTCTCAGTATCTCTGACTGAGCCTACATGACCCAAGAAATTATCTTTCTTTGCACCCATATCTGGAATATATTTGTTTATAGGCTGGAGCAGCATATTCAGCTCACAAGGCCTTTCTGGAGCCAAAACAAGAATTAACACTTGGGATAGAAACCAAGGTAAAGGCTGGAAATCAAGGTGGGGGTGGGGTGGGTATGAATATTGACTTCACCCTACTTTTCCATGAGAATGTGCTTACTCAAGAAGGCCAGGGATTGGTGAAATAATGTTATGCTCTTTTTGACAAAGATGAAAACAGACCTACATCTTGAAGGCCTTTCACTGTTAAGGAATCAGCAAACCTAGGGCATGAACATTTATTTACCTCTTATTCCAGTCTGTTGAATTTCATGGCAAAAGTGAACTTGCTCAAATGGTAGAAGATCAAGAAACTACTTTTGTGTTCTCTTGGGATCATTCTGCCTCAAAATTGTCTTGATCTTGATTGCTTGATCTTTTTTGTCTCAGTCAGATGATAGTGAATAATTTTGTTCTTACGTGAAGAAAAGGTTCGTATAGACAAAAAACTAGGATTTTTATCCCTGGTTCTATAACTTGACTATAAGACTTTGTGCTTTGGTTTTCCCATATGATGATACATAGTAATAGCATCTACCTCTTCTGTCACAGGGCTGGTGTTAAAACAATAGATTAATATATTAATCATTTGATGAGCATTTATTAACCACCTACCATGAACCAGTGTAAGGTCTGAGGATACAAAGAAAAAAGTGAAACAGTACCTGCCCTCAAGGAACTTACATTCTATTGAGGAGGAAAATGTATTCACAAATAAGTATATGGAAAATAAATGTGTCATTTTTTTTTTTTTTGGAAGGGAAGGTGCTCCTGACTGGAGGAACCAGAAAAGGCTTCATGTAGGTGTTCCTTAAGTAGAGTTTGAAAGGAAATGATAGATTCCAAAAGTCTGTGTTAAGGCAAGCATGCATTGTAGGAATGAGGAATAGTATTGCAAAGGGTATGGTCATGAGAGATGGAGTGCTGTGTGAAGGGAGCAGCAAGAGACTGATATTGGTTGGGTTGTAGAGTGAGGGAAGAGTAGAAGCATATAATAAGATTAGTAAGGAAGGTTAGGGTCATGTTGTGGAGAGGGGCTTTATAAACTACAAGGGAGCTTACTGAATAGGGAAGAGATACAGTCAGTTTTTTGTCTGCCAGAATTTAGTAAAAATCATTTCCTGTGTGGAGGATGGATTAGAATAGGGAGAGATTTTAATGAGGGAAACAGGATTAATTTTTAGGAATAAAATAGAAAACTATTACAGGAATTCAGACAAGAGGTAATAAAGGCCTGAATTAGGGGGCTGTGAGTGGTGAAAAGGAGAAGGATGTAAGAGATAATTGTGTAGAGGTAGAAACAAGATTTGGCAACTGATATGAGGGGGTGTGAAGGAAAGTGAAGAATCAAGGATAATTCTGAGATTGCAAATCTTGGTGACTGGGAACATGTTGGGACTTTCAGCAGAAATAGGGAGGCAGACTTTGGGGGAAAGATAATTTTGGATGAGTTGAGTTTGAAACGATAACAAGACATCCAGTTTGAAATATCCTGGAATTGCATAATGAGAGCTCAGGAGAGAGATGAGGGCTAGACAGGTAGTTATGGGGTCATGTCCATACATCGAAGGGCATGAGGTACTTCAACAGTTTCAAGTTAGTCACCAAAAGTAGGGCAAGCCTAGTCATTAAGTGCTATGACTGAAAGTGACCTTGATAATGGAAATAATGGAAGAACAAAAAAGCACAGGAGTGTGTGTGTTGGTGTTCTCAGAGGATGAATCAGCCTCAACTTTGCCACCATAATATTCTTCTGCAGGGTAAGTATAAGGATTTGAGACAGAAATTATTTAAACAGATATAAAGTAGCATCATTACCATTGTGTATGGTCCAACACTCGAGTACCCCTTCAATTTGTTTAGTCATTTTCAGTTGTGTCCAACTCTTTGTGACCCCATTTGGAGTTTGCTTGGCAAAGATACTGGAGTGGTTTTGCCATTTCCTTCTCCAGATCATTTTACAGATGAGGAAACTGAGGCAAACAGGGTTCAGTGATTTGCCCAGCATCACATAGCTAGTAAGTGTCTGAAGCCAGGTTTGAGGCCAGGAAAAGAGGCCTTCCTGACTCTAGGCTCTGCACTGTATCCACTGTACCACTGAGCTGCCCTACCTCTTCAGTTAGTTGGCAGTTATTTCTTTAGAAACTACTATATCAAAACATTATGCCAGGGATGATGATATATTGTTTGTTTGTTTGATTTTTAGAGCCAGAGGAGTAATGCTTTATATTTTTTTAGTTGAATAGAATTTTATTTTCCAAAATATATGTAAAAATAAATTTTGACATTAATTTTTTAAAACTTTGTGTTCCAACTTATCTTCCTCCCTCCCTTCCCACCCCCCACCCACTAGAACTCAAGCAATTCAAAATTAGTTATACATGAGTAGTCATGGAAAACATTCCCATATTAGCTAGGTTGTGAGAGAAAACAGTTAAAAAACAAAACTTCAGATTAAGGAATTGTAAAAAAAAATTTTTTTTTTAAATGTGTTTCCATCTGTTTTCAGATACCATCAATTCTTTCTCTGTAGATGGGCTGCAATCTTCATAAGTCCTTCAGGGTTATATTGGATCATTGCCTTGCTGAAAATAACCACATGCTTGCCAGAAGATCATCTTACATTATTGCTGTTATTTTGTATACAGTACATTCCACTCTGTTTCAGTTTATGTAGGTCTTTCCAAGTTATTCTGATAGTATCCTGTTCATCATAACCTGTATACAGTACCTTAAACTTGACAAAGAATTTTCTTCATAATAGCCCAGCAAAATAGGTACCATGCATTTTGCCATTATGGTCAATCATCATAACTGTTTCCCTCCATCCTATTCCCTTCCCATGATATTTACTCTATTTTCTATCTTCTTTTAACCTATTCCTCCTAAAAAGTGTTTTACTTCTGACTGTCCCCTCCCCTGCTCTACACTCTCTTTTTTCACCCTTCCTTCCTTATCCTCTTCCCCTCCTCCTTTCCTGTAGGGTTAAATAGATTACTCCTCCCAATTGGGTGTGAAAGTTATTCCCTCCTTGAGCCCACTCTGATGATATTAAGGTATTTGAGCTAATTCTGTGTTCTGAATTTTTCTTCCTCCCTCCCTCCTCAACCCTCCCTATAAAATCAAGTAATTCAATATGTCATACTTTTGCAGGGGTGGCTAGGTGGCACAGTGGATAGAGCACTGGCTCTGGAGTCAGGAGGACCTGAGTTCAAATCTAGCCTTAGACACTTGACACTTACTAGCTATGTGACCCTGGGAAAGTCACTTAATCCCAATTGCCTCACCAAAAAAAAAAATCCAAAAAAAAAACCATATTTATACAGTAATGCAGAACATCTTCACCTTCCTCAAAAATGTTTTGCTTTTTACTGCTCTCTCCACCAATTTGCCCTTCCCTCCTTCTCCTCTTCTTCTTCTCCGCTTATCTACCTCCCCTCTTTCAGGGCAAAAATATATTACTATACCTATTTGAGTATGTATGTTAGTCCCTCTTTTAGCCAATTCTGATGATATTAAGGTTCACTCACACCCCCCCTTCCCCTTCTTCCCCTCCCCTCCATAAGCTTTTTTCTTGTTTCCTTCATGTGAACTACCTCTCCCCAAACCATCTCTCCCCTTCTCCCTCACCCAGTTTATTCCTTCTACACCTCAACCCTATTTTAATGATGTCATCATGGATTAGTTAGGTGGCACAGTGGACAAAGCACCAGGCCTGGACCCAGGAGGCCCCAAGCCCAAATCCAGCCCCAGACATAAGACACCCCACCCTGTCTGCCCTACAAAGAACAAAACATAAATGCTTTACAGATATCATCCTTTCATATTCAGTTCAGCCCTGTCTTCTGTGAATTTCTTACTGAGATAGTTCTTATTATTTCAAAGTATTATTTTCCCATGTAGTAATGTAAATGGTTTGATCTTTTAATATCCCTCATGAAGTCTTTTTCCTCTTTACCTTTTTATGCTTCTTGAGGGTCTTGTATTTGAAAGTCAAATTTTCTATTCAGTTCAGGTCTTTTCATCACAAATGCCTGAAAGTCCTCTTTTTCATTGAAGTCCTATTTTTTCCTCTGAAAGATTATAGTCAGTTTTGCTGGGTGCATGATTCTTGGTTGTAGTCCCAGTTCCTTTGCCCTCTGGAATATCATATTCTGTGCCCTCCAGTCCTTTAATATAGATGCTGCTGGATCTTGTTTTATCCTTATTGGGGCTCCCCAGTATTTGAATTCCTTTTTTTCTAGCTGGTTGCAATATTTTCTCCTTGACCTGGTAGCTCTGGAATTTGGCTATAATATTCCTGGAGGTTTTCCTTTTGGGATCTCTTTCAGGAGGTGATCAGTGGATTCTTTCAATTTCTATTTTGCCTTCTGCTTCTAGAATATCAGGGCAATTTTCCCTGACAATCTCTTGGAGGATGGTTTCTAAGCTCTTGTTTTGATTCTTTTTTTTTTTTTTAAGTGAGGCAATTGGGGTTAAGTGACTTGCCCAGGGTCACACAGCTAGTAAGTGTTAAGTGTCTGAGGCTGGATTTGAACTCAGGTACTCCTGACTCCAGGGCCAGTGCTCTATCCACTGTGCCACCTAGCTGCCCCCTAAGCTCTTGTTTTCGTCATGGTTTTCAGGTAGTCCAATGATTTTCAAATTATCTCTCCTGGATCTGCTTTCCAGGTCAACTGTTTTTCCAACGAGATATTTCATATCACCCTCTATTTTTTTATTCAGTTGGATTTGCTTTACTGTGTCTTGGTTTTGCATAAAGTTACTAGCTTCCATTTGTTCAATCCTAATTCTTAGGCAATTATTTTCTTCAGAGAGCTTTTTAATCTCCTTTTCCATTTGGTGTTTCAAGCTGTTGACTTTTTTCTCATGACTTTCCTGCATTGCTCTCATTTCTCTTTCCATCCTTTCCTCTATCTCTCTAAATCTTCTTTCTGTCTCTTCTACTTTCTCTTCAAAGTCCCTTTTGAGTGCTTCCATGGCCTGAGACCAATTCATATTTTTCTTGGAAGCTTTGAATGTTGGAGCTTTGACTTTGTTATTATCTTCTTCTGAGGGTGTATTGTGGTCTACCTTTCCACCAAAGAAATTTTTGATGGTGTGCTGCTTTTACTGCCTACTCATCTTGGCTGCCTATTTCTTGGCTTTTAACTCCTTCTTAAAGTGTAACGCTGCTCCCAGGACACACTGTTCGAGCTACAGTGTGGCCTAGAGGGTGATTGGGTTCTCAGACTGCCTGGCCTGTGAGTAACCATGGCCGCTTTCTCTTTGACCTGGAAACAGAAGTCTGATTGAACTCTGATTGTCTATGGTCGGAAGCTTAGCGTACCTGTGCCCCTCCCCCACTGGGCCACCACCACTTGATTCAGCCCTCTGGTTCAGAACCAGGGTGCTTTGCCCCAACTCCAGCAGAGACTGCCTCCACTTCACCCTGGCCTACCGCCAAACTACCTCACCAGTCTACGATTGGAGCCTCAGAAGCTCCCGGTGCTGAAGACTCTGAGGCACTTTGGAAGTACTGTCTGTTCCTGGCTGGGTCTGGACTGCGTGCTGAGCTGTTCAGCCTGATCAGTAGGTGATCGCAATTGCCCTCTTTTGCTGAAAAATAGTCTCCCTCTGTTCTTATGTGCATTGGGCTGCTCTGGGTTTGGTGGGTTTTTTGTTGTTTGTTTGTTTTAATGCATTATTTGTGAGTGGGTGGACGTGTTTATCTGGAGCTTGTGGGATTCACAGCTTCTTCTCTGCCATCTTGGCTCTGCCCCTCTATATTGTTTTTTAAAAAGAAAGGAAGGAAGGAAGAAAAAAGAAAGAGGAAGGAAGGAAGGAAAGGAAGAAAGGAAGGAAAGGAAGGAAGGAGGATAAGCAGTGTAAGGCACAGTGTGGCCTACTGGATACATCTGCCTTCAAGTCCACCTTTGACCATACTGGCTCTGTGACCTTGTGCAACTCTAAGACTATATAGATTGCCAAGAAGATGCTACAAAAGATAGCATCCCTTCAAAGAACTTAGTGTCTTGTTGGAAAAATAAGATTAGCACAGGAGGTGCATTGGTTAAATGGAACCAGCACAAAATTAGGAGTCAGGAGACCTGGATTCTAATACTTACTCTGACATTAACACACCATATGTGTGACATTGGGGAAATCACCACAACTTGAAGCCTCAGTTTTCTCATATGTAAAATAAACTTTTGTCAAGTGGATTGGGTGATCTGTCTCTTAGGTCCTTTCTGTTTCTGATTAAATTAATTCTTCAAACTCTTAAAAAGGCTCTATCCATGTACTCTATTTGCTAATACAGGTCACAACTCCTTTGTAAATGGAACTTGATGAGTAATGATGGCAAAAAAAGAGTGAATCATCTAATTACCAACCTTCTGCTGATAAATCTTGCCATGCTTTAGTTAGACTGATTCTCAGAAAAAGAACTGTCAGTGGACATTGACTCAGAGTTTTTCCAGCTTGGTAGGCACTGCTAAAACTTGGTTTCTCTTAGCATAGTTTTTGAGAACCTAGGGTCATCTAGCATCATTATAAGGCATCCAAGTAGGAATTTATTGAAAGTCTAAGAACACTAAAACCCAATAATGTGAAGTGGTGTGGCACAGACCATAAGAACACTGTGAGTTTAGAGATGGATTAACCCTGCCCTTCTAGCATTGCTTCTTTATCCTTCACTTGCACCCATTTCTCTGTTCTCTCATTTTCTTCTTGTTGATAAATTGCTCTGTTATTATCCTCATGCCATTTCAGATGCGTATTTTGCATTTCCTAACCAGATTATAAGCCATTCAAAGGCAGAAGTTCTTATCTAAAATAGTTTTCTGGGGCAGCTAGGTGGCTCAGTGGATAGAGCACCGGCCCTGGAGGCAGGAAGACCTAAGTTCAAATCCGGCCTCAGACATTTGACACTTACTAGCTGTGTGACCCTGAGCAAGTCACTTATCCCCAATTGCCTCACCAAAAAAAATGAAAACAAAAACAAAATAGTTTTCTCCCCCCAACCATGGCATTTAATACAGAGTTTTGCACACATTCTTGTCAATCATAGGGTAACCTTGCTGCAAAATAAATACTATATACCCCAATGATTGTTTTTTGTTTATTTGTTTCTTAGTTGCTTAATATGTGAATAAAAGATATGACTGTATGGAGCCTGTGTTGGCCTAATGCCAGCAAGGGAAGGAGCTCATTCAAGGCCAGGGCTGGGGGATAGAGGGGAAAGCCTATGGCAAAGGCATGTGGAAACAGGAAATGTTGTATGTAAGAAAAAAGGAAAAAACCACTTTGGCTGGACTCTACAATGTGTGAAAGGGAATGATGTGTACTATACCTGGAAAGTTAAGTTGGAGCCAGGTTGTGAAAGGTCTTGCCAAAACAGTAGAGTTTGTATTTGGTCTTAGAGGGAATAGGGGGCAACTGCAGTTTTTTTATCAGGAGAGTGACATAGACCTGTGCTTTAAGGATGTCACTTTGGCAAACTTTTGGAAGAAGGATTGGAAAGGAAGAAAAAAGATCAGGAAAGGGACGAGAGGTTTGAAGCTGTTGTACTAATCTGAGCACTGATGAGGATGGTGAACCAGATGTAAAGCCATGTGAATGGAGAAGAGACAGGTATTCTGGAGGTTGGATTGGCAAGATTTGGCAGAATGAGCAGACCTGATGTGTGGGCTGATGGAGGAGAATGAGGATACAGGGTGACTCTTAAGGTTTTCAGGAATGGTGGTGCCCTTGTTCAGAGTCTGTTTTGGATGTGTTGAATTTGAGATGCCTAAAGGATATCCATCCACCAAGAATTATTTTGAAAATCCAGATTGCATCAGTTCATTTTGGAAAAGTTTTTACAATGCTTTCTGCTTTTCTAAGTAGAACATACTCAATATGACTTAATCTTTAATTGCTTACAGATCGCGTATGGCTTTCAGATCATCCTTCTGGATATGAGTTTTGTTTTGGTTTTTGAAGTAATCCCGGTTAAGTGACTTTCCCAGGGTCACATAGCTAGTAAGTGTCTGAAGCTGGATTTAAGTTCAGGTCCTCCTGACTTCAGGGCCAGTACTCTATCCACTGTGCCACCTAGTTGCCCCTTATGAGTTCTTATTGTACACTTGTATAAATGTAGATGCAGGTGGTGTCAGAAATTGGTATGAATATATGCTTGACTCCAAGACATCTCCTAGAAATTACTGAGATTTATTTGGGACAAAAATCTTGCCTAGCATATTGTTTTCTTGTGATTTGTCTTTCACATGCCAAGCTTGGTAATTTTAACTTTAGAATTTAAATTTGGAAATTAAATTAAATTAAATTGGGAAGATTTAAATTTTCTAATTCTTCTTGGTCACTGACTCCCCTAGTAACAGCTCAACACACTGAATTTAGTTGGCAGGTGCCTACTAAATGTTTGTAGAGTAAGTGAACAGAATAAATAAATGAAATGCCACCCAAGTTACCTAACCTCCCAAGGTTTAATTATCTGATCATTTAGGCTGGGGAAATTACCTCAAGACCAGAGATCACTGAGCAGAGCTTCTGGAAGGTAGACTTTATGTGCAGTGAGACTTTACTAATAGTATCCCATGGGAGAAGGTTAGGAGTGGAACAGATGTAGAGATTGGCAGACAAAGGTCTGTTCTTTTCATCCTTCTTAGCACAGGCTAATCAATGACTAACACACAAATCACCCGGTGTCTCCTTGGTTTGACCTTCTGTCTTTCTCACAGCACTTCCCCCTTCACCTTTCTTTCACAGAAGTTAGGTGGGTACAGCATTGACCGAACTCCACAGCATCACAAAAAAAATAGATTCATTTAATGGACCAATGCTATACCAATCAATTAACCCAAAAACATTTATGGAGTGCTTTCTCTGTGTCAGGCACCATGCTAAGATTTGGGGATACAAAGAAAAGTAAAAAGAGGCCCTGCCCTTAAGGAGTTCTCATTCTAATATATAAATAACCTGGCTATACAAGATTTATACAGAGGAGATAGGAGGTAATTTCAGAGAATAAAGCATTAGCACCTAGGGGAACTAGGAAAAGCCACCTTCAGAAGGGGGAATTTGTACAGTCTTCTAGAAAGCCAGGGAAACCAAACCATGGCAGTGAATAGGAAGAGCATTGCAGACTGGAGAGAGAGAGAGAGAGAGAGAGAGAGAGAGAGAGAGTACAGAGTCTTGGAAGGCAGGAAATGGAGTATTTATAGGGGAGGAACAGTAATTAGAACAGTGTGGTTGGACCATAGAAAGTACGTGGGAGGGGAATAAAGATTAAAAGACTGGAAAGGTAAGAAGGCGCCAGCTCATGAAGAGCTGTAACTTCCAGGGATCTTTATATTTGATCCTAGAGGTAATAGGGAACCACAGCCCTTTATTGAGTAGGGAGTGGGCATGGCATAGACCTACACTTTAGGAAATTCACTTTGGCATCTGAGTGAAGAATGGAACTAGGAAGCTATGCTGACATTTTAGGTGAGAGTTGATGAGGGCATGAACTAGGTTGATGGCTTTATGAGTTGAGAAAAGGGACATTTGTTGTTGTTATTGTGTCATTTCAGTCATGTCTGATTCTTCATGACCCCATTTTGGGGTTTTCTTGGTAAAGATACTGGAGTGGTTTGCCATTTCCTTCTCCAGCTCATTTTACAGATGAGGAACTGAGGCAAACAGGGTTAAGTGACTTGCCCAGGGTCACACAGCTAATAAATATCTGAGGCCAGATTTCAACTCATGAGGACATACATATATACTATACATATGTGTATTTGTGTGTACATATAAACACATATTAATCACTAATATATATCACAGTCTCTATTACCAGGACATCTATATGCACATAGACAGATAGCCTCTGACTTTATCTATCTGGGTATCTGTTTGTCTGTCTATCCATCCATCCATCTATGTATCTATGTATCTGTATCTCCATGGGCATGCTGGTAAATATTTAACAACTGACACTCCAAAGAGCCATGACACACTTTTAAGTTTAATCTTCATTAACACTTTCTTAAGTCTAGACAATCAGTAAAACAATAAACCAATCAATTGCCAATTTCAAAGATGTAAGTGCTCACACTGAAGAATTGAACACCAGGCTCTCAAACTAGCAGGCTCCAAAATATGTAATGTTGTAGGAAAAAAATGGAGAAGATTTGGCAACAAGTTTGGTACTACCCGAGTAGCTGGTTACGGTGTTAGGAAACATTTCCCACCTTCCCCAGTCCCAAACAAATAAACCTCAGTGTGAAGAGGCAACTTCAATATAGAGCAAATTAGGTTTATCATATCCATTTGAAAGTCACTGTCAACCAAGTGCACAATTAGATGGGAAATGGTGGAGAGGTGAAGCTGAAAGACCAGGGCACTGCTCGGGAAAGGCAGACATGAGCAATAGATTCAGGTTATCTAAAGGGCAACAAGAGGGTATTAAAAGCACCTTGAAGTAAGGGAATAGGGCTGAAAGAGCCCCAGGGGAAGAGAGGAGAGTGCTGAAGCAGGGAGGACCAAATGCAAACTATATACTTCACAGCTTGCTCTCTGTCTGGCCCCGAACATCAGGGCGCCCTGATGATCTGTTTAATGTTAGTATTTCTCTTTTGAATTTTCCACCTATTTGTTTATTGCAACAATGTGTCTTTTGGAGACTGGCCAGTTTGTTTTGTTTTGTGTGCCTACTTTTTAATGCCTGCCAAGATGTCACCTCATGTGATGACATTCCCGTCTTTTTAGTCACCTGTGAAAGAGCCTGTTCCCAAGATTGCTATTCATATAAATGATAGATGATGGTTATTTGTAGTATTTTACAAATTGCACTGGAAGCTGTAATTTGGCGGTTATTTCTGTAGAATATATGTATAAGGAATATAGTTTGAATATTTTTATAAAACTGTCGTGATTTCTCTAACAATTATAAAACAAAGTTGTTAATGATAATATCTTTCAATCTAATCAAGGGCAAACAGCAAAGTGAAAATGACAGTGAAAAAAACGAAAAACAATTGTTATTCTCTGATAGCTAGACCTATACATATATAGAAACTAGGTTTTTAAATTTTATTTTCCTTCCCACTCTTTGTTGTTGTTGTTTTCCCCTGTAGTAAAACTTGGGTAGTATATAGCCAGACTGTTGTTCTTTCCCCTCCCCCCCCCCCCCCGTTTTAGCCTTACCCATTTGGCATTTTTTTGCCTTTTGGCAGGCATTTGTTTTGTTTTCTTAGAAGTTTCCTGCTTAATAAAGCTGGTCTGTCTACTCAGGCTGCAGAAATTCTTAGTTTATGATGCAGCAGATCATGTCTGAATTCCTGGGCAGGATTAGAATTATAAAGGTATTTATTTAATAATTGGTGCCCCAGGAACTCCATTTTTTTGGATGGTGCTAGAGGAACTACAAGTAACCCAGTGTTCCTTTACAAAATAACAAATGCTTAACGTTATTTCCTTAAGGCCTATCTGCCCTTGAGCAGCTTTCTAGGGAGGTCAGGATTGAGTGGAATTCACGGTTCTAAGGGAGATCACACAAACCCTCACAGATACAAACGTGCACTAAAATGAAAGGAAAAAAAAAAGGGACAGAATGTTCTTTGTTACAAAATGTACACTTCAGGAAGGACCTAAAGGTGAGGATTAGGCTGAGGTGGACTGGAGAGTGGAGGAGGAGGAGGAGGAGGCTAGAAACTGGGTAGGGCAGGACTGGGGTTAGAAGCAGCAGGCTAAAACACAATCCTGGGAGAGCTGTCTGACCCCAGCCTGGGTGTCACCCTGCCCTACCCAACTCAGCTTCATTCTCTCCACCTCCCAGCTCTTGGCTCACTCACCTCAACAGAACTAACTACCTGATTCTCCAACTCATCTTCCCTTCTGAGTAGCCCTGGCTGGGGCCATGGGGATTCTGAGAGTTGATATGTTTCACACATGTGTGCGCCAGGATACAAATTGAAGGACGGAGGACAGACTAAGGTATGTCAACTTGCGGAGAGGAGTTCTCAACAGGAGAGACAAGAGAAGACAGGAGAGATTGGGTGAAGAACCAGACTGTCATAGTGTTAGGACTGTGTTACCTATAAATAAATCCTGACTTTATGAGGTGAAGGGTAAGAGAAGCAAGTAGATTTCCCCTGCTAGTCTTTTTTTAATGTTGGTGACATCTTCCCTTCCATTCTTCTAACTATGAAGATCTAGGTATGTTCCCAAGAAGGGGAAAAGTATTTTACTGTTGCTTTATAGGGTTTACCTTCTTTGCTCCCAAATTCTCTCACCTGCTTATAAAATGAAAACTTGGGCTAATTCAGAAGTATCTTTCTTTCTTTTTCTTTTTTTTTAGTGAGGCAATTGGAGTTAAGTGACTTGCCCAGGGTCACACAGCTAGTAAGTGTCAAGTGTCTGGGACCAGATTTGAACTCAGGCACTCCTGAATCCAGGGCCAGTGCTTTATCCACTGCGCCACCTAGCTGCCCCCTTGAATGATTTCTTAACTAGAAATCTAATGTTTGTAGAATTTTTGAAGCCAGTCTTTCAACCACTATTGTGTTCATGTCACTGGTCTGGAGATATTTTGAAAGTAGTTTAGTTTGAGTTAATTTAAAAAAAAATTTGATGAGATAGGGGAAAAAGAAAAGGATTCCAACTGTACTTCATTTTTTAAAAAGATTCTTTTTGTATGTGGGGGGATAGAGTATCAGGCAATGATACTGAATTTTTTGGTAAGCGTCGATAAACCATGTTTTAAAAACAAAAGATTGAGGCTGCCCCATTGCTTCTCCTGTGCCTTTTTGGCCTAACTTTGAGAGTGTTCTATCCTAGCCTTGGCTCTTCCTGGTCAGGACGCTTCTATCTCTTGAACTCCAGAGTCTATCTGCTTTACATCTCAAATCAAGAGGCTAGGTTTCTGAAGATAGTATTTGTTTTTGAGATTACTATAGATAACCAAGATGGTAACATGTCTCATACATTATTCATCTAACACAGTATTCATAATAGAGATGTGATGTTGGAGGTCGGGAATGCAAAAAACAAGGGAGCTTAAGGGAAAGTAAAAGAATTTAGGTGGGTAGAATTTTTTAAAACTGCATTATGGTTTTAAAATAAGGTGTTTAAAGTCAGATGAGGTCATGTGTTGCTACTCAGGCTTTACTCTAAAAATTTTTTGTAAATGACATAATCAGAAAGTTGTATTAACTTATCTATAGTATTAGATCATCACATTTTCTATACACTGAGATAAGTACAGCTCTGTTTTCAAATGCTGAAACAAGATTCGGGGCCTCCTAGAAATACTGCTCTTTTCACAAGAGAAGGAAGAAGGTCCCTTCTAACTAGTCCCAGAGGACTAAGTGTAGAGTTGGGGGTGGGGGGGGGTGTTGACCTGTTTCTTCTAATTTGGAGATTATTAACACTAAAAAATGTTGAATTCCTTCAAGTTCAGCAACCTAAAGCTCCATTTGTAGCCATTTAAGATAATTAAAAATAAATCCAATGAGTAATTTTGTCATTATCATCTGAACAAATTATACTTTTAAATTTCATATACTAGCTAGGGGAGGTGTGAATAGTGGATAGAGAGCTAACCACTGCAAGAAGAAGATCTAGGTTCCAGGCAGCTAGGTGGTGCACTGAATGGAGTCACATACCCAGAGTCAGGAGTACCAGGGTTCCAATTCAGTCTCAGACACTGAATATCTGTGTGACCCTGGGCAAGTCATTTAACTCTGCCTCTCCAAAACAAATAAAAAAGACCTAGGGTCAAGTCTCACCTCTTCCATGCATTTGGCTGTATGATCCTGGTCAAGTCAACCTCTTCTTCCTACCGCCCTCCCCCAATTCTCTACAACTATATATTACAGTGTAGCAGAAGAGTTGTTTATCTGTATTGGTAAAAGGAGTTTCTTCAATGGGAGCTTCCCAAGACACAAAAATCATAGTTCTAGACCCTCCCCCCCATACTAAGTTTAATAATCTTGTGAGTAAACTAGGGATATAAAGCATATTTTACATTCCCAAACAAATATTTTTAAATCTGTAAAAAGTACTGAAAAAAGTTTCTTTTTTTTTTTTTTTCAGTTTTTTCCCCCAAAATTTCCTGAAGGAAAGGACAGATTCCACCCCCACCCAATCCCCCTGCCCCCAGGGCTTCAACATTTTCAGAAATATTACATTTTCTGTTTGGAGTAATAGAAATGGAACTGAAAATATGTCACCTTCTTAACATGGTCACCTCTTAATTAACTGTCAGCACTATTATGATGTCCATTGTTTTAGAAATTAATTATATTACCTTTTCTTCTACTACTACTTGTTTTATGCAATGTCTCCCAGCTGTCAGATTCAAAATGTTCTTTTAATTAGGCATCCTATTTTCAGAGTGAGCAGTAATTTCATAAATACCCCATAACACGCTGAAATCAAGAATGAATGAATGGGGGGAAAAATCCAGTAAGTGCTGAGCACTGTGCGAAATACTGAAGATTCAAATGGAAAAGCAAGGCAGTCTCTGTTCTCAAGTTTACCTCCTAACGAGACAGAGACAACAGTGGTTGCACAGAGTAGTAGGTCTTTTTTTTTTTTTTCTGGTGGGGCAATGATGGGTAAGTGACTTGCCCAGGGTCACACAGCTAGTAAGTGTCAAGTATCTGAGGCTGGATTTGAACTCAGGTCCTCCTGAATGCATTTCTTCACATGTAATCTACAAAATGCATTCAAAGGTGAAATTTCCTCGTTATTATATAGTTATTGTATTTCACAGATACCAAAGTACCGGAGCTATCCATCTTTCTCACAATATCACCAGCCTACTACTCATTGGAGCAACTTTTGTCCTCATTTATAAGTCTTTTATTCCATTGCTCACACAAAGGTCATGGCTGATAACATGTTGCAGGCTATTCACACTCACCATTCATCTTTCCATTACTGTTGGAGTTGTTAATAATTTTAGTACTTCTGTTATCCTACCTCTGACACTGGCTGTGTAACCCTCTGTGAGCCTCATTTTCCTCATCTGTAAAATGAGAGAGTGGTCACTTTGGCCTCTAAGGCCCCTTCTAGCTCTTTATGATTCTATGTTGTTACGTTCCACAGTCCTCTTAGCTGTATGGTGTTACTGGGAGAATAGGGGTGTTAAAGACATGGGCATTTGTAGTGTCAGGCAGTTTGAGATACTTAAAAACACCGAATAATTTCTCAAATGAGATCCAACTTGGGTGAACCTACCAGAGTGAAAGCACTTTGTTGGCATTGCCTTTGAAAGCCAAGGATTGCCACCATCTCATACGGAAACATCATAGTAGGGATTCTAGAAGAGGCAACGTTCTAGGTATAACTTGAACATTCTGCAGGATATGTCAGGTTAAAGAACTTGGCTCCCCATCACCTTGTTTCCTGGTACCAGCCTGAGAGCACCTTTTGTACGCACAATAGTAGGTGACAGTTCCACCTCAGACACTGTTTGATGATGGGCAAGAAACAACTTCCAGAGCCTCAATTTCCTCATTTGTAAAAGGAGGATAATAATACTTCCTGGAGCCAGCCTTGCTGGAGCACTGTGAGGAGAGTGTTTTATAAACCTTTAAACACCATAGAAGTTCATATTGTTGTTGTTGTTGTTGTTATACCTGATTTGGGCCTTTGAGGAGCTTAAAGAATCAGTCACTCGGGGGCAGCTAGATGGCACAGCAGATAAAGCACCGGCCCTGGATTCAGGGGGACCCGAGTTCAAATCCAGCCTCAGACTCTCAACACTTTCTAGCTGTGTGACCCTGGGCAAGTCATTTAACCCTCATTGCCCCACCAAAAAAGAAAAAGAATCAGTCACTCAACATAAATCATTGAGAGCCTACTGTGCCCTCACACTGGGCTACATTCTGGGGATATACAAAGAGAAAAGTGAAAACACAGTTCCCCAAGGAACCCACATTCTATCAGGCCAGAGAACACACACATATAAAGATATATTTAAAATAGATGCAAAATAGGGGCAAGAGAAGAAAGAATTAACAGTTGAGGGGATCAGGAAAGACTTCATGTAGAAGGTACTATTTAAGCTGAGCCTGACAGGAAACTAGAGATTCTAAAGAAGAGCATCATAACAA
This sequence comes from Dromiciops gliroides, assembly GCF_019393635.1. Classification (NCBI taxonomy): domain Eukaryota; kingdom Metazoa; phylum Chordata; class Mammalia; order Microbiotheria; family Microbiotheriidae; genus Dromiciops; species Dromiciops gliroides. The sequence goes on from NC_057861.1 coordinate 235,452,210, forward strand.
TGAGGATGACACATTATGCAAAGATTGAATCATGAAATGGTAATGACTGGAGACAAGCTTAGAGGTCATATAGTTCAACCATTTTATTTCATGGTTCTGGACTTGTCAAGGTGAGATAGTTCATGAATGGCAGAATTGAAGAAATGGAACTGATCCAAAACTACCCCAACAGCACCAGAGCACCTAGGATACCCACACCCCTTTGCACCTGTATTTTTTACCCCACTGCTAAGTACACAATGCAAAGACTCACCTGATGCTGCAGTGAATTACTAAACCAAGGACACTGTGTTCCATATCTCTGTAAAATTTCCTAATTGCAAATCCTTCATTTGAAAAGGCTAAGCTTGAATGATTTTTAAATAATTTGCAGATGTGGAGTTCATGATACTGAATACATTTCCATACAGCTATTTTCCACAGAAATAGAAAATACATTTTAGAAATTTTAAATTATTATGAAAGTGACTTACTAATATTAGTAATAGCAATGACATTGTTATTTGTTGTTGTCCAGTAATTTTTCAGTCATGTCGAACTCTTTGTGACCCCATTTGGGGTTTTCTTTTTTTTGGTTTTTTGGATTTTGGGGGGTTTTGGCAGGGCAATGGGGGTTAAGTGACTTGCCCAGAGTCACACAGCTACTAAGTGTCAAGTGTCTGAGGCCGGATTTGAACTCAGGTACTCCTGAATCCAGGGCCAGTGCTTTATCCACTGTACCACCTAGCCACCCCCCCCCCCCCATTTGGGGTTTTCTTGACAAAGATACTGGAGTGGTTTGCCATTTCCTTCTCCAGCTCATTTCACAGATGAGGAACTGAGACAAACAATGTTAAGTGACTTACTCAAGATCACACAGCTAATAAGTGTCTGAGGCCAGATTTAAACTTGTAAAGATGAGTCTGTCTGCCTCCACACCCAGCACTCTGTCCACTGTGCTACCCGGCTGCCCAGTTATTAATTTCTTTCATTTAAGTTTATCTCACCATTTTGTCATCAAAGAATTAAAATGACCGTGTCAATTTCAATAATATCTCTTCTTTATTCAGATGACTAATTTCAGATGTATTTTGAGGCAAATAGGTCTTGTGCTTGTTAATTAATACAAAATGATCATTTGAGAAATAATAATATTTGCCAATAAACTGACCTTTTTGTGTATTAAGTTGATTCTTCTGACTCCTTTGTAAGCTCCACTGACTCTAAAGCCAATGGGTGCTTGAAAAGGAAAACAACAAAAAAAAGTCCAAGAGAATGCTTAGGATTTTTTTAATTCATTGAGAAAGAAAAATTGAGGACACTGTGTAGGCAACTGCCTTACTTTCCTTGCAAGTAAGAAAGCATTCTCTGTTTGACTTAGTTTCCATCTTGAGCTTTTCCACCCAGGTCTTTACATTCTCCAGGCCCAGCTGGGCGTGGGCTCCAGGAACAGCTTGCTACCCTGATTCCTTTGCAATAAATACACTAGTGTTTATTAAGCACATGCTATGTACAAGGCACTGATCTTAGCTCGGTCACTTTGACATATATTATCTCAGTCAGTCCATACAACATCTTGATAATGGCCTGCATCTATTTATAGAGGACTTTAAGGTTTGCAAAGCATTTACAAATGTTAACTCATCTAATCCTCACAACAACCCTGTTAGGTGGGTGCTGTTATTATACTCATTTTTACAGATCAGGAAACTGAAGCTGAGTGACTTATCCAGGATCACAAATCTCATAAGTCTCTGAGATGGGATTTGAACTCAGTTCTTCCTCACTTCCAAGTCTATTCTATCCACCACACCACCTGGCTTATCTTGATTAGGCAAATTGGGTAGATATTATTTCTCTTTTAAGGAGGGGAGGACTGTCACAGAGTGGCTGATTAACTTGCTCTAGGTCAGATGACTAGTAAATATTACTACTGGGCCTTTAGCCCAGGTTTCCTATCTCTTTCCATTACATCATGCGGCCTTAGTACTTTTCCCTATGATACTTACACATAAAATGTTAGCCATATGTTATAATATATGACAAATAGGTCCCCTGAATGAATTCCTTCAGCATAGACCATGAGTATTATGGGAATTCAGAAGAGGAATAGGCCCTTGTGAGCTGAGTTGGCTAAAAAAGGCCAAACTCCCCCTATTTCTTGCCTCCTGTCTATTTAATTTCTGCCTTCACTCTCCCCCTCATCCAGTTAATGCTGCTCATGCTCACTCCTTGCCACGTTCAGGGTCCTGTTACACCATTCTCCTTCCTACTCCAGCCACAGGGACTAGGGATTCCTACTGCGTGGTTAGCCCCTACTGCCTTTGGGATGTTTCCAAGTTCCCTGATGGAACTAATCCAATCGTGGATATAGTCTCTCTTCTTGAAAGAAAAACAAAAACAAAAGGAAACTACCAGAGTATTGACACCCTGGCCAGAGGCCTAGCAGCCAATTTCTGCTCTTAAGGAAAGGAGAGCTATCAATACTACAGGTAGTCCACTGTGGTTGGCACTCATGAGTGTGCCAGAGGAAGCCCCACTTAGCTTAGTCAGTGGCTTATGAAGTCCAGCCTCAAGCAGTGTCCGGCAATAGAAAGGGTGAACAAATATTTTTATAGGGTGCGTCCAGAACTTGAATAGTCAAGGTCACTCTGGTGCAAATAGAACATACGGTGTCAGTGAGTTCTAGTGTCTCGGATCAAGTAGCCCTTCTTGGCAACATTAACAAAGAACAAAAAGACTGTCATAACCTTTGCTGTTGTTATTGGGTGTGCTTTTATCGTAGCTTAGTGAAGTTTCGAGACTGATTTCCATTCAGAGGAGATTGCTTTGAGTCCTGAGCCAAGCTGACATTTTTCTGTGGATTGGGAGCCATGCCCAGTGTGCCTCCCTGCCCTGCTTAAAACTGACCCATATTGCTGTACTTAATTAGTTCCACCCGAGGAAAGAACTGGTACTCACAAGGATCTTTCAGAGGCCTTGGTTTGCCTTCCCAGCTAGTAGTAAAATTGCACAAGTGAGTTTAAATCTTTGTCACTGGTGTCCTTTGTCAGAGGTGGGGAAGTCTTCTGTGGGTCATGTAACAGGTATGTCATATTCTTCAGAGTGGTGCTAGCCCTCCACCCCATCTCACACAGCATTTTTACACTAATATCTTCCCAACTGATAGCCTAGACAGTCTTTTCTTTCAGATAATTGCTTTGCAAAAAAGTCATCACTGAGGGGCAGCTAGGTGGTGCAGTTGATAGAGCACGGCCTTGGAGTCAGGAGGACCTGAATTCAAATCAGGCCTCAGACACTTAACACTTACTAGCTGTGTAACCCTGGGCAAGTCACTTAACCCCAATTGCTTCACCAAAAAAAAAAAAAAAAGTCATCACTGGTAGGATGTGGAGAAAGTCACACTATAAAGCAAGCAAGCAGTATTACTGCTCATTATTTTCTGCATGAATGTCTGTATACATATGGTTTAGGAAATAGCTTTCTTCCCACGATGGAGCATCCTTACAATGTTGTTGCTGGGTTTTTTTGTTTTTGTTTTTGTTTTTTTTTCTCGGTTCTTTTTTTTAAAATGGGAGATTCAGGCTTAGATTTATCAGTAAAGTTGTTATCTGGCTTTAAAATCAGTGCATTGTCATTTGCTAACTTCACTTACTAGTTTTTAGTCAAGTCTAGCTGAACAATGGCTGAATCAGTGACTATTATATTTGTTTAACTGCTGTAAAGTAAGGTTGCTACAATAGATGCTTATACTTAAATGGGCCTGCAGAGCATTGGTGCCCTATCAATCATTCAGAGATTTACCTCCTGCTGTCCAGTCTGATGGACAATTCTGCTGATGTGGATACTCAGCAAGAAGGGATCAGGAAGGACAGATGATGGATAAAGACAGTCTTCTGTCTAGAGAGGAAATCGGAGAAATCCTTTTAAAGAATTTCTTTGTCATGGTGTCACAAGATTAATTATGCTCGTGTGAGAGCAACTTTTTTCATTTGATTAAAAAAAAAAGGACATTATCCCTCTGACTTGTGACAGAGGGCTTCCAAAGAAAGAAGGTGAAAAGATTTCAGGAACATTATTCTGTTGTCTTTTAAGCATCCTTCAAGACCCTTGGATTACATCCATGACATTGTGAGGTTCAACTAGTAATTAATAAATCAGGCATTTGAAGGCTCCCTGCAGGAAAAAAATAAATGTCTTCAGTCCTTCTTCCTCTCTCTCAACAGCTAGAACTTCCCAGGCATTTTCCTCTGAGTTTATACAAATTGTTTAAAAATAATATTACTGTGTGGTACATTATAATTCACCAAAAGTTTAAAAAATGGTATTGTGTGAAGAATGAAGACACTGGATAAAAAAAAAGTTACAAAATTTTACTGAGTAAGTGTATGAAAAAGCTGTTGGGTCAGATAAATGTATTATAAAATATCAGATAATTTCAGTTCTGAAGGGCTATTCTGGAAAAATTCTACTTGAAAACTTGTCTAGTTCATTTTGAGAATAGAAATGATACTTGTCAGTTCCCTTATTTAAAAAAGATTCTAAGTTCCGACATATCACTTTTGGCAAATATCTCTGAAGTCCAAAATTGAAAGACTGTGGTATCAAAAGCAGTAAGGTATTTTTCCATGTAAGGAATTGTTCTAGATAGGAATCATAGTCTTTATATTTCCAAAATTAAAAATGTTTTAATTTCTAAAGTTAGAAAAGTTAGAAATGATCTAATCCCACTTAATTTTGCCAATGAAGAAACTGAGGCCAAGCAAGATAAGTGACTCATCCAAGGTCAAATAGTAATTTGTAGAGCCAAGTTAAATTTAAAGTAAGGTCTTCTGACTCCAAAAGTAATTTCTTTCTACTAAAACCACATTGTCTACAATGTGTTAAACAACTCCTTGACTTTTAAAACACAATATATTGACTATACTTGAGTATTTTTTTCTGTGACTTTGAGGTCATCATTATGAACATCCTTTATCCTAGTGTGGAATAATGGAAATAACAATAATTTTTAATCAGAGGACCTGGATTCAAATCCTACCTCTGTTACTTATTACTTGTATGATCTTACGTAAGCTATTTTACCTTTCTGTAACTCTATTTCCTGCTCTATAAAGTAAGGACACTGAACTTGATCATCTCTCAGGGTTCATTCTAGTGCTAAATCTCTTTCCCCCTGTCATCAAGACCCATTGAGATCATATGCAGAGTCATTTACTTTGAACTGTGCTTTTTGGGGCAGTTAGGTGGAGCAGTGGATAGAGTGTTAGGCCTAGAACCAGGAAGACTACTCTCCCTAAATTCAATTCTGGCCTCAGACACTTTCTAACCATCACTTGAACCTGTTTGCCTCAGTTTCCTCATGTGTAAAATGAGCTGGAGAAGGAAATGGCAAACCTCCCCAGTATCTTTGCCAAGAAAACCCCAAGTGGGGTCACCAAGAGTTGGACATGACTAAACAACACTATGCTTTTTATTTAACTACTTTGTACATGTTTGTAGTTATTCAATTGATATTTACGCCAGATAGATATTTTACAGGTACTTGTTTCCCATTACCTAACCATAGCAAGCACCTAATAAATTCCTGTTGACTGGTTACATTTCTCATAATTTTTATAGTTACTATGTTTCCTTCTTAAGGATGACTTTCTTACTCGCTGTCACTATGCCTTGCTGTTTCTAATTGGCTAGTTTATTTTCACATATAATTCTTTTTTTTTTTTTTTGTGAGGCAATTGGGGTTAAGTGACTTGCCCAGAGTCACACAGCTAGTGTTAAGTGTCTGAGGCCAGATTTGAACTCAGGTCCTCCTGAATCCAGGGCTGGTGCTCTACCCACTTCGCCACCTAGCTGTCCCTCACATATAATTCTAATCCTCAAATTTTTTTTCTCCTTCCTTTTCTTTTTGGATTCCTAGGCTCCCAGTTAGGGGTCAACTCAAGTCTGAGGTTCGTACCTTTATCTTCCATTAAAGGTAAACTGGAATCATTGTATCCTGCTACTAAACACTCTATTTCACAGTAAATGATTAGGTTAAAATGGGACATAAACAATTTTCAAGGTAATCCAATTTTATTTCTCTTTCAAAGACTGTGGCTCATGAAAACAAATTTCAAAAATTATATACACAATTATGGAATAATCCTAAATAAATGTGGAATGAGCTGGTTCTAGACATAGAGGACGATATGTTTAAATCTACATGTGAGAAAAGGCATAATGAGATTCAGGAATAGGTAGTAGCTTTTTTTTTTGGCTTAAACAGAATTCATGAAAGGATGTTAACATGATATATGGCCAGAAAGGTAGGAGGGAGCTAGTCATGGAATAAACTTCATGGGCTTTGTGACAGCCTAATGTATTTTCTTTATTGTTAACTGACTTTTCATGTACTTCAGGGCTTGTGATTTGGAATGGAATTTTTTATCTCCTGTAAATCTAGTATTTACATGTAGATTTATTTAGTTATCTGTTTATATATATATGTATGTATATATATAGTTATCTGTTTATATATGTGTATGTATGTATATATATGTATGTGTATATATATGTGTGTGTATATATGTGTATATATATATATATATGTATATATATATATATATATTTTTTTTTTTTGGTGAGGCGATTGGGGTTAAATGACTTGCCGGTCACACAGCCAGTAAGTGTCAAGCGTCTGAAGTCGGATTTGAACTCGTACTCCTGACTCCAGGGCCGGTGCTCTATCCACTGCGCCACCTAGCTGCCCCTAGTTTTATATGTTATATTAAATGTGAATGCTTTATAGTGTATGGTTTAGTGAATATGTAATAGATCCCATAGTGTCTTCTAAATTCAGAAAAATGTTACAAACAGATCCCCTTCCACAGAGCTTTTTCTACTCTAGCAGCCATTTTTAATGGATACAAGAACTAGCTTCTCTGGTAGCAACACTGATGCATACAGTCAAGCAATATCTACTAAAGTAATATGAGAATAAGTGAATAATTCAGGATAGTTGATATCTAGGGAATTAATAATGATTTTCGATTTAAAAAATCATAGAATCTTAAAGTTGAAAGAGATGTCAAAAACTATCTGGTCCAATCTGAACCTAAATAATGAATTCCCTCCCCACATCACTGAGAAGATAAGTTGTTGTAGATTATCAGTAACACAAAGATACTTTACATAGAAGAAAGCTTGAAGCATTCTAAATTTACAGGTGGTGTTGTTCAATTGTGTCCAACTCATTGGGAACCCAATTGGAGTTTTCCTGGCATAGATATGGAGTGGTTTGCCATTTCCTTCTCATTTTACGTATGAGGAAACTGAGGCAACAGGGTTAAGTGATTTGCCCAGAGTCACACAGCTGGTCTGAGGCCAGATTTGAATTTAGGTCTTCCTGGCTCCAGTCCTGGCACTCTATACACTGCACCACCTAGCTGCCCCAAAAAATTTACAGTAGGAAGTCATAATTTGATTAAAATTTTCAAGTTCAAAATTGAGCAATCTTTTTTTAAAAAACAAGTTTTGCACCGAAATAACTAAGCACACTGTATTTTCAGCTTGCTAAAGGGCAGTGCTTATCCTATGAATAAGACTTTGATTTTTTTGTACCTTCTAAAACAGAGTAAAGAAATTATTTAGGAAAAAATGAGGAAAAGAAAGTTTAGATTGGGTTGTAATACAAACCAGTAACTTGTCATGACAGTCCACTTCAGCAAGTCTCTAGGGTGAGGTTACCTCCTAATCAGTTTCACTATCTCATGGACTTGTCCATTATAATTCTATTATTTTGTTGCCCTTTGATTCTGCCATCTTCTATTTTCAAAGATTAACTTGGGTTGAGGATCAGAGAGAGGTTTTTGAAATAGTTCTCAAATTTTTATGTATAATCCCATGTACATATCCACAGAGAAATAGAAACACAATTTACGAATGTGCATTTATAAAATGTACTTTTTCTGAGATAAATGATAAAACTTCTGATCATTCTAGGCCATCTGATAACAGTTGTTATCCTATTTTATTGGAGGAACAAATCAGTTGGAAATGAAAGGAACTTGAGAAGATCTATCTCCATCTATCTATTTGTTTGTTTTTGTTTATTCATTTATTTGCTTGTTCATTCATTCATTTATTTGTTAGTGTGTGTAGGTATGTATGTATATATTCATTCATTCATTTATTTTTAGAGAACCTACTATGCTTAATGAGTGCATTATTTTCATTCTAAATTTCAACAATGTTACTTCATAGCCCCAATTAATGTCAGGTTTTGAAAAGCTAGCAGGATGATTCTTTGAAGTCATTATGTCGTATTTTAAACGTGTTCAGAGAATCTCCAGTTCTTTAACACAGCATTCTAGGAAGTAAATGCAATCCATTCTTTTCCTCCCTTTTAAAGAGAGAGCTAACAATTCCGTCCCAAGTTGTCTTGTTAGAAGAATAAGCATCCCACTTTACCACCATTGGCTCCTTTAACAAAAGAATTAACCTTTGAAAATAAGTGAAGATTGAAACTGGAAGTAATTCATCTAGGTGACAAGGAACATTTGAAGAAAAAAGTTTACTAATTAATAGAAAATATAGCCAGTTATAATAAAATGTTTCTTTCTTTGTCTTTCTGACCCTGCTATAAAAGAAGAGCAATCAATTTATCACCCACCAGCTGCATGAATTCAATAGAAAATGACCACAGGTTTTCTCCTCACTAAACCCTTGCTGAGTGGCTCTAGCAGTACATAAAAGTGGGTCATTTGTACCTAAAATACTTTACCCATGCTCAATTAGTCTTAGTGATGGCGTCCCCCCTCCCCCCCCCAAACACACCCCTCTTCCTAATAAGAATAAGGACGTCTTATGGGGAAGGGGGAAATGCTGGGGCTGGAGGGAGAAGAACACTTTGAAAAAATGGATACAATAACAGAATTTTAGAATGGGAAGAGACCGCCAAAGCCAACCCATCCCCCAACAAAAATCCCCTCTTCAAATATTTAAAGCTTATTTGGTGTTCCCGAAGTCTTCTGATAAAGAAAACGAAGCACAGACAGCAATTGTTAGCTTGCAGCGCAATTTGAATAAATGTTATCATCCCTTCAAAATGAAGACTCTTTAAACCTTTTCTAGAAACCATAGACTGAAATTAAATTGCAGAGAAGGTGCTGACAGTTTCCTCACCTTGGAGTTTTCAATATCAGTGAAATCATAGACCAATCCCCATGGGTCTATTTGATTTTAAATGTAAAACAAAAAAAGGTGAGAGAAACAATCCATCATTTACCCTTTCTATATACAAATGTGAGGTGAATTTTTCTCATAATTAAGTATAATAACTCATGCATTCCCTTTTGATCTTGTATAATTCATCTTATTTAACCCATAATTGTGATTGCTGTAGCATATTTTGCATTATTGGCTGATGATTCACTGAGCACACAGTTGTTTTCTATCCATTGAGAGAATGCTAGGCTTGGTGTTGCATTGACCTTACCTATGGTCTCTTTTCTCTTGATTGGCATGTTTCAAAGGTTAAACTAACTGTGGATGAAATGTAATCAGTGGTGATTTGGTTCCTTTCCAGATCACTCCGGACAATTGCAATAGTCAACTTTGTTAGTTTATAGGGAAAGAAAGAGAGGTCATTCCCTGAGCAGTTTGGAATGGGAAGCAACAGCTGTCCCCTTCCCCTTACTTAAATAAACAAACTAAATGGAAAAAATAAACTTTTCTCCTTCACATCTGGTACAATGCTTCCTAGTTAGTCAGAAGTTCACATGTTCTCTGCTCTAGTTTGGTCTATGAATCAGGTGTCTGTCCTCTTGCCATAAAGTGCTTGGAGTGGCTGTGATAGTTAAAGACCTTGATTTTTATAAAAACATGCATGCATGCATGCATGCATTCAACAAACAATAATTAAGGGTCAACTATATCTCACATGCTGGCCTCCATACTACCATTTACCTACAATTCACATTTCTCTGCAGAGGAATAGTAGAACTGCCTCTGTCTATCTCATGGTTATTAGAGTGAGCATGCTAGTGGGATCATGGATTTTGAGCTTGAGAGGGCACTTAGGGGTCATCTAGATGAGTTGAAGTTAAAAGAGGTAAAATGACCTGCCTATCCTCCGAGTAAGTGGTGGAGCCAGACTTTGAACTAAGTACTTGGCTCTTTTCCGCTGACTGAACTGTGCTATTCATTCATTCACAAATAACTTGTGTAAAACATTATACTTACAAAAAATAGAGCTTATACATTGTGGCTAATGGTTTGATACGTGGTACCTTGTTTCATTTTACACCAGGCATTGGCAGCCTATGACAGGGTGCCCTAAATGGCATCCCGATCACAAAAAACTTTGAAATATTATGAGAATTATCAAAATGTGACACAAAGACACAGCCATGAGCACATACCATTGGAAAAATGGCCCTGACAGACATGCTCGATGCTGCAGTGTTGCCACAAACCTTCGATTTCTAAAAGTAAAATAAAATAAAATGATAATATCTGCAGTGCCCAACAAAGTGAAGCACAATAAAACAAGGTATGCCTGTATTCATATTATGTTTTACATTAAACCTGTTCTGCTTTACCCAGCTCAAACTATTCTCTCATGTTCCAGGGCTCCTTCCTGAATTAGTGAATAATTACTTTAATAAGGTTATTCAGATATTTAAATGTCATTTAAAATGAAATAAGGTCATCAAATCTTAATTGCTATCCTTTTTTCCCCCTAATCTTCGATGGACTTAATGCTTACAGGTTACAGGGTTTCAAGATGCACCGTGCATTTTAGGAATATGTCCTTTGTGTAATTAGGGGTTGGATTGTAAGTCTTTGGAGGCTTATAAGGAAACCCTTGGTGCTTGAGTCCAAAATGCAACTTTGGGGAAGGTTTTCTGATGCCACTACTTTACAGTTTTCATGGCACGGAAACACCTCTTTTTGAGGTGCCCAGAGTATTGTGTTATGGGCAGGAGATTAGGAAAGTAATTTGTCCAAAAAGGTCAGAAAATGATCAATCCTGTGATTGTTCTTAATTTGTTGAATTTGTCAGACATGAAAAAATTGGACTTTTGGATCTTTTCTTTTGGAGTTGAGTGCTTCTGGCCTTTAGGGATGTCACAAATCCATTCCTCAGATCAGAGGAAGCATTTGGTGGTTTCATTCACTTCTCCATAGGTCCAGCTCCATAGCAGATGCTGAGACAGATGGCAATTTCCCTTTTCATTTTCTTCCCCTTTCCTTTTGGCTTCCAGTACCACCTCTGCTTCCCCTCAATCCCCCTTCCCTCACCCAAAGCATTCCAGTTGCTTTGACTACCCCAGGACTTTCATCTCATTAGCCCCCTGTAATAGTATTTCTTTTGTCTCTCCATGTAAAGTATCATAAAATTTGGAGCCAGGAAGGATTTTTTTATATCATCTACTCCAAACTCCTCATTTTACAGATGAAGAAACTGAGGCTCCTCAAGGTAGTAGGTGATAGAGCCAGCATTTGGGTCTGGGCCCTCTAACTCGAAATATCAGTCAACAGTGTTCTTTCCATTATATTATGCTGACTCTATCACTTTTCTTCTTAAATGTCTCTGTCCTAAACTATAGGTATTTCATCACTTTCTCCTGCCTTTCCTTAGGATTATTTCTAAATTTTCTTTTTTTTTCCCCCAAAGCAAGAATCATCCTTCTTCTTCTTTCTTTTTTTTTTTTTAAGTGAGGCAATTGGGGTTAAGTGACTTGCCCAGGGTCACACAGCTAGTAAGTGTTAAGTGTCTGAGGTCGGATTTGAACTCAGGTACTCCTGACTCCAGGGCCGGTGCTCTATCCACTGCGCCATCTAGCTGCCCCCATCCTTATTCTTCTAACTTTTTCCTTGGTGGCCCTTTCTATTCCTTAACTTCAGATAGAGGGTGATGAAATCAAGAGTTTAAGAGAAGAAGGGGAGGGGAAAAAAAGCAGATTTTTCCAAAGAAAAACTGCCCTTACTAGGAAAGTTTCAGGGCAACCAGGTGGCACAGTGGATAGAGCACTGGCCCTGGATTCAGGAGGACCTGAGTTCAAATCTAGCCTCAGACACTTACCACTTACTAGCTGTGTGACCCTGAGCAAGTCATTTAACCCCAATTGCCTCACCAAAAAAAAAAAAAAAAGAAAGTTTCAACATGCTCTTATTAGAATTTTATAAGCTTAAAAATACAGATAAGGTCTGGCCCTGTTATTTCATTTGTAAAGGGAACTCTCAGTTAGGACACTTTTATCCAATGAAAGTCAGCACCTTTTCCTAAATTAGAGTTTTAGAAAGTTGCCTAGGATAATGGGAGTTTAAGTGACTTAAGCTAACACCATCAGTATTTGTCAGAGATGAGGCTTTAAGAAATACAAATAAAAAATGTTTGAATTTCAAAATACTACACAGAAATAGATTTTTTAAGTTATAGAAAAGATTTCATGCTCTTCTGAAGTTCTCTTCCCAATTCAGGGATTAGTGATTGTTTTTTTCCAAAATCTGCCCCAATTCTTTGAGTATGCTGACTTCAAGCTTCTCAAGGTATCTTTTTCCCCCTCTTTCTGCAGGGCAATGGGGGTTAAGTGACTTGCCCAGGGTCACACAGCTAGTGTTAAGTGTCTGAGGCCAGATTTGAACTCAGGTCCTTCTAAATCCAGGGCCAGTGCTCTATCCACTGTGCCACCTAGCTGCCCCCTGAAGCTTCCATAATATCACCAAGCTTTTCCTATTTGGTTGATCTGGCTGTTAATTTTTCTTTTCATTTCCTTACTACATGTAGTTTGAATATATTACTGGATGTAATTTCCTCAGTGGCCATGGTGGCATCTCTCTGAGACCAAACTAATAAATATACTGCTTTGTAGGTCCCACGTCATTCCTAGCACCATAGGACTTAGAACTAAAAGGTATGTTGGCAATCCTCATGAAGAAACTGAATCTCAGAGAGGGGGGAGTAACTGCCTGAGATCATTCAGCTAGTAAATAAATGACAGAGCTTCTTTCAAAATAATGACCTTCTTCTTGAGTTTTGAGACCCAAGATTTTACCCAAAACTCTAGATGAAAAATCTCCAGGACACATCCATTGATGGATCCCAGAATGTGCCCCCCAGAGTTTGCTATTCTTGCCACTATACCACAAGGGTAGACAATGTTCAGAAGGAAAGGTTATAGGGTTTTCTGTTGCCTTCTCTGCTCTTTTGTGCCCCCATCCCCAGTTATGGAGTATATTCCCACTCCATGACCTTTCTATGGGTTGAGGAATTAGATGTTATGTAGACAATTACTGTGGACGTAGAGGGAAGAGGTAGGAAAGAGATTCTCTTCTTTGTCCTGTCAATGACAGAGGATGGCTGACAAGAGACAAAAATAAAATTAACTCATGTTTTTATATAATGTTTTAAATGATTTGCAAAATGCTTTGCATATGTTCTCTCATTTGAGCCTCGTAATAATCCTGTGAGGTAGATGTTATTATTACCCCCATTTTACAGATAAGGATTAAACAAACAGTAAATACTAATTTGATGTAATACATTCCACCTAGTTGTCTGAATTCTGAAAATGGAAAGGAGATGGAGCAGATTGATGGTGCAATGGGTAGAACCTAGCTTGACTAAGAATGAGGAAGATCTGAATTCAAATCCTGCCTCAGACATTGACTACCTGGTGGTGGTGATTTCAGTTGTGTCCAATTCTTTGTGACCCCATTTCTTGAATCTTGGCAAAGATGTTTGTCATTCCCTCTCCAGCTCATTTTCCAGATGAGGAAACTGAGGCAAACAGGGTTAATTGATTTACCAAGGTCACACAGCTAGGAAGTATCTGAGCTTGAATTTGAACTGAGGAAGAAAAGTCTTCCTGACTCCAAATCCAACACTCTATTCACTGCCCCACTGGGCTGTGTAACCCTAGGCAAATCCCTTAACCTCTTTCAGCCTTAGTTCCCTCATCTATTAAGATGGGGATCATAATAGCACTCATTTCACCAGATTGTTGTGAAGATCAAATGATATATCATGTAGAGTGCTTTGTAGATTTTAAGTGTTCTATAAATGCGAACTAATATTATAATAGTTAAAGAATCCAGAAAGCAACAGGCCTAATTCAGGGTGTGTCAGGTTGAAAAATTTAAGGTCTATGAATTGGTAACTTGATCAAAACTTGAACTTTTTTTTTTAAAGCAAGTCATCTAATCTGTCTGAGTCCCAGTCTTCTGAACTGTAAAATGTGCTAATGATATTTTTGCTACCTACCTTCTTGGGTTGCAGTAAGGAAAATACTTTGCAATCCATAAAGCTCTATAATTACAGCTGGTATCATCTAGCACTTTAAAGCTTGTAAAGCATCTTGGGCATGGGGCAGGGGTTAGGGCTGGAGGGGTGGACAATGGACTACAACCTGAACTTTTGACCCAGTTTCTTTTTTTTTTTTAACCTATAAGATAGAGTTAGGAATCTAGACATGTATTCTAGCCAAATTACATACTAGTTCATGATAGTTTTAGATTAGAAAATCAGTTTTGGGGTACAAATTTAGAGTATTCCTGACATTGGGAAGCTCTGAGGGACATCTGCCTAGTGGACCTCTGTCACTACCTTCAAGCCTAGTTCAGCCTTGCTTCTGAACCCAGTTGGGTAAAAAGAGTTGAACTCTTATTTATTCATGGGGAATAGGACTGTTACTGTAATAGGGCCAAATCTATTGGTTTGGAAGAAGTTAGAGGAGTTAGTTCCAAGGCAGAGAGTTAATGACATAACTCAATTTGAGCTTTAGATTTAAAGTACTATTCCATAGTGTTAATGCATCCCTTTAAGCAATAAGTCATATAAACAGCATATGTAGAATAATTAGTTCAATCCCCATCTCCTCATTGTGTCCAGTGTCACTGTGTAGCTCTGTTCTAATGATGCATAACTAAATAAAGCTTTTATAGAGATCAGAGTGTCTGAAAAGTTCTCAAATGACTAATTCTTTCAAGTTTGAATGATGTCTACAAATTTCTTAGGTTTTTTTGTTTTTTGGGTTTTTTTGAGGGGCAAAGAGGGTTAAGTGACTTGCCCAGGGTCACACAGCTAGTAAGTGTCAAGTGTCTGAGGTCGGATTTGAACTCAGGTCCGCCTGAGTCTACTGTACCACCTTGCTGCCTCCCTACATATTTCTTTGTAAAAACAATTAATATCAGAATTTAAAATCCTAAACTTTTCCCTCTGTGAGATAAAGATGACTGTCTTTTCATTAACTCAAACATCTATTTTTTTTAAATAGTCAAAATGTGTAATAAAACACAAAAGGGATTGGGTTTCAAATTGAATAATAAACAAGGAAAATCTACGATCAGCAAGATTTTCAAGGAAGTTAACAACATAGAATCATTATTTAAAACAGATAGTTTGCAATGACATTGCTCCTAATAGTGTTATCTTCTTTGGAATGGTTCCCCCCCAAAAAGAAAACAACCCACACATTTAAAGTTAAAAAGATTTGGAGTTGGTTTGGGTTTGGGTTTTTTCTTCCCACAGTAGTTATATGAAAAGGAGACATCTGAGTGCGGTAGCAAACTGAAAATTTTATGTAAAACCTCAGAATCATTAGAGGCGTTTAAAATTCACCCGAAAAATGAAAAAGAAAATAAAAAAGGCCATCTTGCCTTTGAAGAGAATATTGTCCTGTGTGTTCAGCAGCTTCTTTTTAAGTCATTGTACTGTGATAGCTTCATTGCCTTAATTATCACATAAAGTAGGACTGGCTTTAATAATTACATAGTAAATACAATGACTTAATGAAGATAGTTTCACCCTGTGTCCCAATGAGTTCTTTGTTTCTCATTTGAATCTTTGTTGCCTGATGCTAATCTGCTTTGGGGTTATCAAATCTAAGCATTTCACAATGCAGACTCCAGCAATGGCATTCATGTGGAATGTTGCCTTTTGTTTACTGGCTTCACCGGTCCCTCCATTGCTTTCTTTGGTCATCTGGTGTCTTCACTAATGTGATTTGTACTCCCATGCTCTGCAGGTAGTCATGAGCTTTTATAAGGGGAATTTAGACTGGGGCCTGCCACCCTGGTTGCTAATGAATCCACAGGGATTTTTGTTTTGTTTTTCATTCCTCTTTCAGAATAGGGAAGCCAGATTATTCCTCCTTATTCCTCCAGATTAGTCCTCCTTATTTGCTTTTGACTTAATTTTCATAGTTGACTAAGATGTAGAAAAAAGTCTACCATAAAAATAAATCTAGGATACTAATATGTTTTTATTTGACCTTAATAATAAACATGAAAATATGGCTCTATCATAGTTATTGATAACTGAAAGAACAAATTGAGGT